>NC_090923.1:84599232-84902262 GCF_040938575.1 Ambystoma mexicanum
TGTAAACCACTGTTATAACTGAACTGTATATTTCTGTATTGTACTGTATTCTCTGCCTTATATTAATAATAAAAATATAAATAATTATAATAATAAAAATAATAATGTAATTTTTACCTGTATATTCATGATGCCATTTTGTGAACCACTTTGAAACCTTAAGCCTTGCACCTCCTTATTGCTGCGCCCGTCTGGTGTGGTAGGAGTGGCCTGGCCAGGGGAAGAGCTACAACTCTATCCTACCGTCATAGTTACTTAGCAAACCAACATTAATCAGTGTGATTATTCCCTGTTGCCCCTCTCCCTAGCACACCCACAAGTAAGACAAATCAAACCATGTAATAACAGCACCCAATAAACCTGCTGACGGTAGACCACTCTCCCACTATACAGGTTTCTCAAATCTAGTAGGGGTTCAGTGTCCAAATTGCATTATGTGATACTTAAATTGCATTGATGGGCCTTTCTCCGACCATACAGGTCTCTCAAAGTCCGCTGACCAACTCAATCTAAAGTGAAACAGAACCCACCAGGGAATTGCTATGGAGTGACACTCATATTAGGGACTCCCAACTCAAACTGCGTAAGTCCTAGCTATGCCACCAGTCACCCCAACTAGTAGACATCCTTCTTAAACCCACATAGCTAGAGCACCACAGTGAACTGCGTTCAGGGCGAAGGATATTAAAGAGAGCCACCCATAACACACAACTAGATATAACTGCTAATCACCTTCCCTACCCCTCCCAAGACAGCGACTGAACGAGTCAACATCATCAACCGGAATACTACCAACAGACAGAGCCCAAACTGATAGCGGACACCCCAACACACCCATTACTACACCAGAAGACAACCAGACCAAAGCAGAACCAACTGGACACCAGAAAACAAAGAAAGGACTAAACTCCCAAACGACCCATTCCGAGGGAAAAAGAAAGGGAAAACACTCGAACAACAACGAACCACAACTGCAAAAAGCACCCCACAGACAGGAACAAAAATAAAACCAACACTGAGAGAAGAGACAAATCCCTCTACTTAACACCATACCTCAGACAACTGGCCACGAGAGCAAACTAACTCAACACTAGTGGCAACAAATTCAAACAACCTAACATAAGCGCGCAGAAGGATCAACAACACTAGAAATAACACAACCGACACGATAACACCTTACATCACCAAAGCAAGAGTTACCTCCAATCGACAACCACAACTCCTGGAAGACGAACCCGATGAAAACAAACCCAAGACAGAACCTAGAAGAACTTTTCGAAGACGCTGACACCCCGAAACCTACACCTCAACAAGAGATCGGCCAGGAAGGAAACCTCAACATCGATCAAATGACTACCTCAACAAAAAAGTGCAAACCTAACACCTCCAAACTCCACTGCAATGTAATAAACGCAAGATCCATGTCAACACTCAACTGAGATCTTCGACCTACTCTATGACAACAGCATCGACACCCTGTACATCACAGAAACATGGCTGGACGACAACTATAAAATCACACTCCAAAGCTGCCTTCTTCCAATTTCAAATGCCTTAAAATAAACAGGAAAAACAAAAAAGGAGGTGGTATCGCAATAGCATTCAAAGGACACCTGAAAATAAACAGACAAATCACTCCACATCCTCCACTGCAAAACCATGGTAATACACCTAACAGCAAGCTCAAAAACCAACATCACATTCATCCTGGTGTACAGTCCGACATATGACGCAACCTTTGTCAACAACTTCATAGAAGCCATCACCAACATAGCCATCAACCACGAACACCTAATCATCCTGGGGACTTCAACATCCGGTTTGAAGACAGTCACACCAACTCCCAAAACTCACTTATTGAGCAACTAACTACCATGAAACTACGAAAACTAGTTAGAGTGTAACGCACTCGGCAGGACACACCCTCGACGCTATCTTCGCCAAGGAAAAACTCATCATAGCACCACCAATACAAATGCTGTGGAGCGATCATCTCATCATCCCATTCGTGATCACTCTGCCTACTCAACTCTGCATCTAACCTCCTAAACTCACAACCACAACAAAGAAACTGGAAACATGTCAAAGAAAGCAACCTATTCGAACAACTGGAGTTAACCAAGCCCTCAACCACAGAACTAGAGCTAGCTGACCTAGACAGGAAAGCGGAGCTACTACACAAATGGATTGCAGACACAATATCGACAAGATATTGACAAGATCGCCCCAGAAAAACCATTCGCCCCATCGAAAAAGAGCAATGTCAAAATGGTTCAGCCCACTATTAAGCACCATGAAAAAGGAAAACAAAAAGATGGCACTGGAATGGAGGAAAGAATACAACCCAAACAAAAAACACTAATCCAGAAATAAATCCACTCATACAAGAAGGAAATTTAAAAGGCGAAGAGAAGGCATTATGATAACAGAATCACAAAAGACACCAACACACAAAAAGAAATGTTTAACATCAAAGAGATGAGAAACCCAACAGGCTGCGATAACACCCCAACTCCCTCAGAGAAACTATGCAACTACCTGGCAGACCACTTCAAGAAAAAAATCAATGACATCAGACAAACCATACAAAACGGACTGATCAACCACAACATACAACCAAACTAACATAACACAGAACCACAGCACAAACACAAACTATCCTGAAACATCAGCAGAGGCATTTGCAATGCTGGTAAAACGCAAACAAAGCTGGATCACCCATGGATCCCTGTCCCCCGGACATCAACAAATAAATCCGTGCACAAGGAATGCCAGCAGTATATTATAGAAACCTTCTAAATCTATCACAAACAGGAACTGTGCCTAAGACCTTCAAATCAGCATATATCAAACCATTTCTGAAAAACCCAAGTGGCGACGTAGACCTCTCAAACTACAGGCCGATCTGAAACATCCCCTAACCGGCAAAACTCCTGGAAACCTACGTATATAAACTAACCCTAGGACACGTAGAAAAACACCACCTGCTAGTCCAAACACAAGTCGGTTTCGACCCGCAAGAGGAACGGAAACTGCACTATCCATCTGGGACGACCTAAAAACTAACGCAGACTCAAACACAACCTCAGCCCTGATTTTGCTCGACCTCTCAGCAGCCTTTTACACAGTTAGCCATGACACGCTAACCAAAAGACTAGAAGACATAGGCATATCAGACACAGCACTACTCTGGACTAAATCATTCCTAGCAGACATAACAGAAACCGTCTGGATCAAACCCTTCAAGTCCACCCCACGAGTTAACGACTGTGGAGTACCACAAGGTTCCTCACTATCACCGCTGTACTTCAACATCTACCAGACTCCAGTTATTAAAATCTTTAAAAAATACATTACATGCTACAACTACGCAGATGATACTCAATCTACAAAATCAAAGACAACCAAAATGATCATTCAACCCTAATCGAGTATCTAAAAGAAGTCTGACTGGATGAATGCCAACAACCTGAAAATCAACCCAGGAAAGACAGAAATCCTGATCATACCCAAAGACCAAGAGCGAAACAGCCATCCCGTGGCCAACGGAGATGGGAACCGCACCTTCAACATCTAAGGTAGCAAAGAATCTGGGAGTCCTGATGGACAACAATCTAACCTTAGAACCGCAAATAAATGCAACGGGCAACTGTTTTTTCCTCCTACACGCGGTAAGAAGAATCCTACCTTTCCTCTCCTTCACGCACAAAACACTCACTATCGTCGCCCTCATGTCAAAAATCAACTATGCAAACAACCTCTACCTCGGAATACCAGGATACCTCCTGAAGAAACTACAACGGATCCAAAATACAGCAGCCAGACTACTCCTCAAACTATCCAGAAGAGACCACTTCACTCCTGCCCTAAAAACACTACACTGGCTCCCAGTAAAACATTGCATCACCTTCAAAACAATGTGCATAACGCACAAGGCAATCGGTGGACCGGGAGCAGAATTCCTATAAAAGAAAATAATCTACAATGATATGGCATTTGTAACGCGCCTATACACAAGTATTTCAAGGCGCGACGAGGCAAGGGAGGAGGGAACAAAAAGACAACGATCCTACTAGGCCAGGTGTCATTCAGATCGCGCAAGTGCAGGGGTAGAGGGGAAGGGGAAAGGGTGAGGGGAAAGTGCAGTACAGGTGTACAGGGGAATGACGAGATAAATAAGGGCCAGATGGTGGCAAGTGCAAGGTAAGTGCAGACAAGTGCTGGGAGGGGGGGCTGTAGGGATGCAGAGACAGTCCTGCAGTGCAGGGGTTGCCAGGGAGGCCGTGCAAGGGGATAGTGGCTGGGCCGAGGACCGAGATCGGTGAGAGTGGCTCAGTTGCAGAATCAGTGCAGTTTCAGTAGGAATTTAGCAGGGGAGAGAAAGTGGAAGCAAAGAGGAAGGTTTTGATGTGATTCCGGAACCAGAGATGTTTCTCCTCGCTTCAGGGAAGCAGGAAGGCTGTTCCAGAGGGAGGCCCCTGCCACAAGCCAACAAGACTCCTCGGGTGAAGCCACAAAATCCGCCTGGAACTAAAACCATACCTTAAGAAAAAACTTGGAGGCACCTCGTTCTACTACTTAGCCGCAAAAACCTGGAACAACATCCCAAAAGAAATAAACACCAAAGATCACCTAAAATTCAGGAAATTACTAAAAACCTGGCTCTTCAACACTGCAGACTCAAAATGAAAACCGAAACAAAAATGACTAAACTGGAGAGGACACTGACAGCCCCTGTACCGACGGGAAAGCCCCCACAGCACCTGGACAGGTGATGCCAGGTTGAGTGGAACACGGGCAGCACCCATAGAAACGGAGTCGTCAACCTCTGCCAATCCCACCCAACATCCTCACTCACTGTCAAGGCGAAGTCCGTCCCAACGCAGAAGTAGCAAGAACTCCTACCTCCCCTTGACGGTCTTGGCGCCTGGATTAGTTAAAACACAGGTCACCGCGACCCCCACGGGGAAAGAGGGTTAGGGTCCACGGATTGGATAGGTTTCGGGGTGATAGGATAACCGGATTGAGGGTTAGGGAGATGTTATGGATAGGGAAAGGGTTTTAGGGTCAAGTTATTCCCAGACTCTGACCTCCTGAGTCTGGACCACTGTTTCTTGGTAGTTGTCTTTATACCTCCTTGGGCATTCACTCAGTCATGCATTACCACATGCATGCTTTACCCTCAGACTGGAACCCAGCACTTGTTCACCACATTCACAAGTTTGCCCAGTCTTGGCTTTCTCTGTACAAACACAATATTCTATCGGGCTTCTAAATGCATATCATGTTCCCCCCCCCTGTTGAATACTTCACAAGTAGGACATACATGCAGGCACAATGCTTTTGGTCACATAATGTACTTAGCTCTAGTGTTCTGAGTTTCCCAGTGCGTTTCTTCCGCCCGCCGGCTCCGCAGACTGTGCGTTGCGCAACGATCTGGTCGTTGTCGATAGCGGCTCACTCCTGACAAAAAGGGAGAAAATTAGCCTTTCCCTTTCACGCCTTATGGCCTTTTCACAAATGTTCGCTACTGCGAGTATGACATAAATGGCCCGCAACTGGCGAGCTTATTACTACGTTTGCACCCGCAACAGGCGAATGCATGTCACATGCAAAGTTTAGTGGGTTAGTTAGTTTGCGAGCTTCCGCGTATCTCCCCCGTAAGTTTCTCCGTAGTCACTGGTAAGCGGAGTCCCTTTCCAGTGCACACTTCCCTCTGGTTAACTTTTAATGGCAGGCAATGTACTTATCTGTGACATCGCGGGGCCTGAGGATGAGTCCAGTGGCGAGGGCGGCCCCGCAAGAAGTTTCACCGGAGCTCCGTGAGATGCGTCCTCTCGGCAGCAAAGTCGAGCACGGACGAGCTTTTGGGGATCGCGCATGCGCGGTAGCATCTTCGCGCATGCGCGTTGTGTCGGGCGTTGTCCTGGGCGTGTCCTGGGGTGCCGGAGCTGTAGTTTTAGGCCCGGGGCTGCTGGGAAACGTAGTTTTCCTGGTTTTTCTGTGTCCTGCACACCTTGTACCCCTACACCAAGCACATCTGCAATGGGGACAAAGGTGGCAGCGACTCAGAAATGTTCCACCCACAATCCCAGTAACCACCCTACCTCCATTCCTACCATATGGGCGTAATGCAGCTCGTGAGTTCCTGACAGTACATCCCCTCCCCGCAGAAGGGCCAGGCTTTGTGGGGTGATTGTGATGAAACAAACGTACCAACCTTGGGGCATGCACATTAGTGGCAGGTTCCCAGGATCTATCTTCAGGGCCAAATCCCACCCAATCAATCAAGTAATGCAGTCTACCTCGCCTCACTCATGAGTTCAGTATGGCCTTAACTTCGTACTCTGGGTACCCTTCTATGAAGACTGGTGGTGGTCTTTCCATGCGCATATGGGGCTTTGCTGGTTTTAGGAGCGCTACGTGAAATACAGAGTGAACCCTCATGTGGTCTGGAAGGCAAAGTCGCATTGCTACTGGGTTAACTACTTGCGTAATGCGAAATGGGCCTATGAAGCGGGGCTTCAATTTTCGGGAACCTGAGAGGTGTAAATGTCGTGTTGAGAGCCAAACTTTATCGCCCACGTTATATTCCGGGTTAGCACGGCGCTTTCTGTCAGCATACTTCTTGGTTGTGTTTTTGGCTGTGATCAGGTTTAGTCGGGCCTTTTTCCAGACCTGCTTCAACTGGGCCACTTTGGTTTGTACTGAGGGCAATGCATCTGGAATTCGTTCTCCACTGGGCTGTACCAATGGGTTGTATCCGTAAGTCATGAAAAAAGGAGAATATCCTGTGGAGGCATGTTGAGAATTGTTGTAGGCTAATTCTGCTAACCACAAGAGCTCAACCCAACCCCCTTCAGTGCCATGTGTAAAACAGCGAAGGTATTGTTCTAGCGTCTGATTTAGTCGCTCGGTCTGTCCGTCGGTCTCGGGGTGGTAACTACTAGACATCTGCAACTGTATTCCTATTTTCTTACAGAAATGCCTCCAAAACCTGGACGTAAACTGCGTTCCCCGGTCCGAGACTGTGTTGTGGTATTCCATGCAGGCGAACGACATGTTGTAGAAAAAGATTTGCAAATTCCTCTGCCGTCGGCTGGCCGCTACTAGGTATGAAGTGAGCAAGTTTAGTAAATGAATCTATCACTACTAATATCGTGTTTTGACCTTGATCCGGGGGCAATTCCACAATGAAGTCTAACGATATGGTATGCCACGGCTGTGAGGGAGTGGGTAAAGGTCTCAATAGTCCTGCTGGTTTCTTCTGATCGGTTTTATTTCGAGCACATATTTCACAATTTTCCACATATTCTTGCACGTCTTTGCGTAAGTTGGGCCACCAATAGTGTCGCTGAAGTAGTTCCTGTGTCTTGTGCACCCCCGGGTGGCCAGCCAGTGGGGAATCATGGCACCAATTGAGGGCTTGAACCTGTAGTCTCTTAGTCGGTAAATACACTTCTTTGTCTTGGAATGGTATGCCTTCTTGTAACGAGCGTCTTAACTGTGGGTTTTCCCATTGCAGTAACTCTTTGGCTGTCATGGCATTCCCCACTTGTTCCAGTAAGGTATTGATTACGCTTCCTACGATCTTGGTTAAGGGCACAATGGGTTTTGCCGCTTCCTCAGGGCTAGGAGAAACTGATGATTCCGGATATCTGGAAAGTATGTCTGCCTTTTTGTTCTCTTGTCCGGGTCGGTATGTTACCAGGAAATCAAAGTCTGCAAAATACATTGCCCATCGTAATTGCCGTGGAGTGAGAGCTCTTGCTGATTTTAAGAACTGGAGATTACGGTGATCCGTCAGCACCGTTATGGTGTGCCTTGCTCCCAGCAAGTAGTGCCTCCATTCTGCAAAAGCCGCCTTTATGGCTAGTAGCTCGCGATCTGCAATGGTGTAGTTTTGTTCTGCAGGGTTAAGTTTCCTTGAGTAATAAGCGACTGGGTGTAAATGCCCTGATTGGTCTCGTTGTGATAATATCGCTCCCAACGCATAACTCGAAGCATCCGTTTCCACCAGGAACGGTAACGTTGGATCCGGGTGTAACAGGACGGGGGCTGTAGTGAACGCCTCCTTTAGTAACTTGAAACTGTGTTCTGCCTCCGTATCCCACACGAATTTTTTTCCTTTCTTGTGCAGACGGGTAATGGCTAAGCTTTTTTCTGCAAACCCCTGGATAAACCTTCGGTAGAAGTTTGCAAATCCTAGTACTGACTGTAGCTCCTTGACATTCTGCGGGGCTGGCCAATCCAGAATTGCTTGTACCTTATGCGTATCCATCTTAACGCCTTCGGGAGAGAGTATAAAGCCCAAGAATTCCACTGTGGTGCAATGAAACGTACATTTTTCTAATTTCGCGAACAGACGGTGCTCTCGTAAACGTTGCAGAACGGATCTGACATGTTGTACATGTTCTTCCTTATCCCTTGAGTAGATCAGTATGTCGTCGATATAAACAACGACAAAAATGTCTAGGAAACCACGTAGGACTTCATCCAAGAAGTGTTGAAAGGCGGCGGGTGCGTTACAGAGACCGAATGGCATGACCTGGTACTCATACAGTTCAAATTTCGTTCTGAAGGCGGTCTTCCATTCGTCCCCTTCACGCACCCGCAGGTAAGCACCTCGTAAGTCCAACTTAGTGTAGATTGTGGCTCCTCGTACTTGATCCAACAGGACCGGTATCAATGGTAGAGGGTATCGATTTTTGATAGTTATGTGGTTTATCGCACGATAGTCGATACATGTCCTGAGATCTCCAGTTTTCTTCGGAACGAAGAACAACGGTGAAGAAACAGGAGAAGTGGAATGACGGATAAACCCATTCTGGAGATTGGTGTCTATATACTCTTTGAGATGTTGGTTCTCGGTTTCCGTCAAGGCGTAAATCCGGCTGCATGGCAGGGCGGCTCCTGGTTCCAGATCTATCCTACAGTCAAACGACCTGTGTGGTGGTAAAGTTTCTGCCGCCTTTTTACTGAAAACATCCTGAAACTCTTGGTATTCTTGTGGTAATCCTGCTAGCGGCTCTCCACTGTTTTCCTGTGTGGCCCCTAGGACTTGCACCATATGTCCTAAGTCTTTCGTGCACTGTGTGCGGCAGAGACTAGAAGAGAAGCACACTGTTCCACGTGCCCAGTCAATCGCCGGGTTATGTAACGCCAGCCAAGGTAGCCCCAGGATGAAACCGAACTGGGGGGCGGCGATGACATCGAATTGAATGCGCTCCTTATGCCCTTGGATGTTCAAAATCATCTCCCCCGTTTGCTGTGTCACTGGTCCGGATATCAACAGAGATCCATCGACTGATCGAACCTCTTCATGTATGTTCTTTGTGGCAACTGGTAAACCCAATTTAACTGCATAATCCGAGTCCACAAAGTTACCGGTTGCTCCTGAATCCACCATTAACGTGATGGCTTGATCCCTTTGGCGTGTCTGAAGAATTCCAGTAACGGTAACATGAGCTTTGTAAACTTGTGTCACGTTACCCAAATAATGCTTGGGGGTACTGTGATGATTTTGGCTCGGCAGATCCCCCCTTCTTACTGGCGAGCATTGGCGTTTCCCGACGAAACGGTGTTCTTTGGTTTAGCCCCACATTCCTTCACAAAGTGTCCTGACTTGCCACAGTACATACACAGCTTTTCTCTTCTGCGTTTCTCTTTTTCTTCTTTGGAGAGCGGTCCTCGGATCGTTCCGATCTGCATGGGTTCAGCTTCCGAAGTCCTCTCTGTTGCTTTTGAACCAGGTGCAGCTCTTGGATAATCCGCTCTTGCCGAATACTGTTTGGTCTCCCATTTACGCCTGTCTTGCTTCCTTTCTCCTTGCCTGTGATCTAAACGTAGAGCCAACTCAATCATTCCCGTGCAGGTGGTTGGTTGCGGGTCCACCTGCACTATTAGGTCTTTCAACTCCTCCCTAAGGCCTTGATAAAAAAGGGCCAATCTTTTTTCATGGGGCCACTCTGCTTCAACCACTAATCTATTAAATGTGGTCACATACCAAATGAGTTCCCTACTTCCCTGCCGTAAAGTGAGTAACTCTCGGTCCCGGATCAAGGAGGCCGCTTTCCTATCAAACATTTTCCCGAATTCCTCCTGAAATTCCCCCCAATCATACAGTAAAGCATCGTCTTTTTGTACCAGAGGGGTAGCCCATGAGGCAGCATCCCCCGTGAGATAGGAAATCACGAAGGCGGTGCGGGACTGGGCCGAACGAAAGATTGTTGGTTTAGTCAAGAAATGCAACTGACATTGGGTCATAAATATGGAGAACTTTTGTGGGTCTCCCCCGTACCTTTCTGGGGTGGCTAAGGGCATGGGCGGCTCAGTGGTCACTTGAACCTGTACTGGAGTAGGAGGAGGCCCATCTGGTAGGGGTCTACCCTGTGCCGTGATTTCCTGCGCACGATGAGCTAACGTAGCATAATCCTGCCTAGTTGCTTCTAAAGCATCTTTTAGTTCATGTAGGACGCGAGCTATGTCCTCCATGGTGCCGGAGTTCGTGCTACTTGGGCGTGTGCAAATACGTGGGTCCGTGCTTCTGTCAAGGCGAAGTCCGTCCCAACGCAGAAGTAGCAAGAACTCCTACCTCCCCCTGACGGTCTTGGCGCCTGGATTAGTTAAAACACAGGTCACCGCGACCCCCACGGGGAAAGAGGGTTAGGGTCCACGGATTGGATAGGTTTCGGGGTGATAGGATAACCGGATTGAGGGTTAGGGAGATGTTATGGATAGGGAAAGGGTTTTAGGGTCAAGTTATTCCCAGACTCTGACCTCCTGAGTCTGGACCACTGTTTCTTGGTAGTTGTCTTTATACCTCCTTGGGCATTCACTCAGTCATGCATTACCACATGCATGCTTTACCCTCAGACTGGAACCCAGCACTTGTTCACCACATTCACAAGTTTGCCCAGTCTTGGCTTTCTCTGTACAAACACAATATTCTATCGGGCTTCTAAATGCATATCATGTTCCCCCCCCCTGTTGAATACTTCACAAGTAGGACATGCATGCAGGCACAATGCTTTTGGTCACATAATGTACTTAGCTCTAGTGTTCTGAGTTTCCCAGTGCGTTTCTTCCGCCCGCCGGCTCCGCAGACTGTGCGTTGCGCAACGATCTGGTCGTTGTCGATAGCGGCTCACTCCTGACAAAAAGGGAGAAAATTAGCCTTTCCCTTTCACGCCTTATGGCCTTTTCACAAATGTTCGCTACTGCGAGTATGACATAAATGGCCCGCAACTGGCGAGCTTATTACTACGTTTGCACCCGCAACAGGCGAATGCATGTCACATGCAAAGTTTAGTGGGTTAGTTAGTTTGCGAGCTTCCGCGTATCTCCCCCGTAAGTTTCTCCGTAGTCACTGGTAAGCGGAGTCCCTTTCCAGTGCACACTTCCCTCTGGTTAACTTTTAATGGCAGGCAATGTACTTATCTGTGACATCGCGGGGCCTGAAGATGAGTCCAGTGGCGAGGGCGGCCCCGCAAGAAGTTTCACCGGAGCTCCGTGAGATGCGTCCTCTCGGCAGCAAAGTCGAGCACGGACGAGCTTTTGGGGATCGCGCATGCGCGGTAGCATCTTCGCGCATGCGCGTTGTCCTGGGCGTGTCCTGGGGTGCCGGAGCTGTAGTTTTAGGCCCGGGGCTGCTGGGAAACGTAGTTTTCCTGGTTTTTCTGTGTCCTGCACACCTTGTACCCCTACACCAAGCACATCTGCAATGGGGACAAAGGTGGCAGCGACTCAGAAATGTTCCACCCACAATCCCAGTAACCACCCTACCTCCATTCCTACCATATGGGCGTAATGCAGCTCGTGAGTTCCTGACACTCACCCCTTAGGTGCTACTATGTACCACAGTGTTGTGGAATTGTCGGGATATCGGCATTCAACACACTAGCTGAGTTGTGGACATGGGCAGGTCCACTGGCCTTGTGTGGGAAGGGAGGACAGATGGGGTTGTGAGGGAGGCTGGTGGAGGTTGGGGTCAGTTGTGAAAAGGACCTTGAATGCCGAATGGGCCCAGGTCAGGACAGAGGCGCAGGGCTGCCACCACACATCACCTGGGGTGACTACACAAGCCCAGCGCTTCAATTGTGGATAGAGAGGCCAACTAACCGATTCCACTAACAATTTCCCCTTCTGCATACACCCCTCAAACTCCAAACCAAACACCACAGACCTACAGCACAACAAACCGCACAAACCTCACTACATTGCAACAACAATACACACAGACTCACACAACAGCACACGACTAGCGGCCGCAAACACCCCAGGCCCAGCCAACGAACCCACCGGGGCTGAGGCTGCCAACGGCTTATAACTGTGCTCTTGCACTTTTCCAGCTTCCTCCCACTAATTCACACCCCCCCTTCCTTTTTCAGAGCCGCCAGAGCGCCAGGGGACCACTCCGGTGGTGATAGTGCGCGGTACAAATGTCCTTTAACATTAGCATAGGAATGCGAATAGGATCAGCATGATTGAGGATTGGCGGGCTGCGGTGCAGCGATTCATGGAGAACTGCCGGCATCTAAATGGAGACAAGACAGATGTTCTGCTTACACCCCATCTCTTTTCCATGGCCTAATCTGGGGGCCCCCTGCCGTCTCCAGTCCAGGTGGTCGGGAGTCTGGTGGTTCTGTTCAGCAGTCCACTTTCGTTTGGTCCACAAGAGGATGCAGTAGTAAAAATGGGGTACACTTTCATCTTTACCGCATCAGTCGATGCAACCACTTACTGGATACATTTTCCTGTGAGAGTACAATATGTCTCTCTTTCTTGGTATTGCAGAGAAATTGATAGCCAAACTTCAAGCAAAATCGCACTGTGCCTCTGACCTTTGGCATGACATTTTTATATCAGATTTCTCTGCGAGAACCAGGTTTCAATAGTAGCAGCTTATCCAAGGCTGGGTGCTTACGCAAATTAAGAAAATTATGAAAGGTTTGGCGCCGGAGTATCTGTCGCACATGGCGCAGCACTATTTGCTAAACTTTTCTTAGATCTACAGCCAAAGTTCTGCTGGTGGTTGGTAAATACCAGAATGTCTTATGGCGGCCAAATGGTGTTGGCCTCGGGCTGCCACTTGTGGAACAACCTGCAAATAACGCTCAGAAGTAGCACTAGACAAAAAGCGTCGAAGCATAAACTTAAAAGGCACCTGTGCTCTTGTAAGGGGAACTACATTGTATTGAGACTTGCATCGCACACCACCTCCCTTTTCTTCACGCTTTCTTGGGGCTTCATGATCTGTAAGCAGTGGAGTAAGAGACTAACAGATGAGTAGGACAAAGATGCTTTGTGTACAGATCTCTAAAAATAAGGCTGTCGTGTGAATGTTTTAGATCGCTGATCTAAAACAGCTAATGGGGTGATCGCTGCATCTGTTGGCTAAAGGGGGGCCTGGCGAGGGGCAGCAGCACCATTAAGGCTGAAAAGATGAGGCCACTGGAAGCAGAGGCTTCTTTCCCTTAAGCTTATTGCAAATGAGTGGGAGCGTCGGGCTTTAGACAAAAGGTCCTTGCCTTCCTGCGGCCTCACCTTTGCCTCCATAATGGTAGCGCGGGCCTCTTGGCATCTCTGGTTAAAGGGATGCTTCGCATGTGCCGGTGTCACTAAGGCGTGAAGCTCTCACTTGAGTGAGCTCTTCAGGCTTTAGAAAAAAGCATTGTCATTCCAGGGGACATGTGAGGGCCCCGACGGGGCCCTGTCTCAACCATATTTCTGAGCCTTACGGGCTCTTCCCCCCGCTAGCCCCGGCCCACTCAAAGTCCTGATGGTGGCTTTTTGTGGCGTTGGGGAAACTTACTTTAGACATTTGTCTTTGTGTGGTGTGCGTTCTATTGTGTGATCCGTTATTGCTGCTGGAGTTTAGATGTCTTGGGCTAGGTTTATGACCGGTGTTATCTGGTGACATTATGCATGGCACTAATTCAGGGCCCACGGTAACTATTCAGTCACCTTGGACCAGCCTTCTGAGTGTCTACTGGTATCTCAGACTGCAACGGTAGCATCACTTACATGGAATGATGGCAAATGCAGCTCGATATGCACCGTGAATCAAAGCAATACCATTCTGGCAGTTGCAGATCTAAAACCTACCAGGTTGATCTAGTTGCGCCCCTGCTCCTGAGCTCAAGGGAAAGGTGTGGGTAGTGGTCCAAGTAGAGTAGGGGGTCCTTAAACTTTTGCTATCCGCTTTTGTTGGACTACATGTTCCATCAGCCTTTGCCAGCATGGTCAATGGGGAAGGTCCATGGGAGACTTAATCAAAAACACCTGGAGAGCTGATGTTGCAGACCTGTGAAATCTGACTGCAACTGCATTGCCCCTTCTGGGGGTGGGCAAGGACGCCAATACTTGATGCTCAGACATACTGTACAGCCTTGGCTTTGATTCTGGGCCCAAATGCTGAATAAAGGCCTGTGTAAATCCTCTGTGGAAATGTGTATTTCTGTTACCGCACACTGCAGAAGCTTCATGGGTGCTCCTATTCAGGCTGTTTGGTATTTCAAACCCTGTGGCGCCAGCATCTTTTTTCTGTCCCTGGCCCCTTCTTGATGTCCTTGGGATCCCCCCCCAGCAGAAGCCTGATGTTTGGCACAGCACAGAGGCACCTCTGGCACACCGCTCCCAGCCAGTTCCACCTCATCAGAAAAAAAACTGTAAAGTGGAAACTAGCAACGAATCGGGCAGCTGTTGGAGATGGTGCCGACCCTTGCAGCCTCTTCGGAGAGTCAGAGTGGGGGCGCATGGAAGCCGCCCGCGGCCCTTCTGGAAAGAGCTGGAGGCCACCCAGCCAAAACCAAAGAACCCGCCGATGAGCTCACTGCTCCTAGCCGCAGTGGGAACAGTGCGGTGAGCACCTGGACTAGGGGATGGCCTGCTTCACCACCTAGGGCCGAGTAGTAGGCAAGGAGGGCAGTGGCGCATGGGCCTAGGGCCGAGTAGTAGGCAAGGAGGGCAGTATCTTGTGCATTCGCTCCTATGGGCCCAGAACTCTACTAAGCCAGTATCTCCTGCGTGCGCCACTAGGGCGGCCTGCGCACCGAGCGCAGCACTGTGTAAAGGGCCAGTTTCGAGGGGATTGGGTCCTCCGACGTATTACATATCTATGACGGTAATCACCACAGCTGTGCTGCTTCGGAAAATTTCTGCTTCCTGTGTCGATGCGCCGTCCTCGAGGACCTCCTCCGACGGCCGACGTCACCCGATGTGATATGTAGGACGCACGACGCCGTAGCCTCAGTTCTGTTTTTTCCACTAAGGTGTTCGCTTCGTGAATCTCGGTACGCCTCGACTCTTTGGAGTTTCTGTTGTTCATCTTGGTTCTTCGAACCTGTTTGTGTACGATTGCTTCGTGAAGATGTCTACCTAGTCTTCCACACCGCGTCCGGGCTTTAAGAAGTCCGGGGACTGTGTGTCCAAGATGTCGGTCACGGACTCTCACGACGCCTGCCTTTGGTGCCTCGGGGAGGCCCATGACACGGATGACTGTGTCGACTGCCAGTCGCTCACGTCGAAAGCCTTGCGGGAGCACAAGAAGTTATCGGTAGGTAAGGTGTCTAAGCCCCGGAAGTCGAGGTCTGCAGGGCTTTCGACGGACGACTCGAGGGGCGACTCTCTGCATCGTCGTCGGAAGTCCAGTGGGTCTCGGTCCCGGAGTCGGTCTCACCACTCCCCTGCCTCTTCGAGGCACTCCCGGAAGCGCCGTCATTGGTCACCTTCCTCATCCGAGGACTCCGCCCGTCGGCGGGTCGCTTACCCCACCAAGCATGTGACACCGGAGGAATGGGCTTCCTTCGGGAAGAAAATGTTGGCGATTCTCGAATCGCAGGGCACTGGTCCGTCCGCGCCTCCGAGTGGGGTCGGTCGTTATCAGCCGAGAGACGCCATTCGCACGCCTTCGGACTCGGGTGGTCATCACGATTCGCGGGAAAGGTCCCGCTCGGACAAGGGGAATCGTTCTCGGCATGCCCGGTCCTCGACGCGCTCGAGACCGTGTGAACCTGTGAAATCTTCGAGGAAGACATCGACGCACTCTCTCGAGGCTCCGCCTCCGATGAAGTCATCAGCACCCAGCATGTCGAGGGACACGGTCGGGGCTCTGCCTTCGAGGCCTGTGGCGATGCTGTTGGCGCCGTGTCTATCGTCGACGCCGATTCACTCGATGCCTTTTGGGGCTGTGTCGACGGGGGTTCCCCGTGGCTAGGGGGAACCACCTAGGAAGGCTCTGGCCAAGGTCAAGCATGGCTTTGGTTCCAGTTCTGTGCCTTCTTACAGCCATCTGGAATTCATTTCAGAGGTGGATGAAGGCTCTGATGATGGCATGGTGCCTGACGAGATTCTCTCGGACCATAGCCAGTTTGTGGACCTGAGGCAGTCCCTGCATGATGCTAGTGGGCTGGACACCTCTCCGGAGGTGGAGTTTTGTAGGCCTGAGCCTGGCACTCATGCCGATTCTTTGTACTGGCGACTTATGTCACGGGTCTCTGAGTACTTAGGATGGTCTGCTCCCCCAGGGGAGTTTGTTCAGGATGACCTTACGGATATCCTCGACATTGCTCCACCAACTGACCTGGTACTGCCATTCCATATGGCTCTGCAAAGAAGGGTGGCAGCGGCTTGGACTGCTCCGAAGAGTCTCTCGGCAGTGAGCAAGTCTTTGCTGCGAAAATACTGCCCAGCCAGTTGTGACCCCTGCTACTTGTCGAAGCACCCTACTTCGGAGAGTTTGGTGGTGCAGGCGGCTACGGCCCCGGCAAAGCAGGCGTCATACCCTACCATCCCTCCTGATGGGGACGACAAGCGTTTTGACCGCTGGGCGAAGAAAGTGTTTTCTGCAGGGGTTATGGCGCTTCAGACGGCCAACTCCATATGTGCCTTGTCTCGTTTCACGCACACTCTGTGGAACTGTTTCCTTGGCGGCTGAACATCATCCCGAAGGGGATCAAGGGGATGGTTTCCTTGCCATGGTTCAGGATGGAAACGATGCTGTGTGAGGCTGTTCAGCCGGGTTTGGACATGGCAGATGGCGGCGAGCACCGTGATACGCAGGTTTGGTGGTTGCGGAAGTCGGGGTTTGCTCCTGATGTGCATGCCCGGCTCCTCAACATGCCCTTGACGGGGAACATCTTTTTGGCAGCAAGGCTGACGAGAGCCTTGAGAGGTTGCAGACCTCCAAAGCTGCAGCGAAATCGTTGGGCACGCTGCAGTTCGACAACCTCCGCCTTTTCATCCTAGGGAACAGCAATGGAGGGGAGGTTCCTTTCGTTATTACTCATCCTTTGGTAAAGCGAGGGTAGCTGCCAGTCAAAGGGGCCACCGTAGGAGTACCAGAGGTGGAAAACAACGTACTCGAGGTGCCAAGGCCGCTCAGGCTATTGCCTCGTTGCCCTCAGGCAACGCCGCAGCCGCTTCAGCTCATTCATGAGGCCATGTCCCATGGTTCGCCGGTTGGGGGTAGGCTGGCGCAGCATCTTGTAGAGTGGCGTGCCATTACTTCAGATGTGTGGGTTCTGGAGATCATAACCCACGGCTACTGTCTTCCTTTCCGGCAGAGGCCTCAAGACCATCCACCAGGGAATCTCTTTGAAGAGTCCGGATCCGCTCCTTGCGCAGGAAATACAGTGCCTGCTGGAGAAAGGTGCCATAGAACTGGTGCCTGTAGCAGAGAGAAACAAGGGATGGTATTCCCCTTATTTTTCGATTTCCAAGAAAGACGGGGGATTGAGCCCATCATGGACTTGCGCGGTTTGAACAAACTCCTCAGGAAGGACAAGTTCAAGATGGTGACTCTCAGGTCCTCCAGGCCCTTTAAATTCAGGACTGGTTGGTGTCTCTCGACCTCAAGGACGCTTACTTCCATGTGCCGATCCATCCAAAGCACAAGCAGTACCTGATGTTTGCGGTTGGCGACTCGCACTTTCAGTTTCGGGTCCTGCCGTTCGGATGGACCTTTGCCCGAGGGTCTTCACCAAGCTCATGGTAGTGGTGGCAGCGCACCTCAGGAAAGGGGGATTCACGTCTATCCACCTGGACGATTGGGTGATCAGGGCGCACTCTCCCGAGCAAGTCCTGCATCATCTGTCACCCGCCACTCCCTCCACAAGCTGGGCTTCTCCCTCAACTTGAAGTCCCATTTGACACCAACTCAGAGGCTCCAGTACATCGGAGCAGTGCCCGACACGTCCCTGGGGCAGTGTTTTCCTCCCCAGGTGAGGGCTCATCACATTCAGCAGATGGTGCACAAGTTTCAACTTGCCCAGACTCTCCAAGCGTTCGAGTTCTTGAGACTGTTCGGCCTCATGGCCTCATGGCATCCTGCATTCTGGTACCAGAGGCCAGATTGCGGGTGAGATCTTTGCAATGGACACTCAAGCTCCGGCAGGATGTCGGACCCTGTTCAGGTGCCGTCTTCGGTCACCCAGGACCTTCTGTGGTGGGCCGACAAAGGCAAGCTGATGAGGGGGGCTCCATTTTGGCTGCCCTGGCCGGAGGTGACGCTCGTGATGGAAGCATCCCTCACGGGATGGGGAGCTCATGTTAAAGAGTTGACAGTCAGCGGTCGTTGGTCTCCCTGGGAGTCCAGACTCCATATCAATCTGTTGGAGCTGAGGGCCGTCAGGCTAGCCCTGAAGGCTTTTCTGCCGACTGTGCGAGGAAAGAATGTTCTGATCCTGACGGACAACACGGTGGCCATGCACTACCTCAACAAAAAGGGGGGGGGCAGGGTCACTTCCTCTGTGCAGGGAGGCGATGCAGCTCCGGTTCTGGGCAATCCAGCAGGAAGTTTCGATCTTGTCAGTTCATCTTGCTGGAAACGAGAGCGGATGCTCTGAGCAGGCAGAGTGTGATCTCTCACCAGTGGGAGTTGGCTCAGGAGATTCTCGTGGAGATCTTCGCCCTTTGGGGGACCCCTCAAGTGGATCTCTTCGCCTCCAGTGTCAACCGGAAGTGCGAGAGGTTCTGCTCGCGGGAATTTCTTCCAAACGGAGCCTTAGGAGACGCATTTGTGGTGGAATGGTCATTCCCACTGCTGTACGCGTTTCCTCCAGTCCCAGTCATCCCGCAAGTACTGCGGAGGTTCGGTTCCCGGATGATCCTCATTGCTCCGGCGTAGGCCCAGAGGACGTGGTACCCGGACCTTCTCGACTTGTCCATCTGTCCTCCACGTCGTCTTCCCTACCGAGACATTCTGCCCTCACGGGAGGGTGATCAGGTTCTCCATCCAGAGGTCAGGTCCCTCAACCTTCACGCTTGGTTTCTGAAAGGTTGAGGTATAAGGATTAGGACCTCCCTGAAGACGTGATGGAGGTGTTGCTTTCGGCCAGAAGGCCCGCAACAAAGTCCCTGTACCGTTGCCGTTGGAGTAAGTTCTGCGACTGGTGCAGGGTTAAGAATGTGGATCCTTTTGCATGTGAAATTCCCATGGTTCTGTCTTTTTTGCTTTCTTTGGCCCACAGGGGCCTTCAAGTGGGTACCATTAAAGGTTACCTGGCGGCGCTGTCCATATTTAAGCGCTCGTCTGAAGAGTGTTCTTATTTTTTAAATTCCTTTAATTTCTCAGTTTCTGAATGGGCTCACTAATTTGTTCCCTCCGTCACCTTTCCAGGTGCCCGGTTGGGATTTGAACCTTGTTCTCAAGTTTCTGATGGGTGCAACTCTGAAAACTGTGTTTTTAGTTGCGGTCACTTCTGCTCGCAGAGTGAGTGAGTTACAGGCACTTTCACTTAAACCACCCTTCACTGTATTTCATAAGGACAGGGTTGTCCTTAGAGTTCGTCCTTCTTTTCTTCCGAAGGTGGTGTCGGAATTTAATTTAGGCCAGAAGGTGGTTCTTCCGGCATTTTATCCTCCTCCACATCCTGGTAAGGAAGAGGAGAGGCTCCATAGGCTTGATCCTAGGAGAGCGTTAAGCTTTTATATTTCACGCATGTCCCGGGTCAGAGTGGACAATCGGCTCTTTATTGGTTACGCTGGAAAGCATTTGGGACAGGCTGTGACCTTTGTCTCGCTGGATTATTTTAGCTATCTGAGTGTTACCGCTTGGCGGGTAAGGACCCACCGGTCAGCTTACGGGCCCATTCTACCAGGGGTACGGCTGCCTCTACTGCCCTGCAGAGGGGTGCTCCTATTGGCAACATCTGTGATGCAGCCACCTGGGCTTCGGTACATACTTTTGTATGTCACTATTCCCTCGATTCCATCCGGGGGCAGGATCTGGCCTTTGGCAAGCCGGTCCTTTACTCCGCAATTTGACTGGGCATGCTAAATTTCTGTTTTCTAAATTCTTTTCCCACCTCCTTGCATTGGTACTGCTTTAGGAGTCTGTCATAGATATGGAATACGTCGGAGGACCCAATCCCCCTCGAAGAAGAAGTTACTCTTACCTGGTAACGTTCTTTTGATGGGATGGTCCGACTACGTATTCCATATCGCTTCCTCCCTACCTTCCCCGCTACAGAATTTCTTATGCAATTGCAGCTTACGTTTCTGCAAGGCTTTGTGTGTCAGACTGGTGGCACACATTCTGGGGAAAAAACTACAACTAAGGCTACGGGCGTCGTGCATCCTACTTATCACATCGGGTGACATCGGCTGTCGGAGGAGGTCCTCGAGGACGGCGCATCGACGACGCAGACGCCGAAAATTTTCCGAAGCAGCACAGCTGTGGTGATTAATGTCATATATGGAATACGTCGTTGGACCATCCCATCAAAAGAACGTTACCAGGTAAGAGTAACTTGTTCATCTCCTGCGTGTGCCACTAGGGCGCAATGTGCTCCCAGTGCAGCACTGGGTAAAGAGCCAGTATCTCCTGTGTGCGCCACCAGGACGCCATGCGCTCCGAGCGCAGCACTGTGTAAAGGGCCAGGATCTCCTGCGTGTGCCACTAGGGCGCCATGCGCTCCCAGTGCAGCACTGCATAAAGGGCCAGTATAACCTCTCCTGCGTGCACCACTAGGGCGGCATGCACTCGGAGGGCAGCACTGGGTAAAGGGCCAGTGTCTCCTGGATGCACCATAGTCCTGAGCTCGGTACTAGGTTAGGGCCAGTATCTCCGAAAGCACTCCTCGGCGCATATGGGTGCAGCGCTATGTAATAGGTATGGGCCAGTATCTCCTGGATGCACCCCTAGTGGTGCGTGGGCCCAGAGCTTGGTACTAGGTAAGGCCAGGGCCTCCTGGAAGCACCCCTAGGAGCACATGGGTGCTGCGCTCCATACTAGGTATGGGCAACTATCTGCTGCATGCGCCCCCTAGTGGCGCGTGGGCCCAGAGCTCGGTACTAGGTAAGGCCAGGGCCTCCTGGAAGCACCCCTAGGAGCACATGGGTGCTGCGCTCCATACTAGGTATGGCCCACTATCTGCTGCATGCACTCTAGTGCCAGTGGCGCATGGCCACAGAGCTCGGTACTAGGCAAGGCCAGGATCTCCTGGAAGTACCCCTAGTGGGATGTGTGTCCATAGCTCGGTACTAGGTATGGGCTGGTATCTCCTGGATGCACCCCAACGGCGCCTGAATCCTAAGATTGGTACTAGGTAAGGGTCAGTATCTTCTGCATGCAGCCCTAGTGGCGCGTGGGCGCAGCACTCGATAGGCCAATATCTCCTGCATGGGCCCAGAGCTTGTTACTAGGTGAGGGCCACTCGGATTGCAGACCCAGGCGTCCGCCTTTTGCTTAGCATTCAAGAATCTAAAACCAACTAGACTAACACGCCTACCGTGAATACACCAGTTTATTACTCGTCGGACTTCTAATCCCAGCCCCTATGCTGGAGCGCACTGCAGGATCCGGGGCGCACCCCCGTCCCCCCGTAGAAACCGCAAGGATGGCGCGAAGTGTTGATCTGCTGACCTGTGCCAGGCCAATGCCAGTGTTGCCATGCCTGAAGTCCCTTTCCACGGTGGCACCTTTGTAGGCCTGGGCTCTGGTTGACCTCCTGCGGTTTGTCTGCTTGGCTGAGACTTCGCAGGCGGCACCCCGGTGGCGGCAGCAGCTTGTCGCCACTTCCACATCACACTGATAACGTGTCCCTTTTAAAGGAATCTTTTACTCCACGAAGTGGAAACGTCCACAACCCCCAACCCCGTGCCTGAACTCTCCCCGTGCATTGTGTGCTCGCTGGCTGCTTGCACCCTGCACTCTCCCCCGTGCACCGTGTGCTCGCTGGCTGCTTGCACCCTGCGCTCTCCCCGTGCGCCTTGTGCTCGCTGGCTGCTTGTACTCTGCGCTCTCCCCGTGCACCGTGTGCTCGCTGGATGCTTGCACCCCGCGCGCACTCTGCGCTCTCCCCGTGCACCGTGTGCTCGCTGGATGCTTGCACCATGCGCTTTTCCCGTGTGCTCGCTGGCTGCTTGCGCTCTCCCCGTGCACCGTGTGCTGGCTGCTTGCTGCTTGCACCCTGCGCTCTCCCCGTGCACCGTGTGCTCCTCGCTGGCTGCTTGCACCCTGCGCTCTCCCCGTGCACCATGTGCTCGCTGGCTGCTTGCACCCTGCGCTCTCCCCGTGCACCATGTGCTCGCTGGCTGCTTGCACCCTGCGCTCTCCCCGTGCACCATGTGCTGGCTGGCTGCTTGCTCTCCCCCTTTTAAGATTGCTTGTGCCAAGCGAGATGGCGCAGCTGGTATGTACACAGCCTATTGGGTTGACTTTCTTCCAGAAATATCTGTGGGTGTAACCTGCAGATTACAAACCCAATTGCCTTAATGCCCGGTCACCCGTTATTGTGGGCAGTTCAATGGAAGTTGTGTTCATTTGGGCACTGGGAACCTTGGCTTGTTTACTTTAATCTTAGTGTTTAAAGTGCCAGAGTATTCCAAATCAAGCTGTCCTCGTTTCATGCAAACTTTGCTGAGCTACTGGAAGCGGAGTTCTCTTGTGTCTAAGCAAAGCTTGTATTTTCGATTTAAAGGGCCTCCTTTTCAAGCCAGGTTCTCCTGGGTATTTTACAAAAGCTGAATGAATAATGCTTGGGTTACTGCTGTGAAGGATCTATAGAGATGCAGCCGGCAAAGTACCCCAGGTGGCCTGGGAAAGTGTTATTCAGAAAATTATTATTTATGGGAAGACTGTATACCGTCCTTTGATCGTGGGACTTTTCATCGCCGGGTTTTTACCGTGAATTTATTTTCTAAAACACTCATCATTTTTTTTGGAGGGGTGGGTTAAAAAATAAGTGAACGGACAGTTTGGGGGGGTAACCCCCAAAAAAAGAGATTCAATGGTAAAAAAAACCCTGCGATGAAAAGTCCCGCGATTAACGTAGAACCGTCATGTCCTCGGGCGCTTATACAGGGCTATTTTATCTTTGAAAATAAACTCGACATGACTCCTTACTCGGTGTTCTTGGCTCTGAGTTGAGTTCAAATAGTTGTCCTGCATTTACTGGCCTGTGTATCACGGCTTTTATAAAGTTGGATTGGCATCATGTTATTGGTATACATGCATTTCGTCAAGTATTTTTCAACGTGGGACATTTCATCGCGGACCCTTTCATCGCCAACTTTTTTTTTTAAAACATTTTTTTAGGGGGGTTGTGCGGGTTGGGGTAGGATTATTTAAGGGGGAGGTTGGAAGGGGCGCAGCCCCCCCATAAATAAGACAAATAAAACAAATAAAATAAATGTTGGCAATGAAAGGGTCGGCGATGAAAAGTCCCACGATGAAAAAGTGGTCGGTGAAATAACGTAGAACTCGTTATTCTGGAAAGCGAGCTGAAGACGGATGCGACTGTGGGATTGGAGTCGG
Source organism: Ambystoma mexicanum (assembly GCF_040938575.1). Taxonomy (NCBI): domain Eukaryota; kingdom Metazoa; phylum Chordata; class Amphibia; order Caudata; family Ambystomatidae; genus Ambystoma; species Ambystoma mexicanum. Next base: position 84,622,991 of record NC_090923.1, read on the forward strand.
CGTCTGTCGCAGACATGTTATACTGAATATATACTGCACAGCCGTTCCCAATATTAACACCTCTACGCATGTAATACTGCCCAGGGTTACTAGTAAGTGGGGCTGGAACGAGGGACCAGAGGGCATTTTGTCTTGGAAAGTACCAGAGAGCTGCTGATTAATTGTCCAGTTTGAAATTAATTGTGCTGGAGATTTGTGAGAAGTTTGTTGTAAACCTGGACTGAGGGATTTCAGTTGGATTTTGGGCCTCCTGGTTTTCAGCTGTCCTACCTCTGGCGCTATTGCACTTATGCCCTTTTGGAAGTTGATCATTGCCCATCTCCATTAAATTGTTAGTTTTAGATTAAATGTTCAAAGATGTTGTTGTATATTGTGATTTCTTTTCTAATGTGTGTAAAGTTAAATGTTAGTTATCGGGCGGATTGGTTGAATATAAAAAAAAGACTTGCCTGTGTTTTACTGAACTGTCAAAGTATAGGCTGAACAGGAGGAGCTCGGATGCCTTCCTGAGTGCCCCGCAATATAGTGGCATTTCAGTGCTCAGCAGAAATCTGGGCCTGGCTCCCTCTTTCTATAAGGTTCGGGGGATAGTTTTCGATTAGATGGTGGTTTGGTCTGGTTCTGCATCTGAGGAGGATTCCCTTTGGTTCACTGAGGGTTGCAGGACATTGCTGGTTCTGTGACAAAATGACTACTGCTCTGCAGTAGTACCCGGAGCAGTGGGTAAAGTGCCTACTCGGCCACATACCACAATTAAACCAGCAGTAAACCCAGTTTTAAAGGTGAAGCGGGCACAGCCTGGCAGGTACACATACTTTGCTCGTTGGGGTAGTGCAGGCTATAATTTATATAATTATTTATGTAGAATTGTTCATTTATAACGCGCTTGAGCGCAGACCCGGGGATCGAACCTGTGTTGCTCCTCGTCTTGCTTCCAAGATGAGCATGTTGCGCCTGAACGATCCTCCCGAGATACTCTTCAAAGGAGTGGGGGGGAGGGAGTGGGGGGGTGAGCTGGTACAGAAGCAATCCCAACAAAATTATTGTAGTAGCAAAGTATAACTGACCAACCAGGGTTCCTTTAAAAATAGGATCGTTAATTAAAATAAAAAATGCACAGAACTAAGGAACGCACAAGTTCCTCCCCCCATTTAACGGAAACACAAAGAAAGAGGACTTTAAATTAAAATTACATTCTTCGTTGGCAGACAAGTTGTCTTTCAAAGGGTAGCCAAGGGGGCTTAGGTCACTAGGGTCCTTGAGTACAGACTGCGGGACAGAGCCACTTTGAATACCTTTTTTAGCTCTTGTCCTCCAGGGCTCCACCGCATCAAAGTAGGTGTGTGGGCATGCTTGGCACTGACCAGTGTAGTCGGGGAGTGTTATTGACAGGATCCAACTAGGTGGTGCAGACCTCCAGGCGCATGGTAAACCTAGCCTAGTCTCTGGTAGCCCATCCCTAGTTGCCACCGGACCCTGGCCCTCTCATGCCTAGGGTGCAGATTGTTCGGCGTGTGGCAGACTACCTTGGGTGCCCCCTGGGCTGTCTCATGCCCAATATGTAGATTACCAGGCCTGGTGAAGGCCATCCCTACTGCCCCCTCTGCCTCGCTCATGCTCAGGTTGAAGATTGCCCTGTTTGTAGTGGGCCATCCCTGGTGCCCCCTTGGGCTTCTCAGGCCCAGGGTGGCATTTCCCTGGACTGTAGCAGGCCATCCCTGGTGCATCTTGAGCTCTTCCTCTCCTGCTCAGGGTGTACATTGCCCAGGCTGTCCTTGGTGCCCTAATCACTGTCCTGGTAATGCCCAGAGGGTAGATGGCTCGGGTTGTGCATGCCAACTGCGCTCATGGCAGGGAGAGGATTGCCAGACGTGTGGTTAGCCATCCTACGGCTCCCTGGGCTCTGGCCCCCTCATGTCTTGGGACTGGTGCAGTGTGTGTAGCAGATTGCCCCTAGCGCCTCCTGGGCCCTCACGGATGCCCTGCTTTGTGACAGACCATCCCTAGATCCCACCCTCTGCATGCTCCTGGTGAAGATTGCCCCAGCCTGTAGTGCCGCCGGGGGCTGCGGCTTGCCCTTTCATGCAGGGGTGAAGATTGGATGGCCTGCGGCAGGCCACCTGTCGTGCCGGTGCCCTTCATGCTCTGCATGAAGATTGCCCTGCTGTGGCAGGCCCACTCTCATTCCCCGGCCGGCCCTCCCTCGCTTGCCGACAGTGGAGATTACCTGGGCCGAGGCGTCGCAGGGGGAAGAATCGCCGCGGTGTGCGGCGCACATGCCGGCCTTGTGCTATTAACGGCTGCCATGCGGCATCAGACCTGCAGACTGAGAACATCCTTGTTTAAGGAAATCTGGGAGCCATGGAAATACTTTTTCTCAGAATCGCTCGGGCTTGGCTGTGAGCTGGCGCCCATGAGGACACTATGAGGATTTGGCCCTGGTATGCTGTCGGTCGGATAGTGCTGGTGAAGAGTCACACTCGTAAGTTCCTGGAATGACTCTATACCCCCAGCCCTCCTTGCGTTCACAGATGAACCAAATCCAGGACATTTGAATACTTCCGTCCCCGGAGGCCTTGACTGCCCCCCACACTCCCACATCTCACTCCAGCCGCTGTCTTTCTGCTGCACTTACTTAGTTGCATGTACATTCTTCTCCTCTTAGCACTTACCCTGAGCACTTCTCCATGAGCATCAATGCACCTATCCCTGACCCCTCCCCCCTCTGCACTTGCACGTTCTGAACACTCACAAGGTATAGTAGGCTCGTCTCCCCTCCCTTTACTCATTTGTTTATACTAGTAATTAAATTTATCCTGCTGTAATGGTCTACCTTCCCCTGTCTCTTCCCCTTGTTGGCCCTTTGAAACAGTTTTGCTAATTGTATAAGCGCCTAACAAGTGATGAATACATTGGTCGACAATGTGCAACTGTCCACCATTGTGAAACTTGGCCTGTTGGTGTGCTCTTTGTACATTGTCTTAATTATAGCAGATCATTTGCAAATTAAATTCAGCAGATTTGTTAACGAATTTGGGGTCTCATTTTTTCTTCCTTTTCCCCTTCAAACACCTAAAGCTGAGTGGATAAGCGGGCCCAACTAGGATTCAAACTACTGACCGTAACTTCGCACTGCGGTTTCCAAAACACTTTGATGCGTTGTGTTGTGACTACGGGGTGAAACCCAAGAAAGGATCTAGGTGGAGTGGATGCTAAATGAATATCTGGAGCATGAGACCGACTTCTCAGGATTTATTAATTTCCCATGCTTCAATCCAGGTGGAATGTACTGTAGTGCACCGCTGCCACAGGATTCATTTCCCATGCTTCAATCCAGGTGGAATGTACTGTAGTGCACCGCTGCCGCAGGATTCATTTCAGATGCTCCATTCAAGGTGGAATGCACTCTAGTGCACCACTGCCACAGGATTAATTTCCCATGCTCCAATCCAGGTGGAATGTACTGTAGTGCACCGCTGCCACAGGATTCATTTCAGATGCTCCATTCAAGGTGGAATGTACTGTAGTGCACCGCTGCCACAGGATTCATTTCAGATGCTCCATTCAAGGTGGAATGCACTCTAGTGCACCACTGCCACAGGATTAATTTCCCATGCTTCAATCTAGGTGGAATGTACTGTAGTGCACCGCTGCCACAGGATTCATTTCAGATGCTTCAATCCAGGTGGAATGTACTGTAGTGCACCGCTGCCACAGGATTCATTTCAGATGCTCCATTCAAGGTGGAATGCACTCTAGTGCACCACTGCCACAGGATTAATTTCCCATGCTTCAATCCAGGTGGAATGTACTGTAGTGCACCGCTGCCACAGGATTCATTTCAGATGCTCCATTCAAGGTGGAATGCACTCTAGTGCACCACTGCCACAGGATTCATTTCCCATGCTTCAATCCAGGTGGAATGTACTGTAGTGCACCGCTGTCACAGGATTAATTTCAGATGCTCCATTCAAGGTGGAATGCACTCTAGTGCACCACTGCCACAGGATTAATTTCCCATGCTTCAATCCAGGTGGAATGTACTGTAGTGCACCGCTGTCACAGGATTAATTTCAGATGCTCCATTCAAGGTGGAATGCACTCTAGTGCACCACTGCCACAGGATTAATTTCCCATGCTTCAATCCAGGTGGAATGTACTGTAGTGCACCGCTGTCACAGGATTAATTTCAGCTGCTCCATTCAAGGTGGAATGCACTCTAGTGCACCACTGCCACAGGATTAATTTCAGATGCTTCAATCCAGGTGGAATGTACTGTAGTGCACCGCTGTCACAGGATTAATTTCAGATGCTCCATTCAAGGTGGAATGCACTCTAGTGCACCACTGCCACAGGATTAATTTCAGATGCTTCAATCCAGGTGGAATGTACTGTAGTGCACCGCTGTCACAGGATTAATTTCAGATGCTCCATTCAAGGTGGAATGCACTCTAGTGCACCACTGCCACAGGATTAATTTCCCATGCTTCAATCCAGGTGGTATGTACTGTAGTGCACCGCTGTCACAGGATTAATTTCAGATGCTCCATTCAAGGTGGAATGCACTCTAGTGCACCACTGCCACAGGATTAATTTCAGATGCTTCAATCCAGGTGGAATGTACTGTAGTGCACCGCTGTCACAGGATTAATTTCAGATGCTCCATTCAAGGTGGAATGCACTCTAGTGCACCACTGCCACAGGATTAATTTCCCATGCTTCAATCCAGGTGGAATGTACTGTAGTGCACCGCTGTCACAGGATTAATTTCAGATGCTCCATTCAAGGTGGAATGCACTCTAGTGCACCACTGCCACAGGATTAATTTCAGATGCTTCAATCCAGGTGGAATGTACTGTAGTGCACCGCTGTCACAGGATTAATTTCAGATGCTCCATTCAAGGTGGAATGCACTCTAGTGCACCGCTGCCACAGGATTCATTTCAGATGCTCCATTCAAGGTGGAATGCACTCTAGTGCACCGCTGTCACAGGATTAATTTCAGATGCTCCATTCAAGGTGGAATGCACTCTAGTGCACCGCTGCCACAGGATTCATTTCAGATGCTCCATTCAAGGTGGAATGCACTCTAGTGCACCACTAGGTCTCAGGATTCATTAATTTCAGATGCTTCAATCAAGGTGGACTGCACTGTAGTGCACCACTATGTCTCAGGATTCATTAATTTCATATGCTTAACTCGAGGTGGAATGTACTGTAGTGCACCAGTGTTAGGCAAGAATTGATGTAGTAACACTGAGACTACACAACACTTGTCCTCTTGGTATTGGGTAAACCACCTTTTGGTGTAGGGCTGTACTACACAAGTTGGTAGTGTGGCTGAGCAGCCAGGCCTATCTCAAGAGGGGTAAATGTGAGCTGTAGCAATGAAATTCGCAAATACAAGTGGCCAAGTAAAACTTGTACTCGAGGTTTCAGTTATAAATGGTTATTTAAATATTGATGTCAAATTCTTTTTCTTTAAAAAGGGCAATATATGTAACCATCTAATATACTTTAAAAATACTTGCGCGAATCAGCATAAGCTTAGTAGATGCTGTTTAGAGATGCTTTTTATACACTTCCTACACCCTGAGGTGACTTGGTTCACAAGGACCGTAATGGCATTTATATATCACTAGTACACTTTGCAGTTTCTGAGGTTGCAGAACGGAAAGGTTAAAGGAAAGAAAACAAACCGGTTCGCAGGGCATGTGAGTATACTTAAATCTTCCAATGACATCTAGACGAAACCTTTCCCAGCAAAAAGTCTAAAAACAAGTTATCACCACTGAGGGACAGAACATATCAGTCAATGGACAAGAAGAGTTTTCAGGGAGCCAGGACAGCCAAAGTAAATTGGATCACAGTCTATGGAGCTGAGGCACTTCGTTGTTAATAAAAGTCTTGCACATAGTTTTGTAGAAAATCACTGTAGGGTCACAAGCTGTTACACTTGTGGAGAGCAGAGCTGTAATCGACTCTAACAAAAGTAGCTACTGCTAGTCTCAACTGAAAACAGCAGAGCTAAAGACACTGAGGTAAGTACCCCAAGTCTGAACAGTACCTCTGGTTTACAGAAGAGTGGTCCAGCTGGATTCTGTCCTGTTGCATCGATGCGGATCCTGGGTTCCTGAGCCTCCGCCATGGGGTCAAGCGGGAGGACGTCTGGAGGACTCCTGCGGCAGCAATTTGGCAGCTACAGGCTATTTTCAGATCAGCAGCACTTAGCGATTTCAGCGCGTGGTAATCAGTACCAGCACGGATCTTGGACACCGGTTGAGATTCCTTCACTCCTGTACTCTGGTGAGGGGAGTCGAGGTCTGGTGGTCCTGCTTCTGAAGGGTCCTTAGACTCCTGGAGCTTCTGGCCGGATTGCAGACGTTGCACTCTATGCATTTCTCGACACCAGGCTCTCGGTTCTTGCAGCAGCAAAGAAGTACAGCCAGTTGGGGAAGATGGTCGAGTGGAGTTCGTCTCAGGGTTAGTTGGTCCCTCTAACCCAAGGGAAGAAGTCATCCCTTCTGGAGCTTCTCTTGTCGATTAGAAAAAGTAGTTTCAGCACAGCAGCAGGGCTTGAACGGGCAATTCAAAGGCCCAGGAGGATGCAGCAAGCTTCTTTCACGGTTTCCTCGTCCGTGTTCTTCCCAGTGGTCGACTCTGCCTCTAGTCCCAAAACCCTTGCCTTTTTAAGCAGCTTTCTTCCATTCATGCACAGCTTATGCTGTCACTCAAACAGTAGGGTGGATGTCCTACAATGCCAGCCAGCCAATGCGGATTGGTTGCCTTCAGGCACTACTAGAGACAAAGGACAGGGGAGTTTCAGGAACCTCCCTTACTTCCTGTCCTTCCAGACACACTGGAGCAAGAGGCGGGTTTCAGTACTGAAGCCCGCCAAAGGCAAAACAAAGGACTCAAACCTGGCTTTGCGCGCAGAGTAAAACCCAAGAAAGGCCCTGCAAACAGAAAAATGGTGAAAAAAGACGACCGGGGCCATTTTGACAAAATGGTCACCCATGGGTGCTATATGCAGCTGAGGATTCAGCTAGCTGTAGAATAGCACAATGGTAGGAAAATTAAACCACTGCCACCAGCCATTTAAAGTAGTGAGGGTAACCTAAAACATGATAAATGGGAATGTAGGATAGGGGGCTACTAGGTAACCCACCAGCACTCCACATAAAATGTGTCCACATAAAATGGTGTGTGCTGGACCTACAAAGAGAAAAGGTAAGTAAAGTCAACTTTACTATTCTTGAACTGTAGTTAACACAAGAAAATTTAGTTAAACCTTAGGAGAAATCTAAAGGATTTCTCCTGACACTGCACTGAAGGTGCTGTGTCGCCATACAAAAAGTAGATGCCTATGGAGTTTGTCAGACTCCAAAAACAAAGGAAACACATAATCCAAATTGGGTGAAAATACGAGTCAGAAAAAGGTACCAATCACTCCAGGGTAAAAATGTAAAAGTCCTAAAGCCCAGCAAAATAGCTGGGGGTCTCCAAGGTTGAAGGCAATTAACACAGAAATGAGAATTCGCCTGAACACCTGTTGTCTCTGAAATTATTAATTTCAGATGCTTCAATCAAGGTGGAATGTACTGTAGTGCACCATATACTGTAGTGCAGCAGTGTCTCAGGATTGATTAATTTCAAATTATTCAAGCATGGTGGAATATACTGTAGTGGACCGCTGTCTCAGGATTTATTCATTTCAAATGCTTCAAGCAAGGTGGAATGTACTCTAGTGCACCGTTGTCTAGCGCAGGAATTATTAATTTCAGAGATTTCAATTATTTGAATTGTGACGATTAGCTTGTGTCACATCTAGATAGAATTGTGAAGAGTAGCCTTGCACCACATCTACACAGAATTGTGAAGAGTAGCCTTGCACCACATCTACACAGAATTGTGAAGAGTAGCCTTGCACCACATCTACACAGAATTGTGAAGAGTAGCCTTGCACCACATCTACACAGAATTGTGAAGAGTAGCCTTGCACCACATCTACACAGAATTGTGAAGAGTAGCCTTGCACCACATCTACACAGAATTTTGAAGATCAGCATGCGTCACATCTAGATAGAAATATGAAATTTAGCCAGACATCCGACTTGAATAGAATTGTGAAGTTTAACCATGCATCCCATTCAGATAGAACATAGAAGATTAACCATGCATCACACTTGGAATTGTGGAGATTAGACTTTTGTCACAAGAGATGTGTGGATTAGTCACATAGAAGAATTTAGCGAGTAGCCAAAGCACTAATCCACCCGCTTCTACTTCCTCAAATACACCACCAAAACAATATACATGCCCACTGTGCTAGCAAACCTAGGCCCAGCACACACTTCACTTAGAAACATCCCAGGCATTGAACCATACCTGTACGGACACAACAAGCCAGTGCACACAAACTAAATACCAGCAATCTACACAAAACACAGACCCCCAACACAAAACACAAAACACAACACACAGCCACACAGCAAACATCAGACATTGGACCTTTCCCATACGGATACAACATTGAAGCGCATGCAACCTACCATCTGCAAGCCAACACACACAGATGCCGTTTTCCCTGGTTCTGGAACTATTATATCATTCGTCCCTCACTAACAAGCACCACCCTCTTTCTTGCAGACCGACCAGAGCACCTGGAGACTGCCCTTGGGTGGTATTGGTGCACGGTATAAATCAACATGACATGGAGGAATGTAATGAAGGTGCTGATTCAGTACCTGATAGTGGGGGTACGCTTACCAACTACGGGAGTGATTGTGATATGTTGTGATATGTTGGGCAACCACTAAGGGGAAAGATGGGGACCCCAGAAACTGTGTTAAGCCCCATGGACCATGCATGGAGGGAAGCAAGTAGAACAATCTGACCAATAACACTATGGGCACAGGGGACCCTGCCACTAAACTGCGATGGTGGTGAAACTACAGGTAGGCTCACTTCAGAGGTATCACAGGAGGGCTTCACACCGCAGCCAATTCCAAGCACATGGCCTGTGCAACGCGGCTGAGGGAGGGGGTCGGGGGGGGAAGCAGACTCGGTCTGCTCGTCTTCCGCAGACATAGACACTGGGAACAGCACCCATTGACATAATCTAGGTCGGTGAGTCATCCCAGTTGCTCGTAGGAGCTGGGGAAATCGACCTAACACAGAAGGCACTCGCATGGCATCAAAGGAGTGTCAAATCGCCCCTTGGCCTGTGGGTATGTGAACCAGGATATGCAAATGAAGGGGCATTCCAAGAAGAGCCAAACTGACGGTACGTTTTGGCGTCCCTGAAAAGTAACAAGCTTGCAGTGTCCACAATAGTGTTTGCGAAGTTACTATCTTCCAGGCGCTATGTGAATAGCTGAATAAAGAACCAGAGCAATGTGGCGCGACACGGGAGATGAGCTGGGAGTGGGCAGGTCTGTTTGGTCCAATCATGCTTCACTAACTTATATCTAGCTATAGGGGTCTGACGTATTCTGATCAGTAAGCTTTGTGAGAACTGCAAAGATTTGTAGTTTGAAGTTGCAACTGTTTCAACTCCATGAACATTGTATTAGCCGTATAAGAACTATGACTGCTGTGTGCCAGTTTGTCAGCTCTCATCAATCAGTTCAGTTCCACTGTGCTGTTTGATTTGTGCTCGCCCAGCTGTAATAAACAGCATTACCTCTTGACCGGTGTGCGCTCCTTTTTGAACTACTGGTAACTTATTTTATTATGGGCCCTTGAGGACCGCTTATACAGTACTATAGTGCGCCATGTACTGTAGTGCACCTGTGTCTCAGGGTTTATTAATTTAAGATTCTTTAATCCTGGTGGAACGTACTGTAGTGCACAGTTGAGGTCTCTTGCTAAGTGTCATCTTACTCAAGCTCTGCGCCCAAAAGTGGTGCCCTCAGAGCTGTCGGCTTGTGCATGGTCACCCACCCCCATGCATACGCCTCTGCAGCGAGTGGCAGCTTCAATGTGTATATGCCAGGAAGATCTATGAAAGCGTGCGGTGGTCCACCACATACCTCTTTTTCATAGAGAACCCACTTCGTCTCCAGAGGAGTCAGTTCATAGTCCTTGCACCTTAGGGCAGATCGGAATGTCTACTGAGGGGCCCCGCGACAGTACTAGAGGACTATCAAGTTTTTCTTTTTGCATCTTCCCCCGATCGACTGCAAGAAGGGTCACAGCATTTGGATTTGGTCTGATATTTGGTGAATGACTTTTTAGCTTCCTGGTCACTCCTAATTTGGGGTGCCCTGGGTAGCCCTTTAGAGGGAGGGCACACCATTTTCTTCTAATTTATTTTTCATAGCAGCACAAGCCACTTAGTGGAATGGTGCAGAGACACATTGTGTCCCATTTTCTTTTCTCTAAGGTGTCTTTGTTTCTTAAAGGGATGGTCTAGTAAAAATGTTTATTTAAAAAATAGATAGGCCACATAAAAAAAAATACTAGCATCCTCCGTTTTAAAACTTCCTATGTAAAATTTTGAGCTATTCAAGCTCAAAATTCGAAAAAGCAAGCACAGGGGCGCAGCCATTTTGTGAAATGGAGGCCCTCCTGTGCTGGCTTTTGCTTTTGCGGCACTAATGAAGGAAAAGCCAGCCAGCTGTAGTAAACAAAGTCTACCGCTGGGTGGCTTTCCCTTCATTAGTGCCGGGATTCGGAGGACGCGGTCCGGAGACCAGAGCAGGAAAGCTACAGCTGAATCTCGGTAAGTGCTATTTATTTTTTTTTACAAAAAATAAGCACTAGCTGCGTTTTTTTTTTCTAAGTTTTCCGGGCTGGAGGAGCCTTCTGAGGCCCAAATCCGTCATGCAGCAGCCGACGGTCGATTTCTTCTCCAGCCGGCGTCGAGGTTCGACGTTGGGATGGGGGAAGGATGTAAATAAATTAATAATTTAGCAAAAGTATGGCTAAGACCAGGGGACTCCGCAAAATGCTTCCGACCAGTATGGCGGAAAAAAACAATCTGAGGATCCTAGACGCGTGAGGGATCTTGGGTACAGTGGATGTCACACTAGGGATAGTATTACTGGCACGCCCTGTGTCGACGCCCATTTTCGAGTTTCGAAAAACAAACTGTAATACTCCGCAGCTTCCACTAGATGTCGGCCTATGCACAGCATGCGAATCTAAGCAGATACAAGCATCAGAAATACGATTACGGTGAGTAATGTATCATATATATGTCTCTCCGACTATTACATGTTTTTCATTTTAATACTTCTTAAATCTTTGATGAATATGGTGTTATCACATGTTTATTTATATAATACTGGTCTGGGGTTCTGCTCTCAGTTTTGGTGTAGTTTTTAAACATTTGTTTTTAAACTGTAACTGTATAGGTTTTGATACTTATTTTAAGTGGCTCTTACAACACAGAGACTTTTGGACTTGATTTTACCTGCTTTGTGGCGTCAAATCGGTGATAATTTTATGTGGACTGAACACCAAAATGTTTTTTTACATTGCATTTGAAATACTTATCTCCTTTTAAACATTATGATGCATGTATACGGGTCTATATAAAAGATATTTTTTATCTTTTATATGACTTATAGGTCTTTTTATGAATTTGGATGTTTTATGCACTTGGCACTTTATAATCAAGCAACATTTGCACGCACTTTGCACTTTATAAAAAGCAAACTTTTTCTGTAAAACAGATTAGAAGCCCATGTATTTACCTGAGTCTGTGAGAAATATAAACTAACAGAGTTTTTCTTTACTCTATATAAATAGGATATTAAAATCCACACATTAAATTACTAACTAAAGAGCCCTATATGGATAGGTGAGGTATATACATGGATGGAGAGCACTATGCACTTTATTCAATTGCTGCTATGTACATGTTTTTGCTGCTGAAACGCTATTTGCACATGCATCCAAATTCTTTATCTTTTGCATTTTTGCACAAATTCCAACCATTGCCTACATGCATCTCGTCCGAGTATCATTCGAGCCTGCTGTACGTCACATGCACTCTATAAAGGCTACCATTGCCACTTTATTATTAGACAGCCAGGAGCTATATTTGACTACTTCCTCCTTTAATGCAATGTCAACCTATTATGGACACACAAAGGAACGTTTTAAATCGTGGTATACTGTTGAACATTTAAAAAAACACATGGTTGCTTTGTGTAATTGATGTATTCTAAGTGGCATCATATTTTTTTTTGCCCTTTCTACATGTTTCTGCAAATTATGAATGTAATCCATATCGCAAATGTTAGAGGAAGAGGTCTGTATTCTCTTATGAGTAATAATATACCATCGAATCGTTCCAGTATGGCTGCCTTGTAAAACACGTTGAATGAGTGGCTTTTAGCAGGTAGACACTCTCTGTGTAATCAGAGTTGTTTGGGGATAAATTGCAGTCATCTGTGTTGTTTGTAAACCTACGTGATCAAGCGGTCTGTGCACCGCGAAACGCGTCGTTTTTTTCTTGTTTCCCTTTCCTGATGCACTTATACTAATAAAGAAAACATGCTGCAGAGTTTTTTCCACTTATTTGCTGCAAGGGCATTGTTCTCCTGTTGTAGCTGCTCTCTGGAGTGCATTCCACTCGCTGCCTTTCCTTTGAAAAGCATTTATTTCATATATATATATATATATCTCCAGACACAGGCATTAATCACAAAAGTGTTATTGTGCACGGTTTATTGACAAATTCTGTCAGCTGACACGTGTTTCGACATTCAAGTCGTTCTCAAGGCTGGCAGGTCCATCGCAAAAAATAAAAGCATTCGCCAAGCATATAAATATGAATCAAAACAGAAAAGGATAAATAGTGTCACATGTTATTGCCACAGGATATTGTACATCCAAATCATATTTGAAAGGTTCACATACCCATGATATAACACGTAAATCTGTTGGAGAAGAGAGAAAGGAATAACAGTAAAACATTCCATTACTTGCGAGTATAACTCTAACATTTGTATTTAAGCGTGTTATGTTGTGAGTAAAGCGCGCGTACCACAAATCACCCATGCAATAACGCTTTTGTGATTAATGCCTGTGAATATATATACTACATCACAATAAACTGCAGCATACTTTTAATGCTTTAGGCGTAGCGCGATTAGTGCGGGTCACTACACACAACCAATTTACTCTTCACTGGGCAGTGATAGGCATGCCCAGCACTCTGACCACAGCACTGCTGCAGGACTCCTATTATGTTTGAGACGTGCAAAGCGCACACTATAGGACTTTATGCCTACCCTTTTCTGTGATTCTATACTCTTTGAATTGTTATTCAGATTTGTTGGAGGGTGAAGAGGTTCATGCTGGATAAAGGCCTAGGGTTATTTGTAGAAATAAGGGAACTTTAAAAAAAGGGGATAAGGCAAGGCTAGAACATTAGTGGGGTTGGTAGGTGTTGTCCTCCCACCTCAGAGTGCTCTGTTCATAACACAAGTCTAAAATACTAGTCTTTACCAGTCTGTCCCTCTGGGTACGGCCTAATCTAATCCAGATAAAAGTCCAATGTTGGCTATCAAAGTTCCAACCCTGAAATTATCAAATCTTCGCCTCCTAAGCTAACGCTGTCCTTGAGCAAATATCCATAATCCTTTTGTGTTGGCTAAAGTCGCCACACCAATTTTAAAGATGTTCAGCCCTAATCTGAGAGAAGAGTTCTTCATGTACCCAAGTCCCTGGGAGTACACGGGCATCCTGTGCTTCAGAATTCCTTGTGCTCATGACAACAGGAATGTGGTGCTGTCTACCCTATAGCTCGAGTTTTCGCTCCCCCCACGTCGTTAACTTGAGTTCGGCGAATCTTCCCGCTCAACATCAAGTGTGCGATGGTAGATGAGCATTCTCTCCCCTCACATTGGAGGGTCCTCATTAGGCAACTGATTTTACTCTCCTGCCACTGGTCCTTCGGTGGGTGACTCTTCTACTAAGGGCTGCTGGTGGAAGGCTCTGGATGTCCAATTCCCTCCAGGGAGTGTTGCGGTGAATCATCTTACTTTGAACAATTCTCTTCTAAGAGAATTCTCCTACCCGCTTATCTCGAGTATGCCTACTAAGAGTCTTGCCGCCTCCTGTGGGTGTAAAGATCATGCTTTCCAATCACACGTCCAAGGAACCGACAATTTGCTGGGGCGAGTCCAGTGCTTAATCCCCCATTTAAATATTTCTCAATGGGCTAAACCTTTCTCTTTCCCAGTCTTAACAGGTGCTCACAGGCTTTCTTCCTCTAGTGACTGCTAGCAAGGGAATGTGGCCATCCTATCATGGCCCTTGGTTTGGTCTCTCCTCTCCCCAGGACAGGTAGTAGAAAGGTTTGTTTTATGTACTTCAATTCCCACCAGTAGGTCCAGTTTGCAGAGGTTCCAGCTACCAGTAGCACCCTTATTAGTCCATCTCTCAATGGGATCAAGCGTTTCTTCCACTCTGCCCATTGCCTCTCAACATTCAGCAGACCCTCTCCCCTTCCCACCATCCAGGTACTCTTTCTCATCAAGGGCGCTTCAAAAAGCATGTCTGCTTCCTCCAGGTCTGTTATTCCTCCCCGATCTTTCCCATCCCTTTTTATACACTTGGAGCATTGGGACTCTTAATAACCTCGCTTGTTATTGGCACTCTCCTAAGGTGACCCTGCACCCTTGAATTGCTGAGGCTGGGAAGGTTTCTTAATTTTTATCAAACAATTGCAGGGTTATTTTGATTGGTTAATGCTTCATTTATGCGCCCTACCTTATAGACCTGATAGAAGTGTGGTAGACTTTATAGGTGTCGATGCTGTTGGTACCATCTTGAATTTGGGAAAACAGAGCCGTAGCTTACCATGCTCACCTGAACTCTGTAGGTGAAGTGTACCTTTTCCAGCTCGTTGTGAGGTAAGTAAGCCGATGGCTCCATGCAGCTTTCCCTGACACGTGATCCCACTAGTACATAAGTGTTCTTTGAGCAATGAACGCCTCTACGATAATTTTTTTGCGGCTCCCCAGCCTTGTATCCTTTATCCAAGGCTTTTTGTTATGGCTTTTACGGATGCTGGGTGTAATGTTGAAGTTCTTGTCTGCTTGAGGGGTTTAAGGCATCGGAAAATCCTGCTACATCCATATACCTACTGTTGTGCACTTCAGGTAGTGGCCAGGCCACCCTAGTCCCTTGATGGGCGGGGGGGTCCTCTCCCTCACACGGGATTAGGGGCACCAAATCATTGCCTCACTCACTACAGGCATTGTACCATCAACCTGGAAAAGGAACGTGATCAAACCCTTTTAAAAAATACAAACATCCGTGTATCTGGAGGACCTTTACCAGATTAAGTCTCTTCCCTATCTGTGTCAACAGTTAGACATGTTTCACAGGTACATGATTTTGTTGAAGGGTCTGACTTGATGAATAATCATCATAGACCACAAATTAACATTAAACTCTCAAATATCTGCAGTCGTACATCCATGCTTTTTTACAGTAAGAAAAATGGACTCCTACCTTACTTGGCCTTTTGCCACCAGATGATAGTAATTAACGCCGATGTCTTGTCACCTTGGTTTTAATTCATAATGACCAGACTGCAAGGTTGCAGAGTCCAGAATACTGCTGCCAGACTTTTACAAAGCACTTAAAGTATGAGCAGATTACCCCAGCCCTTTGTTCTCTGCACTGGCTCCAGGAAAAAATCAGATAATTTTAAGAGCAGGTGCTTAGTTTTTAATAGTCCCTCTCCTCCTACAGCAAACCCTCTTCCACAAGCTGAGCTCATATACCTCCTCACGCTCAATAAGACGAAGACCTAACAGGAACCAAAAAAGCCTTCTTACAGGAAAGGGACTAGGTTGTTCATAGTTAACGCAATAAGGACGTGGAACACCCTACTCTTTTACTTTCGTAGAGAATTAAATTTATCCTTCCAGAAAAAATTGAAGACTTTAAAAAAAAAAAATGTAACCTTGATTAATCATTGTTGATCAGTAAGTTAATTGAAGTATTAAGGTCTTCACTACAAAACCATATGTGAGGGTACTGGGATAGGTCCGAGCTCCACTGTCCACCAAAAAGAGGTATTAAATACATGCCTTGAGCCATTTACTTCTATTGTATACTGTGTGAATGCTGAGTCCAATCTAGTTTTGCAGTGGATCTCTGCAGCATGTGTTCGAATCTACCCACTTAGGTGAAGGGGCCAGTGTATGACGGACTGTATTCTGCTCAAGCATCGGCCTTTGCACAACTTCTATGGTTTATTACTTGACGGTGCACCTCTTCCATCTTGGTGTTCTACGCGTTAGAATATCTCCAAATATGAAAAGCCCCCAATCCGAATATTGACAGTAACCAGGATGTTGTCCCACGCTTGAGTTTGCCATAGTCCCTGGGTGTGTTGCGCAGAGTAACTACGGATGTTGGTATGGCAGATGACCCAAGGCTTCCCTTGGGCCAACATTTGGCTACTGTTGTCCCGCAATACAGGCCAATGTGTTGAAGTGAATGGGATCTCCTTTGGCGACCTCACTATAATCAAAGCCCCACATTCATAATCTCTGTGCTCCAAAGATCTAGGTAAAAGGCAAAGAAACCCCAAATATCAAGGTTCAAGTAAGTGTCATCCGTGGAGGCTCTCTGCATTAGCACGACTTGGTTTCTTAGTTGCAGCCAGGCTCTGACTGGCCCGGATGGTAATGGGAATCCTTTTCAAGGGCTGCCGGACCACTGTACAGAATATAGTTCTCACCAATATTAATGTGTGAAGGTGGTTTGAAACGCCTACTTGGCTATCTTTTGTCAGTCCTACCCTTCCTTCCGCAGTATTAATGCACATTTTCTACTGTGTAGCTTAACTGATATATATATCTCCGCTTCTCCAGCATGGGGTCTGGCATGGATTCACATGCTCATGAATATTCCCCGTCGTCAGGCTGGGAATCCTCGGTAAAGAAAAAACCAGTATCAGTTTCGTTTCTGATCTGTCTTTCGTAGTAACAACCAATCACTGGTCTCTGCGTCATACTGACAACAGCCAATGACTGCCCTCTACCTAAGCACCGCCTCTGGCAGCCATCTTCAGATTTTTACCGCACGTTCATGTGTTGGGATCCTCGTGCTATTGCTCTCGAGCGTTAGTGCTATTTTTTTCACGTTTTTCCTCAAAAACTTCGTTTTTTCGGTCAAAAGAGCCTCAAGCTCCACCGACTCTCCATCCAATCAACGGGGACCCGTGTCGGATTCGTCTGCGCCCTTCAAGGGTGAAGATTTCATCGAGCTACGCTTTTGGAGGACTCCAGAAGTTTCTCAGGCCCGGACATGGCCCAGGAGAAGCGAAGCTCGACGCCCGTAAAGCTGTTCAGGATCTGCCCTGGATGCCAGCTGCAGAACGTCTTTAAGGAGGACGAACACTCCTGTTGTCTCTACTGCTTACATGAGGACAAGACGCACGTGGAGAAGGACTGTGCGTTTTGCGGCAATATGTCGGAACGGACCATGAAGGACCGCCACCAACGTCTCGCCAACTGGCTGGAAGGGAAGAGCCCGTCAGGCGAGAAGAAGAGGAAGAAATCCGAGCGGTCTTCTAAGACCTTTGAGGACGTCCCGGCGACGGGGTTCCAACATAAGGCCAAGCACCCCGAGTCCGCTGGCACCGGGAGCGCCGAACGGTCGGGCTCTACGGGTGCCAGGCAGGGCGCACCCTCCCCGGCACCTTCAGCCACGAGCCAATGCTCTGGGTCGGGTAAGAGGAAGGGCGAGCACCCGGCGAAGCTCCTGGAGGGGCCCCGGTCGAGCTCGAAGGCCCCATCGGAGGGGGAGCGAGGCAGTGTCCCTTCAAGGGGTGTCACGGTATTAGTTTTATGACGGTATTATAACCTTCTTGCCAAATGACGGTATATCATGGTTATCACGATATAGCAGGTGGAGTTAACCAATCTTAAATATTTTCTAAAAGGTCATTAATTGTCAGATTTATCATCACAAACAAAACCAGGCACCCAGGGCCAGAATTGGGCTTTTCAACATACATTCCACTGAAATGCCACCCCTTGCTTCCACCAAACACAAACACACGTGTGGAGAGCAGGAGGGGGCGGTGGGGGGGGGCCTGCTGCGACTGGCAAAGCAAACTGAATAGCTTTTCTTAAGTGGTCATTTTGGCTTTTAGCTCCCCCACTGGCTACTGGTGAAGATGAACATGTTGCCATCTTTATAACCTGCATGCCACAGATCAACGGAGGCTGATGGTAGTATAAACTTGTGCGCATATACACACACACGCACACTCTTTTTATGTTACAGCCATTAGTTTCCTTGCGGGCCAAAAGGTGTTCATGTAATCACGGACATGTTACCCTTTGGTATGGCAGCAGGGAATACCCACAGAGATGAGTGAATTTCGCAGCGTGACTTATTATATGTAAATTCAATGATAGAACCAGGGAAATCCCCCATTGTCATATTTTTAGCAAACATCCATTATAAATATATAAACCCCAAAGCCGCCAACCCAAATTTGATTTGATTTTGTGTCAGGCACGTGTGGTTTATGGAATGGCATCAAAAACTGCTCCAACTGAAACTACTTGGCAGATGGCACATCCAACAGTGCAGGACCAAGACTGCGCAGCACTTGCTTACTGCAGCCTTTCTAAATCAGATTGAAAAGCACACTTAACGGTATGAACGGTATACCGGTATAAACAATGTGACGGTTATTATTGTTCAATTGAGTGGTTCACGGTATCTGTAACGGTATACCGTTATACCGTTACATCCCTAGTCCCTCCCCCCCCCCTCAAGGATAAGGCGGTGAGCGCACCTAAGGTGGTGAAGGCCTTAATCCATCCGGCCAAGCCCTCTATCGATACTGTCGCGGCGGCCCTGGCTCAGCCTGTGGAGGCTACACCAGTGGTGGCGACCTCGGGGCTCAGTCTCCCTGCCACCTCGGAGGGAGTCCTCTTTTGTGCCCATCGATAGGACCCCCGTGAAACCCCCAGCGGGGAAGGAAAAGGGGGGGGCAGGGCGTCGTCGTAGATTCGGCCTCAACCTCAGAGGAAGAGCTGATTGAGGTCTTAAGCCACGGCCTTGGCGTGGAAGAAGACCGGCCCGTCGGGATGGTTTCCGACGCAGGTGACGACGACCGTCGGATTCCCCTCTGCCAGTGCCGCAAGACAACTCGGCGGCCATTTTGTTGGCTATACAGTCCTTATGTTCAGAGATAAGGACGAGACTACCGTTGCCGACGGAGGAACCTCTCCCGTCGGGGGATCCTGAACCGGGACCTTCTGGTGCACCCCCGCCCAAGAAAAGGATTCACCCTCCACCTCCTTTTCAGCCGTCGCGCCCCGTCGCGCCCCGTCCCTTCCTCCTCCCCGTCCACCCGAGGGGATGATACGGGGACTGACGGCAGCGACGGGTACGGACGACGAGGTATACGACGAGGATCTACCGTCGTCACCTCCCACCAGGGTTTCTCCGCCCGACGAGATTGGATCGTTCCACTCCATGATCGCCAGGGCATCCGAGCTTTTCCAACTCTGACCTGAGGAGAAGAAAAAGGAAGGATTCCTTTATCAACGGCGCGAGGCCAAGAGGAAGACGGTCCTCGCGGTGCCTCTACTGGACGACATTTGGGATGAGGGCCTCGCCCTCCTCAAGAACCCTTCCACGACGCCAGCTAGAAGAGACCGGTACGAGAAGAAGTACCGGGTCCCGGACGCGGCCCTCCTGTGCCTCCGGGCGCAGCCTACCCCGGACTCCGTCGTCTCCGCGGCGGCCAGGAAATAAGCGGGGGGGGGGTGCAGCCTCCACATCGACTTCCCCACCGGACGGCGAGGGAAAGAAATGGGACGCAGGGTCATCTCGTCTGCAGCGACGATGATTAAAGCGGCCAACGCCTTGGCTATCGTGGCCCGCTACGACAGGGAGCTATGGTACAAACTGGCTCCCCTGCTGGACTTCCTACCGGACGACAAGAGGGCGGAGGCCCTGGAGATCCTACAGGAAGGCGAGGTGGCGTCGGACCACGCCATCACTATTGCGACGGACATCGCCGACACTGGGTTTCGCCAGTTGGGCAACGGCGTGTGCCTTAGGCGGCGTGGATGGCTCAAGGCTACGGACTTCCGTCAAGACGTACAGACCAGAGTCCTGGACATGCCGTTCGATGGGAACAACCTGTTTGGGAAAACAGTGGACGATTCCCTTCAGGCCATTAAAGCGGACACTGAGACGGCCCGGGCCCTTGGGGTTCTGCAGCAACGACGGACGCCCTTTCGGAGCAGCGGAGGCAAGGGCGCCTCCAAAGGTTCCGGCGGCGGTTTCTCCACCTACCGTCAAGCGGCCCGCTCGTCGTCTCAGGAGGCCTACAGAGGACGAGGCAAGTCTGGCGGACCCCGCCGTCGTCGCCAAGGAGGTCAAGGCGGCAAAGCCTCGTCGAAACAGGATTGAACCGGCCGTGGGGTCGAGCCCCCACCGAAGCACCCCGGTGGGAGGCCGGCTGGCAAGCTTCGTCAGCGTGTGGGAGTCCATCTCCACCGACCGTTGGGTGCTGGACGCCTTAGCCCGGGGCCACGCGCTCGAGTTTCAAAGGAGGTGCCCGCGCGTCCCCCCCCGTGGCCAGGAAAGAGCTTCACGTCCCTCAGCTTCTCCTGGAGGTAAAGGCGATGCTCAGGAAGGGCGTCATCGAACTCGTCCCAAAGAGGCTTCGGGGCTCCGGAGTTTACTCGAGATACTTCCTCGTGAAGAAGAAGACAGGAGGATGGCTCCCCATCCTAGACCTGCGACGTCTGAACAAGTTCATCAAGGCGCAAAAGTTCCGGATGGTCACCCTCCAGCACATCCTGGGGCAGCTGGAGGAAGGAGACTTCCTGTCGTCGTTGGATTTGGAGGATGCCTACTTCCACATTCCCATCCTAAAGGGGCACCGAAAATTCCTCAGGTTTGTGGTCCAAGGGCATCACTACCAGTTCAAAGCCCTCCCCTTCGGACTACGGTCGGCACCCAGGGTATTTACCAAGTGCCTTGCACCGGAGGCGGCGCATCTGCGCCGCGAGGGGATCCACGTATACCCCTACCTGGACGACTGGCTCATCCGAGCCAAGACGAGGGAGCTCGCCGTGGAGCACACGGCAAGGACCGTCCAACTTCTCACGGACCTGGGATTCTCCGTGAACTACGCCAAGTCCCACCTGGTACCCGCGCAAAACGCACTCTTTCTGGGAGCGAAGCTCGATAGTGTCCCTTCTGGCCTCCCCGTCGGAGGAAAGGACCAGGTCCATCCTGGGCAAGGTACAGCGGATGTTAGTTTCCGACGTGGCCAAGGTGAGGTCCATCAAGTCCCTCCTTGGAATGATGTCTTCTTGCATCTACCTCATTCCCATGTGCAGGCTCCGGATGCGCCCGTTGCAGGAGTTCCTGGACGCGCGCTGGATCCAAACGACGGGCGGCTTCGAGGAGAAGATCACACTCGACGAGAGTTTCCGCCGAGCGGTCCGGTGGTGGGGCACCCGCGCGCATCTGACGGCGGGCATGGACTTCCAGACCCCAGACCACCAGGAGACAGTGACCACGGATGCCTCCCTGGAAGGGTGGGGAGCGCACACCGAAAATCTGCACGCGAGAGGCCTCTGGCTCCCGACTGAGAAGTCCCTCCATATCAACGTCCTGGAGCTCCGTACAGTGTTCTGGGCCCCCAGGTCCTTCCTCCTGTCCCTCAAGGGCAAGGTGGTGAGGATCTTCACCGACAACACCACCACCATGTTTTACAACAAGAAACAGGGCGGAACCAGGTCCCCAGCACTGTCCAAGGAGGCGCAGGACCTGTGGCATTGGGCAGTCGCCCAAAGGATGTTTCTGGTGCCGTTTCATCTGGCAGGGATAAAAAACACCATCGCCGACTCACTCAGCAGGGAGCTGCGCTCGTGCCACGAGTGGGAACTACGGCAGGATCTAGTGGATCGCCTCTTCCGACGGTGGGGCACACCCCAGATCGACCTGTTCGCGACGGCGACGAACTCCAAGTGCCGGAGGTTCGCCAGCAGGTTTCCCCAGGCGAGGAGCATGGGCGATGCTTTCTCGTTCCCCTGGGAGGGCCTGTTCCTCTACGCGTTCCCTCCTTTGCTACTGCTAATCCGGCTCGTCAACCAGCTCAAGAGGTCACGGTGCAGGGTGATCCTCGTCGCACCTGCGTGGCCGAGGCAGATATGGTTCCCGGACCTTCTGGACTTGTCAGCGTCCTCGCCAATCAAGCTGCCGGTGGACGCGGATCTACTCTCCAGGGAAGGAGGCGCCATCCTCCACCACGACCCGAAATCGCTGAACTTGCAGGCCTGGCTCCTGCAGCGCTAGAGTTTGGAGGATACGACATACCGGCCGACTGCAGAGAGGTTCTTGCAAAGGCCAGGGCGTCCTCGACTCTTAAATGCTACGGACACAAATGGAAGAGGTTCTCTGTCTGGTGCCACGCACAGAAGATTAACCCTCTACGGATTACGGCTCCCCAGGTACTGCCGTACCTGCTGACGCTGGCCAAAGCTGGACTGGCACACGCGTCCATCAAGATTCATCTTGCGGCGATCTCCCATTACACCAGAACCACGGGCCGGACGTCCCTGTGGTCTCATCGTCTGGTGAAAGAGTTCATGAAGGGACTGTTCAGATCGTTCCCGCCGGTGAAGGCGATGGCCCCGGCGTGGGAGCTCAACGTGGTGCTGACCAAGCTCATGGGACCTCCGTTCGAGCCTCTGCACTCGGCCCCGTTGAAGTTTGTCGTGGAAAACAGCGTTTCTTGTGGCCATCACCTCCGCACGACGGGTGGGAGAGATCCAGGCTCTTTCCTGCAAGGCCCCGTACTTGACTTTTCACGACACGAGGGTAGTGCTCAGGACGCACCCCTCCTTCATGCCCAAGGTACCGTCGGACTTCCATCTCAACAAACCCTTGGTGTTGCCTGTGTTCTTCCCGTCGCCTTCGTCGCCGGCTGAGAGGACTTTGCACTCGTTGGATGTGGCTAGAGCGCTGAAGTTCTACGTGGACCGCACAAAGTGTTTTCGGAAGACGTCACAACTCTTTGTGAACTTTAGACCTGTCAATCAGGGGAAGGCTCTCTCGAAGGCTTCCATTTCCAGATGGCTCTCCGGCTGTATCATGTACTGTCATCGGTTGGCAAACCGACCGCTGCCTGGCCGTCCGAGAGCCCATTCCACCAGAGCAATTGCAGCTACCACGGCGTTCCTTTCTGGTGTGCCCCTGCTGGACATATGCAGGGCTGCTACGTGTAGGTCGACGCACACCTTCACGAAATTCTACTGCGTCGATCGGGATTCCAGGGAGGAGTCCAGGGTCGGCCAAGCAGTGCTGCGCAACCTGTTCGCCTGAGGTGAGCCTGGTGAGGAGGTAAGATGCTTAATGTTGAGTTTGATGTAATTCTTAATGTTGAGCCTTTGCCACCTCCCGTGGTTGTGCATTTGTGTACTGCTATGTATTCTTTATTCATGAGCATGTGAATCCATGCCAGACCCCATGCTGGAGAAGGAACAAGTTACTTACCTGTAACTGTTGTTCTCCAGCATGGGTCTGGCATGGATTCACATGCGAACCCTCCCGCCTACCCCTCTTCGGCTCTTCACTTGGTCATACTGCCACTTCACGTGCTTCCAAATCTGAAGATGGCTGCCAGAGGCGGTGCTTAGGTAGAGGGCAGTTATTGGCTGTGGTCAGTATGACGCAGAGACCAGTGATTGGTTATTGCTACGAAAGACAGATCAGAAACGAAACTGATACTGGTTTTTTCTTTACCGAGGATTCCCAGCCTGACGACGGGGAATATTCATGAGCATGTGAATCCATGCCAGACCCATGCTGGAGAACAACAGTTACAGGTAAGTAACTTGTTCCTTCCCAGAATGTTGCCATCCAGTCAAGCTTTGGTTTCCATAAAACATGCCCCATAGTTGCCAGGCTCTGCTAAAGGCAAGAATAAAAATGGGCATGGCGATAGGTATGATTTGCACTGTCATCAGCTGGCACCACACGCATCACTAACCAAAGCACTTCTTGGTCCTTCAGGGATTGGTGTTTGGTTTTCCTACTGAACAAGCGACCCTAGAGGCATGCGCACTGAGCGGCTCTCGCTTGCTCTGCTTCTTGTAAGGACAGTGAATTTCCTGGGATTGTTGCTCCTTTTTGCAGCTTCTCTTTAGAGACCCAGTCTACTTTACAGGCACCTGGACAAGGTCCCCCCCCCCAGAGCATGCTTTCTGCACTCTTTTGGATGTTTGCCTGTCCTTTGTGTGCACTTGTCTGTGTGAAATCAGTCTAATCTCAAGTGAAGAGGATGCTGGGTGTATTGTTGACAGCTGTTGGCAGCTTCCCAGAATTCATGGTTGGAGCCTCCTTTTCACTTTCCTAGAACATCTTTCTGTAGCACGTATATGCACAGGATCCGATGTGTGTTGTTGGATTAGCGGAAGACCACCTCTGCTCCCTAGGACCAATTGATGACCTATCCACACCTGGTGAATGAGCAAGAATCATGGAAGAGTAAAGCTATAAACATACTATGAAAAGAATACACTTTTCATATAGTGTTTATAGCGACTCTTATTTCGCTGCTCTGACTTGCACTTTGCACATTAACAGGTCATCGCCATTGCTGCTGTACCGAAGTCTGTACCACCATGGAATTCCACTTGCTGTGGTGCAAGGATGATACTCCTACGTGGTGACCCACAGTGAGTCCTCTGTCGTTTTGAGTTGTGGCTCTTAGGTGGTGCAAGACAATATTATTGCCTTTTTAGTACAGCTTAGGCAGTAGATGGTTTATGAATAGGGACATAAAGCTTGGGGGTGTTTAGTTGGACCAGCCTTTGACCTGCTAGAGAATGCCAATCCCCATGGCCATTGGCAGTCGCATCCTGCCCACCTCGCCCCAAAAATATCCTCCTGGGATCTCTTTGAACGACCTCTATCAAGCAAGCAGTAATATCAAACAGTGTCCTGCCAGTGTTATGTTTAAGTAGTCGCCTGACAGTAAATGGCTTAATTGTAGTTTTAAGTGCTACAGGCATAACAAAGATGTCTTAACTAAGAGCGCACTTAGCCACTTGATTTATATCCGGATTAGATCTGCTTTTGCTAGGCACTGCCATCATATGTCCAGGCAATAGCACTTAATCATATGTCCCGTTTCCTCTCCTCCATACTTTTGTGACCTTCCGTCCATCGGGTCGGGACCAGAGCACTTTTGAGAAGCATCAAAAACGGTGTCCTTTTATTTTTGTGGGACCACAGCATGTGACCGTAGCACCACCTTCCTGAGCTCCGCCCAGCGCATCCTTTCAGTCCTTTTCTCTGCGCTGTCTGGGTCGGACGCACTTGCATCATAGGGAATTTGGTTTGTTTCCGTTGTCCTTCTTCCTGCTTCGGATCTACAGTCCTCTTTACTCCGTCTATGTCAGAGCGTCTGGAATTCTTGTCATGTATCATGCGAATGTCGTATCGCAAGGGAGGATCCCCATTCTGTCTGGAGTGCTTGGGGCCCGGAACATCGGTGGGGCTTCTTTCTACTATATTTCCGTGCGGGCAATCCAGTGCAGGCTCGTCTTGTGGGAGGTGTTCCAGCGGCCACCGCCTCCTCATTTGCAACAGTTTGACGAAATAAGCGTACAGTAAGTGCCTTGCTTTTTCGGGCACCCAGGCCAGGGGACTCCTTCCCGGGGGTCTTCTGGTTCCGGGAGGGGTCCTAGTGGCTCTGGTACCACGGTTCTCCCTGAGGTGTCCCAAAAGGGATCTAACCTGGATTCCAGTGTTTCCTCCAAGGCCCCCTGTCAAGGGGCTGTCGAGACCGGGAAACTCGGATGAAAATCCAATCTGTGGGCTCAAGACTAAGCCCAAGGTTTCTGGCGCTGTTTGACTGGGGTTATTTCTGAGGTTTCCAAGTCTGGGACTAAACGCACTGAGCATAGTCTCTTCCTGTACAGTGACAGTGTACTAAGCCTTCCCACAAACAATCTTGTGGTCGTACTGATCCTGCTGAGGGGGCAAAGGCCCTAAGTCTTCAGGCACCAGTCCTGCCGAGGTTCCCTCCCCGAGGGCTAATTCTTCTGCTGACTTCAAAGAGGCTCAAAAGCGCCTCAGATCTGCTACTACCGACTTTGCTGAGCTTCCCGGTCACAGGGCTAAAATGGATAAAAAAAGCCCCTGCACCTCCTGTAGTGACAATGCCCTCACTGAAACCTGTGGCGGTGATAAAATGGCGTTTCAACCCACGCGGTTTGAGGTGGCTATTTTGACGAGCTCTTCCACACCAACGTTCTCAACGGCTGGTACAGAGGGGCCTGTTTTTGGTGCCGAGCAGCATTTTCCACGGAATGTGGATGATAGAAATCCTTTTCACCTTCCAACGGATTGCCATGCATGGTTTCATCTACCACACAAGGTGTCGCTTTCCTCCTGCTTCCACTCCCTTAGTTTAGATGGGCCATCTTGATAACTAGCCTCATATTAATCCTTGGGGTATGCCCCTCCAGAGCTGCCTCTACCCACTTCTCTGCCTCTACTTTCCTTTGAGGACACGTTCTTTGGCAAATTTCAGTCCCTTATGCACTCTGATTCGATAAAGGCATACTTTGAGGATCTATTCAAAGAAATGTATCCTAAGCCTCTTCAGCCGCAGCCTTCTCCTCCTCCCCCCCCCCTCCCTCATGCAAGCTTTGATAGTGACTCCTCCTCTTCCAGTGGGGCCCCCCCCTACACTGCCACCATTGCCTCCACATTCACAAGTGCTTTAGATTCCAGTTGCACAAACAAGTATGCCCACTGTGTCTGAGGTACCACGTGCATGCAGATCAGTTTTCTATTCCCGCCACAACTGACTAGCACCAACCAAACCAGGATAGTGAAGACCCACCCCACTCTGTCAGCCTTTCATGACCGGGTCTTGGATATGATGGCATTGCTAGATATTCCAGTACCTGAGCCTACGGCTCCACAAGGAGTACTTTCAGGAGCGTTAACTCTTACGACACAAGGGCACTTGCCTATTCCTTCAAAAGGATGTGCTTGCTGAAGCCTGCAAGGTCTGGGAGAAACCTCATTATGGGCAGCGTGTAAATAGGAAATTGACGCTCGCTACAAGTTACTCATCCGAAGACATCTTTCACTGCATGTCCACTCCCTTCATCAACGGTGTTTTTTTTTCCAATTTTGGTTTTCAGCTGCAGCAGGCGAATACCGAAGTAATTCTTGCAGAAGCAAATCTCAAGCTTTGGAAGGAGGTTTCCAAATTTCAGGAATGTATCCCACAGGACAGGTTGGAATATTTTAAAGAAGGCCTTTCCGATGCTTCAAAACCTGCTGGAGGCCGCTGCCCATCATGTAGATACTTCTGCTCGGGGCCTTATGGTTGGGGTAGATATTACCTGCGAAACGTGGCTTCAAGCGACACAATTCTCAAGAGGTTCAGGACAAAGTACTCGACCTTCCCTTTGAAAATAAAGCCTTTTCACTCCTCCACCAGTGGGAACTCAATAAAACAAACGCAAGCACGCAAATGGCTAAGTCCTTGTCGGTCCTTGCAAAACACCCAGCTAAAGGTTTTCCATGAGAATGGAACACTTCCAATATAGTACTGCCGTTGGTCTCAGCTCGGCATTGTGTGTCTTCAAGAAGATGGCGGTTATCGCAGCGATCCTCCGACTGCAGGGAGTTCATGTCTATCCATATTTGGATGACTGCCTTTTGTGGAGTCCGTGCCCACGGTCTGCAACAGCCAATCTTCACTCACTCCTCCAGCTCCTGTTCCAACTGGGACTTCTGATGAACTGGTGGAAATCGCCTGACGGTTGCTCAAGACCTGATTTTTCTAGGTTTCTGTTGGGATAAAGTCTGTGCCAAAGTTTTCCTAACTGAGGACAGAATAGCAGACTTATCGGCCATGTGCCTTCTTTTCCTGAACTCCTCCAACATGTCTTCTTGGAGGTTCCAGAGGCTCCTGGGCCCTAAGGCTTCATGTCTTCTAGCCCTACCTCTTTCAAAGCTGAAAATGAGGCGAACACAGCTGGCGCTTCGGGGCTGCTGGTCCCAATCTGTGGACCTAAAACTGGTCCAAAACCCTTTTAATGGGAACCTCCTTCCAGGAGCCCTTCCCACAGATTACGGCTACAACCGACTCCTCCCTCCGAGGGAGGAGAGTGACGTGGGTCACCTCGAGGTGCACGATCTGTGGACGCCCTAGGACAAATGTATCCTATCAACTACATAGAACTGCAGGCAGTATTTCTGGCATTGAAAGCTTTCCAGCCGTCTCAACAGTTGTGCGAATTTGCTCCGACAATTATGTAGCTAAGTTCTACATCAACCAACATGGGGCACCAGGGCTCCTCCTCTGTTGGATCTAGCTATCCAGAGTTGGAATTGGGCAGTCCAACACAATGTCTGCCTACAGGCTGTACACGTTCAGGGTCAGATCAATGTTACAGCAGATTCCGTAAGTCGCCAATCCGTGTGCCGATTTATGAGTGGGGAAATGAATGACTGTTCTTGCCAAGCTTTTCCAGCAATGAGGTTCTCCAATGGTGGACCTTTTTGTGACTTGCCCCAACAGGAAACTACAACTCTATGCCTCCAGGGATGCTCTCTGCGCAATTTTCCCAGGAAGATGCCCTCGAGATTCTTTGCGACAACATGAAGGCATATGCCTTCCCTTCTTTGCCGTTGATTCATTGGTCGCTCTGGAAGATTAGGAGTGCTTCCAACTGCACTCTCCTCTTCATAGCTCCTTGGTGGCCAGCCAGGTTCTGGTTTCCAGAGCACTAGCACCTATCAATATGAACCTGATCAGGTTGCTGCAGTTTCCCAACCTTCCTCACCAGAATAATCACCAGGTGTGGCACTCCTCCCCACAATCGTTCAGCCAGAGTTACTGTCCTTAGCATAGCTTAACCTTTTAAAGAATATGCGCATAATCCAGGCGGCAAGTTAACCTTCTACGAAGGCGAAGTACAAAAGTAAGTGGCTTCTTTGTCATTGGTGTCTTGCTAAACAGCTTGATCCTCGACATGCTTCTATTGATTGTCTTTTATATCAGACCTTGCGGTCATTGGCATCCATGTCTTATTGTGCAGAGCACATCTTTCAGGCATTGTAGCTTCTCTTTCCACAGACAGTTGCTAGTTTTCTCTGGCAAACCCAGCAATCGTGAGGCATTTCGTAGGTGGTCTTAACCTCTTTCCGCCGGTCAGGCCTCCTCACCCGAAATGGGATCTGAATGTGGTCCTTTCCGATTTTGTCACGCCATTTCAACCAATGGCCACTACTGAGCTCAAGTTTCTCTCTTGGAAAGGGGCCTCCTTGATTGCGGTAATATCTACGAGAAGAATAAATGAGCTTCAAGCTCTCTGTCAAACATGACTTTCCACAAGGGTAAGGTGGTGCTTTGTGCTCATACTTTCCTTCCAAAAAGTGCCTTGGAGTTCCACATAATCAGTCGATATCCCTACCGGTTTTCTTTCCGAACCTGGTCTCTGTTGCAGAAAGGGATCTACATAACCTGGATGTTAGAAGAGCTCTGAAGTTTTACCTTGACAGAACAAGCGTACTTAGAAGCTCCTCACAACTTTGTTACTTTTGGGGACCCAAAAGGGAAAC
This sequence comes from Ambystoma mexicanum, assembly GCF_040938575.1. Lineage (NCBI taxonomy): Eukaryota > Metazoa > Chordata > Amphibia > Caudata > Ambystomatidae > Ambystoma > Ambystoma mexicanum. The sequence continues at coordinate 84,652,610 of NC_090923.1, forward strand.
CGGCATCCAAAGTGTCCACCTCACGTGGGATCGCTTCATGCATCTCAGAGGCTTAAACAATTGAAGGCCTTCAGCCCCCAAAGGGCTTTCATGCGCATTTGGTATTTGGTCTGTGGCAAAGCGACTGCTGTTGCCTTCCAGAAATGTTCCTTAGGGGTCCATAGCCAAGGCTGCTAAGTAGGCTTCTCCCTCTGCTTTTTGCAGACACCTTTGTCTTGACCTGAGCTACTGGGCTGATTGGCCAGGGAGCTCACTGAGTTTAAGAACATGTTTCAGTAAGGGATGTTTCCATCCTCCAGTATAACAGTTGCTCACTGTAGTGGCTACCTTACTCCTAGTCCATAGTTCCCTTTCCTCCATACACCGGGCCTTCGCCTTTGGCGATGGAAATGGACAGAAGGGTGATGTGTGGGGTGGAGCAAAGGAAGGCGGGGCTACAGTCATGTGCAGTGGCCCCAGGAAAAAAATAAAAGGACAGTTATTTTTGATGCTTCGAAAGTGCTCCTGTCCTGATGGACGGAATGTCTCAAAAGTATACAGGAAAGAGGACTATTGACTAGGAGTAAGGTAGTCACTACGGTGAGTAACTTGTTAGTTTTCCACGTGTTGCCATCTTATGGCCCGGTTTTACCATTATGGCAGTGCCTGTCTTAGAACAATCCTGCGCCTGCACAAATGGCAAAACGTGGGTCTTTGCCATTACTTGTTGATTATGCTCTCAATGTTCAACCTTTTCCCTAGTAAAACCCCATTCAGGGCCTCACTGGGGATGTATTGGTGTTTCTTCGAGTGCCCAAGACTCACAGGCACAGGTGCCCAAAGCCACCCTGTAGTCGGTCCCCACTGAGGTCGCTCCACTCTGCTCATCTTTTTAATCACTTGCTGGGTGCATCTTTGTTTTAGAAGGCTGCATGTTCTTATACCCATTTTAGGTCCCGAGCACAAAGATGTTTCCTGCTGGTTCTCAGTTTTAAACATTTTTTTTTATTAAACAATTTTAAACATGACAGCAAAACCAGGCAATCCTGGCAAATACATGCCAAGACAACTTCAGGTGAAACATGTCAGACTTAACACCCCCCTCTCCCCTCCCTCCCTCCCTCACATAAGCTAACCAGGCCCCCATGGGCAGCGGATATATGGAGCACCGGTAAAAAGATTGAAATCCTATTACTAAACAATGAAAATCTCAGCAGCTGACTACGTGGGGGAACAAACCGCTATCCATGGAACAGGGTAAAAGGACCAAGTCAGGTAAGTGATCACAAAAAAGAAAAGAACATAGAAACCCCCTCCAACCCTCAAGGTTAAAGTCTCATAGCTTCACATTGTTTAGAACTCCCATCCAGTCCTGCACAAAGGACGACATAGCATTGTTGACAATTGCAGTAAGTTTTTCATATGTAAAGGTTGCCCATAACTTGCTAAGCCATTACGTTTTGGAGGGAGCGGTTGCACTCTTACACTTTTGGGCAAGGGCAAGCCTCCCCACCCTCAACAGCCACCACAACTTTAGGGAAAGCCGACTGATCAGCGTCGGGCATAAGCGTACCCAGGAGAACCTCAAGGGGGTTGAGGGATGGACACACACCAACTGGCTTTGATCCAGCTGAGCAGTTGGGACCAGAAAACCCGGATGATTGGGCAGTCCCACCACATGTGATACCAGGTGCCCCGCTGTAAACACAATCTGGGACATGTTGGGACTCCTGCAAACATTCTCGACAGGACAACGGGAGGGTGATGCCAGGAATGAAGCACCTTAAAACTGTGCTCCATAGCGGAGGTATATAAAGACCCTAAAAAGATGATATATGATATGGTTTTTGTAACGCGCCTATACACAGGTGTTTCAAGGTGCGGGGTGGGGGGAACAAGGGGAAGACAGACAACGATCCTACTAGGCCAGGTGTCATTCAGATCGCAAGTGCAGGGGTAGGGGGTAGGGGAAAGGCAAAAGTGCAAGGGGAAGGGGATAGGGGGAAGTGCAGAACAGGGTAAGTAGAATAATAAATAAATAGGGCCAGCTGGTGGCAAGTGCAGACAAGTGCAGGGAGGGGGGGGGGGGTGCTGTGGGGATACAGAGTCCCGCAGTGCAGGTGTTGCCAGGGAGGCAGTGCAAGTGGAGAGTGGCTGGGCCAAGGAGTTCGGTGAGAGTGACCCAGGTGCAGGTTCAGTGAAGAATTTAGCAGGGGAGAGGGAGAGAGAAAGCAGAAGCAAAGAGGAAGGTTTTGAGGTGCTTCCGGAACCAGAGATGGTTCTCCTCAAGTTTCAGGAAGGCTGTTCCAGAGGGAGGCCCCTGCCGCAGAGAGAGATCAACCCCCCAGCTCGTTGCTTCGAGAAGCGGCTGACCCTGAGGGAGTTGGAGACAGATGCGCGAAGGGCTCGAGAAGGAAGATATTTAGGAAGAGAGAGTTGAAGCTATTTAGGCCCCAGAAGGCCTTGTGGACAATGCAGAGTGTTTTGAACTTAATCCTCGCAGCCACTGGGAGCCAGTGTAGAGATTCCAGTCCAGGAGAGATACGGTCCCTGGGTTTGAGGCCAAGGACAAGTCTCGCAGTCCTGTTCTGGATGAGTTGCGGAGAGTGGAGGCAGGCAGATTAAGTTGGAGGCTGTTACAGTAGTAATTTAAAGATGGATTTAAAGACCTCCCTCCATGTTGGCTCCACCAGGGGAATATCCAACCTTTCCTCCCAGAATCTTTTGAATGACTATCTGCCCTCTAGGTTATCTGTATTAAGGGCATTATATATTTTGGAGAGGGAGCCCTTCCTGGAACTAGATTCCACCAAAATTCTCTAAAGGTGTAAGGGGGCGAATTGGATCACCAAGCCATTTGGAGTTGGTAAGAAGCCCTTTCAGGTGAAGATATTCAAAAACTGTGGGCGTTTTATCCCCCATAGCCTCAGTAAGATGCTCCTATTCAATGAAAGTACCCTCACGGAAGAGTTGCGCTGCCCTATCCAACCCTGTGTCCGACCACCTTTGAAAATCACGAAAACCTCTGGAACCGAGGTCAAAAGGAGGGCCCCATAATGATAAGGGGGATGGCCAGGAAGAGAGTCGTTTGTTCTCCTTGTTTGGCCTCCAGGACTCCCATAAGACCGCCAGGGTTGGATGGGACTTAAGACCCACTGGAAGGAGTTTGGGAGGAGCCCACAAGAGAGCTCTGTGTTTTTTTGTTTTGATGGGTGTGGCCGTCTCCAGGAAGGTCCAATAGGTTCCCAGTTGATCCCTCATATGTTCCAACATCACCAGTAATTGTGCGACCTTATAATATAACCTGAAATCAGGGAGCCCGAAACCTCCTTGGGTCCTAGGAAGTGACAAAGTGGAAAATTTAATAATCGCCCTCTTGCCATGCCAGATAAAGCGGAGGAGCCGGGATTGAAGCGCCTCAAAGGACTCTGGGACGGGGGTGGGGAAGGATCGTGAAAAGATAAAGGAGCCAGGGCAGGACATTCATTTTGACTGTGGTCATGCGTCCAAACCAAGACAAGGTGAGGGGGCCCAGCGAGTAAGGCTGTTACTTATTTTTGCCAAGAGCGGAGAAAAGTTGAGGTCAACTACCCGGCCCAGGTCCCTGGGAACGAGAATACCTAAGTAGGGAATGGCTACCCGTTCAACTCTGACTCCCTGCACTTCTGTTCTCCCCTAGACTTCGCAGTCGCCGACACCATCGGCAATATACAAGACTTATGCACATTGATTTTAAGCCCCGAAAATGAGCCAAAGAAGCCAATGAGGTCCAGCAACCGGGATAGCGACAGTTGGGAGTCTGGCTCTGCTCCCTTCCGCCAAAAGGCGGCCGCCTGGATCTTCAGCTCTGACAGCTTCGGGAGTCTGGGTTTCGCCCACCCAATGTTCCTAGGGTTCCTGCAGACCCGGGGGGGGGGTCGGATCACTTCACCTGGGGGGTGAGGGGATGGGGCTCAAGACCCTTTACATGAGCCCAAGGTGGAAGGTAGGCGAAGGAGCGTCACACCATCTCGGCGCCCCCTGGTGGTTCTGGTTCTCAGTTTTAATGACTGAAATTTAAAAGTCCACCTATACTCCATGACAAGGTGGTTTACTTGGCAAGCATGTACACTAGTTTGTGCCATGGCCTTCCATTGACTTCAGGTTGGGCCCTCAGGGCAGCTATGACGAGAGCTAGCCAGATGTATGAATGTGATTTTGGTTTTCACTTCCTGGATTTATCTGGAAAAAGCACAGGATAGGTTGAATGTGGCTACTGCTTCTAATTGGCCACAACATGTTTGAATGAGGCAGCCTGTCTAATTGGAGGCTGGATGTGCATCTAGCACCAGTGTAGAATAAGGTTGTTTGCATCATAACTTTCTAATTGATGTGACTTGTCCTTAAGTGTTTCCATGTTCCTGTGATCTGTAATTAGGCAAAATACTGCTGGAACCCACAATGCTCTAGACCTCATTACCGCACCAGAGGGAACCCCTCTGGGGCACCCTTCTCTTTACTGTGTTCACAGCCTGGTTACTCTGATCGGTGTGCTGGACTTTATCAAAATATCACTAGTTGCCACTGAACTGGCTTTTTTGGTGTCTGCAGGAGGGGGTGGTGATCCCTTCAAGATTCCAGTAGTAGATTGTGTCAAAGACCAACGAATGCTTCAACATATTATTTGCTTCTCCCAGCTAAATATTTGTCAAACATTTCAGATGTCTAATATAATTTGCCCCCTGGACCCTTGCCACGCCCTTTGTGTTCATCAACTGCTTGCGTAGTGTTCCAGTGCACATGCCATCACCTTTGGGTGATTAAATAAGTATACTGACTCCACTGTCCTAGAAGGGCTATCCGTTGTGACTGTTATGCACCATAACCAATTCGATTCCCCTAATCAAATCAGTTTGTTTGCGAATCAAGAAAAATGTAATTCGCAAACTCTGCTAATCTGTTTTTGAAAACTAATGTACGCTTTGCTGTTGAGTATTTACTCATCTTCACATGACCCAATGCAATTTAAATCTGAGACATCCTCTTTACAGTTTAGCTTTGGATGATCTGAGGATGACTGATGCCAACTATCACCAAAATAAGTTTGTTTTTCCTTCATCCACTGCACCTACGATATCATCATCTTGGCTTGTTGGTCGATTAGCTCAGCTAGTTCATGACTTTTTAAATCCTGCCAAGGACAAATAAGGCCTTTGTCCCTAACTAGTGCAATGCTTCGACTATTAGTAATTTTCATGACGACTTATCTTATTGCAGCGCTTTCGAGCGAGAGGAAATCGTTCCTGGAGTGCTGTATAAAACCGACCTAATCTTGTTTACCACTGTAACATTTCCTCATATCACCTTATGTGAACACAACGTGCCTACACCGGCTCATTTTATTTATGATTTTACACACCTTTACTGCACAATCTGTAATCTAAATTGTAGCCGTACTCTACCCTACTCCTTCCAACCCATTTCCCTACTTTGCCACTCACCGACCTAATCTAATGCCACTAAATTGGGTAGTTCTTCATGATTTTGGGATCCTGTTCTTGTAATCTCCAAGATGTGCTTGTCAATCTTCTTTATTCTTTTCATACCTCTTTGCTGTTCCTGCTCTCCCAAAACCCCCGTCCCCAGTCCTACGGCTAAGCGGCATACCAGCCTCATGTATGACCTATAATCTAGCAAATGCTCCAACATTGTTTGAAAATACTCGATACAAAAAATAGCTGATTCAACCCACACAGCTTCACTGTTATTGTGATCTGTTACCAGCAGAACCACACTACAGGAAGGACCGCTTCTATAATCACTGCCTGATCCGATGAGAAACTTCAAATGAAAAATCGTCTTTCAATTCCACCCAAGTATGAATTGCAAAAAGATGCATGTTTTAGAGTTTTGTTAACTCCTGCTAATTTTCTCCCCTGCTCCCTTGATATCCTTTAGTCGACTCCAACAACAAAAATAGGGAGTAAAATACTCCCACCAGTCTAGTCTGCCCTGGCCCTCGCCTCTTGCCCTACTACTCTTTGATGCACTCTAATCTACTCCCACTCAACCGAAGGGTCTTGATTAACTACAGTCACACTTAAGTGCAATTGATATGATATGACATTTATAGCGCGCATATACACAAGTGTTTCAAGGCACAACAAGGCAGGGGAGGGGAACAAATGGGGTACGAGACAACGATCTTACTAGGTCAAGTGACATTGAGATAGTGCAAGTGCAGCGGAGAGGGAATGGGAAAAGTGCCTGGGGAAGGGGAGGTGGAACACATGCAAGACATAGGATCAAAATATCGAATAACAAGGCGTGGCCAGCAGGTGGCAGTGCAGGGTTAAGTGCAGACACGTGTTAGATAAGTGCAGGTAGGGGGACTGTAGGGTTGCAGATACATCCCCCAAGTGTAGGGTTGCTAGGAGGCAGTGAAGGTGTGCAACTGGGAGGGCAGGCACCTAGACCTGTGGTTGGGAGAGTAGCCAGTTAACCAGTGCAGTAGCAGACAGGAGATCAGCAGGGAAGGGTAAGGGAGAAGGCAGAAACAAAGAGGAAAGTCTTGAGCTGCTTCCGGAACCAGAGATGGTTCTGCTCAAGTTTGAGTTAGAAAGGCTGTTCCAGAGGGAGGCACCAGCCAAAGAACGATCTGCCTCTGACTCGTCCCCAAATCTCCCTGTGTTTAAGACCATTGCAGAGGTTCCCCGCAAGGTCAGAACATGGGTACTTTAATAGATGGGCCTCTTGTGAATATGACAGTATCTATTGGCTAGTCTACTCTTGTTTGTGTATGTATCGTGCCCTGGAACCTCTTTCCAGGTGGGTGAGTGCATGAAATTAAAGAAATGCATTTAATTGGATGTTTCACTCTAATTTACAATGGCTTTTATCTTTCCCAGGTGAAGTAAAGCTGGAGACTGTCTCTCTGATGGAACAGCTTCGAGGAGAAGCCCTTAAGTTTCACAAACCAGGTAAGCTTCTTATCCATCTCGTTCATAATTCTAGTTTAATTATAACAATTTGGATACTGTCTAACTTTACCTGTGTCGTATACATCCAGATTACTTTTGCAGTTAAAGGAACGTTGTAGCTTCGAACTGATTTATGTAGGCTGTAGAGCATCTATCCTGCTGTACGTTTTGCAAACCCCTTCAGATGTTGGCCAATGTTGCAGTTCACATGCAGGCGAAGGCTCAGATCCCCCTTCTTACTTTCCACCTATAAGCCAAAACTATTGCATTAGAGTACATATGGGGGAGAAATGGTAGTGTACCCAAAATCCCTTGTGTCGAGGTCCCTCCGATTGTTTTTTTCCACCCAACTAGTTGGTTACCTTATGCGGAGCTCGCAAGAGTTAATATTGCTTAAAGACTTTATCCGATGACCTACGGTCGTAGTCTCACAACTACTTTTTACTGACTGACCCGTGGGCCACCTGCTGCTGAAAACATCCACAACTGCTTGACGACTGTCGACTGCGTGTCCTCGTCCATCCTGCCAGGCCCTTACAGCAGGGAGAGTGGCCCCTGGGTTTATTCTTTTTCAAGAATGTATTTCTTTTTCCCTTCCATCTCTAATTGGCCTGGCTGCCGTCACCCTCAGCTATGGAGAGGAGGCACTTTAAATTTTGCCAGTCGTGTAACAGCAAGTTTCCGTGGAAGGACACCCATCACTGTTGCAATCGATGTCTACCTCGAGACCATAATGAGCGCTCGCGCAAGTCCTGGAAGCTCTTTCGACCCAAACCATTGAAGGACAGGCGGACTAAGTGATGGGCGGTCTACACAATGCAGGCCGAAAGTCATTCCTCCGTTGGCACCATCGCTTCGGATGACTAATCAATTGGCAGTCATGGCTCCGAATTGGAAGCCATGGACCTTTCGGGGGAACCTTCAGGTTCCAAGATACCCGGCCCGATAGGCCGCCGGCTCTGTTATGTGGAGTTCACACCCTGGCGACAAGGGCACACACGCATCACAAATTCCCAAGCACGCAGCCCCCAAGGCCTCCTCAACGGATACGAAGAAGAAGCTCGTAATGCCAACCTTGCCGCCCTTCCAACATGCTACATTCCTCCAGTAAGGGTGTTCCCCACAAAAAAACACGGTCGGCGACACACCGTCCAAAGGCACGTAAGAACCTAAGGTTTAGGTGGAATCGACTACGACATCGCCTACAGCATGTCGAGCCTTCCATTAGGCTGCCGAAAATATGCGAAAGCCTCGCGACTATTTCGGCAGCTACAGAATATAAGGGTGCCCCCTCTCGTCAAGAGAGTACACTGAAAGCCCCCAGCCTCACTCAAATGCCTTATCGGGAAAATCTCCCCCTTCAGGGCTACCTTTTCCACCTCCAGACCCTTCTGCAACTTACCTATGGACTAGGGGGAGATGGGGAGATTTGAAAGTTATATGGACAAAATGGCCCAATTTATTGATTTCTCAGATAAATACATAACTCCCAAAAGATTTAGGGAAGAGGACTCCTGACCCATTCCACAAAAATTGCTAAAATGTCCTGTCTCTATATACAAAGCCACCAAGAGGATATCTTGGATGTCTCAGAGCAGGAGGATTTCTATGAGGACACTAATCTGTTTGCTCAGGACACAGCTGACCAAGAATGGGAACAGGATCAGTCAGGGGATCAAGGCCCTTGGTTGGCACCATCACACACCTCGGACCCAGACAAAATTTGTCCAGATCCCCCTTCCCCTCCACAAAGGAAGTTGTTACCTGTGGATGATCAGATGGCGTTCAACGGCATTTTAAAGAGCAGCAGATCATTTTGCTATCGCAACACATGAGGCAGTCCCTGACTCTGAGGATATCCTTAAGGAGAAACTTCCAACTAGTCCGGCCCTAACCTTACTTAATTCCATAAAGAAGCGCTTGGCTCCTTTATTGTCACCATTCCTCACACGGGCGGTTAACCCTCTGGTCAAATAATTATTCTGCCCGTCTCCTTCTGACCTACTGTACTTATGGGGTCATGGGTTTTCCACTGTCCATGGCAGAAGCCCCTCCGGATCAGGACTATAAAACGTTATGCCCTAGGGAAACTAATCGCTGCCTCAGCGGTCTATTCAACTAGGATCACTAACAGTCTCGGGAGGATAGCTCAGGGGCAACGTGCTCACCTTGGAAGCAAGACACTGAGCAACGGTTCAAGCCATGGGTCCCTGCTTAGAAACATCGCGTTATAAATAACCTATTATTATCATATAACATGACTCTCCTAGAAGACTACAGCTACATCCAATGGGGCCTAGTCCAGGATGGCCTTCAAGAGGTCCCAGAGCCCATCCTCATATACCTTCTGGTGGTCATGGCTGAGGGTAGGCAGGTTACCATAATATACCAAAAAATCCTTTGGACTCTGTTGAGACTGCTGGATGCACTCTAGCCCAGGACACCTTACTCAAGAGACATGCCTGGCTGAAAAACTCTGGTTTTTCACCAGAAACTCAAGCCTTCCTGATTTATAAACCAGTCAAAGACTCCAACCTTTATGGGAAAGCGGTAGATGACGCCCTCGAGACTGCCAAGGAGCACGAAACGCTGAAATCCCTTAGCCAAATCATGGCCAAGCCATTCCACCAACATGGAGGCTCTAACTCCCGCCATTCCTTTCGTGGACAATCCTTTTCTCGGTCTCCCCATGAACAATATGGCTCAGGCTCTTCTGGTAAGTCAGTACCAACAAAGAGGTTCTCGTATGGGCAAGGGTTGAGGCAGGAACTCTACTCCTAGAGGCTCCCCGTCTCAAAGTGAGTCGCCAGTTCGGGTCTCCATCATTCATTCACGGCTGGTAGGGGATCACATCAGACCAATGGGTGTTAAAGACTGTCACCCACTGCATCGAGTTTCACTGACCACCTCGATACCACCCACTGAAGCAGTCGGCGATCACCAGAGCACCTGCGCATCCTGCTGCAAGAGGTTCATATCCTTCTAGAAAAGGGCGCCGTAGAAGTCTCCCCCTTTCACCAGGTAAACAAGGTTATTTATTCTGTGTACTCCCTTGTACCCTGAAAAGGATCTCCCCATGCGCCCTGTGTTAGACCTGCGCCCAAGTATGTCAAACCTCAGAAATTCAGAATGACAACGCTGGCTTACATGGCAACATTGGATATGAAAGATGTACCTTCATATTTCAATGTTGCCAGTGCACAGAAAGTACCTCAGGTTCATGATGGAGAACACCCACTATCAGTACAAGGTTCTCCCTTTCGGCATTGCCTCATCTCCACAGGTGTTCACAAAGGTACTGGCGGTAGTAGCTGCTCACCTGTGCAGACAGTCAATCCCAGTCTATCCTTACCTCGACGACTGGTTCAAAACAGGGAATTTGTACGGAAAATGCTGAACAAATACCCAGAAGACTGTAGAGCTCCTCTTCAGCCTAGGGTTCTCGATCAACAAGTAAAAGTCCAGTATAAACTCCGGCCAAGTCAAACAAGTTCTGGGGGCTCTAATTTGGACTAAAGACAGCCTTGTCTTTCCCTCCAACAAGAGGTTCAAAACATGCTGTTCCAGATCCCTCACTATGTAGCTAGTCAAAAGGTGACTGTACACAAAGCCTTGCGACTGTTTGGTATGATGGCCTCATGCATCTACCTAGTTCCACACGCTCGCCTGCCCATGCGCCCCATGAAAGAGTGGCTCTCGAGACAATGGTATCAGTCCAGCGAGCAGTAATAAGATCTAGTGGTTATCTCGGCAGCCCTCGTTCAGTCTCTGCAGTGGGGGGTCAAGGGAAAACCTTCAGGGGAAAAACCTTCACCACCCACGCAGTACAAGCCACTCGCCACATACAACAGTGTTATGTGCATGTCTTCCTCGCTACTACATTGGCAGGCTGCAGTAGGCCCACAGTTCAGGGGGCTTGGCTCACTCTGGGCTTAGCTAGTTAAAATGTTGCAGTAGGATGCACATCTATTTACCTGCTGAAAAGACCAGCATTCTTCAAAGTAATGTGCCTGCTGCATAAATGTTTTTGGAACGCCGACTACCACTGATTAAATAAAGTAATATACCTCTTTGATCAGAGATCCTTTTTTAAGGTGTCCAGAGCATGCTGCACCAGAGGTAGGGTGATTCTATACATTGTAATTCTGCATCAGCAGAAAACTCATCCACTCAACCTCAGAGTTGAAGCAAATTGTATGCATTTTAAAGCGTGCTTGAAAGTCTTTCAAGAAGAATGTACCTGAATTTGTTCTCTATCCTTCAGCAGCGATGCTTTTGTAAGTGATTCCATCTGCTCGGTTTATCATGCTTTTTGCTTCTGATGAAATGTACAGTTTATCTTGTAATTGCAGAGCCCCCAACTGCAATCGGTTGCTGTTGGACAGATGGATCAACCCAAAGCCCGTTAAGACAAAACACAGGTTGCCAGAAAAGCAGGTTTATTACATGCAAACAGTTGTAGGGTTTAGTCGGCTTCGTTGAATTGAAAACTTAGCTTTAATGCACAGGATCAGACAACATAATACAGAATACATAAATTACAACATCCCCATATTTCCTTTGCCTAATCCCTAAACACCTATAGTCACTAACCCCATTGGATACAACTATCTAAATCGTGCCCTTTCGCGTTCTCTTTATGCAGTCAGCCATGACCTTTTGAAATATAATTTGTTTCAAACATTTTACAATTAGAAACAGACCCGTTATCAATAGAATGTTGTGAAAAAGGTTTTTCTGTAATTGTAAAACTAATTTGCAAATAAACATTTTACAATAGTTGACTTGCCTCATTTGTCAATGAAACTTCCAGTTCATGATGTGCATAACCTCGACAGGATTCCCATCAGAGATTGAGGAGTGAAAACAATGGTATGTTTTAAACTGCCCACCACTACCACCAAGAGGCAGTCCCTAGGCACACGCGGGCCTCTGCAAAAAGGGGGGTAGGGTTAGTGGGGTTGGGAGGAGAGCATGGGTTCAGCACCAGGAGGAACTGGCATCTGTGAGTGTTTTCCATGTGGTGTTTGTGCCAGAGGCTTCAGGCATTGTAACCGTATGGGTAAGATTCAGTGCCTTGGGTGTGTGGTAGTGTTCTGTGTTGGTGTGAGTGTATTTTGTGGGTTAGGTTGTGCCGTCTGGTTAGATGGTGTCGATCAGGGATCCATAGCAGTAAGTTAATCTGGTATCTTGGTCTGTAGTTGCATTACAGATGGTTTTGTGGACTACGAGTGTTTCACCCTAGGTGTGTGTCAGAATCTAGAGATGTTGGGTGTGTACATAGTATTGATCCTCTGTTTGTGTAGTGTGGCTATTCCAAGGTCTGGTGTAGTGGCATCAGTTATTCTGGAGGCACAGCAAGGGGAAAATGAGATAGTAAGTTGGTCAGTTTGTTGGAGCCTTTGGCGCGGCTCTTTGGTTGTTGCTTGTCGGTATCCAGCCAGTTTCTAGTTTGTTCTTTGGCCCATCTAGTCTCCTCTCGGGTTGTTGTTGGTGTCCTTTCGAGGATGTCACTGTCTGACGAATAGCTAGGTTTTGAGCCGTTTCCTGAAGGTGATGTGGCCTTTTGTAATTTCTTTGAGCGTATTCCAGATGTTAGCAATTTGACACAAGAACGCCGTTCTGCCAAATGTCCTTTTTTGGTAGTGTTCTGCCTCAATTTGTAGGTTGTTGCTGGATCTTAGTTCCCTTCTTGGGCTGTACCGGCTAATCCTGTCTTCGAGGAATTCCACTCCTTGTCTGTGCAAGGCCTTGTGGGCAATGCAGAGTGCTTTGAATTTGATGCGCATTTCTACTGGTAACCAGTGTAGGCTTTTCATGCTGGAGTGATGTGGGCTCTTCTGTTTAGACTTAATAGGATCCTGGATGCTGTATTTCGCACCCTTTGGCGTTTGTCTTTCAGGCATTCCTAGGTAGAGGCTGTTTGCATGGTCACTTCCAGTGAATATCACGGATATGATTGTGAGGGTTCTGTGGGGGAAGGATAGGTAGGGGAGTAATCTTCTGAGCAGTCGTCGTAGGGGGAAGAAGCATTTTTTGGCGATTGCATTGACTTGCTGTTCCAGTGGTAGTCCTTTTGTCCATGAGTATTCATAGATTATTTACTACATTCGGTAGTCTCTGGTTGCCTTCCCAGGCCAATCGGCAGTCCAGTTGTGGGTTCCCTCCGTTGAAACCTGCGGGTGAGAGCATTATTTCTGTTTTTGCTGTGTTAAGTTTAAGGTTGTTCTTTGCATCCAATTGTGGATGTCTGTGAGGCAGTTTTTGAGGCTGTTATTTATTCCTGGGTTCTTGGGTTTGAATGATTTTCATCCGTGGGCACATTTAGATGCTGAAGAGCACCGGGGAGAGGCTGGATCTCCGTGGGACACCGCAGAATATATTTTTGGTGTTTGTGGTGAACAGTGGTAGGTAGGTTCTTTCAGTTTGTTATGAATGAGGTAAGCCACTTTTTTTTTTAAACTTTGGTTTTATTAGTAGTTTTTAGAAGGAAAAAACAAACGGCAACGCTGGGAGCGTTGTTATCATCACTTTTAACATTGACATAAAACCCCCAGGTTCCCTCCCCCCCCACCCCCCCACCCCAACTCCTCCCCTCCCCCCAGATCAGAGTCACTTCGAAAGTCGGACAGCTGGGGCTGCCATCGTAGCTCATTGTACGTTGCCACAGAGGTATGCTATGCTCTCACGTCCAAATTGGCTGGATGAGATCCGCTGTCTCCCGGGTCCTGGGCTACTCCTACATCCTTGGTTGAAGCATTCCAACCCTACCCCCCGCCAACTCGTCAGAGTGTTCTCATGTTGTCAGTGGGGGTCCCAACCCCATGCCCCATAGACCCCATACCAGTTAACCTGAAAGGAGCCCAGTTCATTATTTACCATGGCCGTCAGTTTATCCATTAAGAACATGTTTTTGAGTTTCTTAAGCCAGTCTTCTTTGGATGGGGTCTCTGGGCTCTTCCACCTTTGTGCAAGGGCCACTCTACCCGCCCGTAACATCGTCTCCCACATTCTTGGGTACCTATACAGTTCAGTGTCCTCCGGGGGGAGGCCCAGCAACATCGTTAGGGGGTTGAGTGGGATTAGTTCCTCGGTGACCTCGGCCATCCACCCCCGTACTTTCTCCCAGAACTCCTGCACCTTGGGGCAGGACCACCACATATGCCCCCTCGACCCCACTTGGCCACAGCCCCTTGGACACCTGGGGGACACTCCCGAAAACATCCTGGACAGTTTCAACGGGTCCCTGTGCCAGCCCTGTAAGATTTTGAAGTTGTGCTCCATGTCCGATGTAAATAGGTTCCCATGGAATGCTATCTTAAAGACTTTGGACCACGCCTCCTCTGTAAGTGGTTCTCCCGCCAGGTCATCCCAAAACCCTCGGAACCCTCTTCTCCCCTCCAAGTTAACGGTGTTCAGTATTCGGTACATTTTGGAGACCGCCCCCTTCCTTGATGTGGCCGTGTCCAGAAATTTTTCGAAGGGGGTCAGCTGTCTCCGTAGGTTCTGGCCCCATGATTGGTCGCAAAGGATGCCTTTCAGGCGCAGATATTCAAAGATTGAAAGGGACTCCCGCCCCAGTGCGTCTCGCAGGGCCTCGTATTCGAGGAACTCGCCCTCTTTGAACAGTTGTCCCGCCCATTCCAGACCTCCGTCCGACCAGGACTGGGCACTCCTGAAACCTCTGCTCCCTAGTTTGAGCGGGTGGCCCCAAAGCGATGACATTGGAGAGGGCCATGTCGTGAGGTATGAGGTTGTGGGTCCCTCTTTCCAGAGTGTCCAAAGTATTCCCAGGGTTGGGTGGGCTTTCAGTTTGCTAGGGATGAGTCTGCGCGGCAGCCACAGGAGGTCGCGCACTTTCAGAGGGTGGGCATCCATATCCTCAAGGTATGACCAGTAGGTGCCCATCCCCTCCTTCATGTGCTCCAGCAAGACCCGCAGCTGGGCGGCCCGATAGTAAAGGAGAAAATCCGGTAGCCCTAACCCGCCCTCCTCTCTGGGTAGTGTTAGAGTGGCCTTTCCTATCCTCGGGGCCCGCCCTTGCCATATAAACTCGCGGATTGCTTTTTGTAGATTGCGGAGCAGCTGGGTGGGGACCTCCGTTGGGAGCGCGGTGAATAAATATAGTAATCTCGGCAGAACGTTCATCTTTATCGCTGTCATGCGCCCATACCAGGACAGAATCATACCACCCCATCTCCTCAGATCTGACGTAACCCCCGCCAAGGTAGGCCCATAGTTCACCGGGGCCAGTCTCGAGAGATCTCTGGTCAGGGTTACCCCCAGGTACCTGATGGAATCCTTCCCCACCGCAATCCCCGCACACCTGTCCCGGGGGTCCAACCTCGGGTCCTGGACCCTCATGGGTAGGAGCTTTGATTTTGCTGCATTTATTTTTAGTCCCGAGAACTGCCCGAAGGCTGTCATCAGACGCAGTAGGGGGGGGGAGCGAGGAGCTGGGCTCCACCAAGTACGCTAGGATGTCGTCAGCGAACAGGGAGAGCTTGAACTCTACTTCTCCCCTTTTGATCCCTTTGATGTCGGGGTGGGCCCGGACCGCTATGGCCAGAGGTTCCATCGTCAAGACGTATATTAACGGAGAGAGTGGGCACCCCTGTCGTGTTCCCCTCGTGAGGGGGAATGAGTCAGAGAGTTCCCCGTTCACCTGCACTCTCGCTGTTGGGGCTTCATAGAGGGCGGAGACCCAGGTCCTGACGTGAGGCCCGAAGCCCATTCGACGGAGGAGGAGTTGCATGTACCTCCACTCGACCCTGTCGAATGCCTTCTCGGAGTCCAAGGAAAGCAAACTAGCCTCTAGGTCTGATTTCCTGGGCATAGTGGATTAGGTCAATAGTCTTCCTGATATTATCTGAGCCCTGCCTGCCCTTCACGAACCCCACTTGATCCCCGTGTACTAATTTGGGCATTATCCCCTCTAACCGTGTACCCATCACCTTGGCTAGGATCTTTACATCTATATTTAAGAGGGAGATCGGGCGGTAGGAGGAGCAGTCAGTGGGGTCCTTTCCTTCCTTGGGCAGTACCACTATGATGGCTCTCATCATCGTTTCCGGCAGGGTGCCCCCCTCCAGTACTGCATTGAACACCCTCGCCAGGTGTGTGGCCAAAATAGACCGGAACCTCTTATAGAAGAGTACTGAGAACCCATCTTCCCCCGGGGACGTTCCCGCCTTCATCCCACCAATTGCATTCTCCACCTCCTCCTCTGTGACCCCTCCCTCTAGACCTTCTGCCATTTCGCCTGTCAGGGACGGGATCTGAATGGAGTCCAGGAACTCCTCAATCTGAGTGTCTTCCCCGGCATATTCTGACGAATATAGTTGTTCATAGTAGCGTCGGAAAGCCGCTCCTATGACTGGGGTGCTATGGTCTAGTGAGCCCTGTTCGTTTCTGATCGCCCTCACCATTCTGCTTCGCTGGACCTCTCTGAGTTTCCAGGCCAGGATTTTATCGGCTCTATCCCCCTTCTCATAATATTTTTGTTTCACTAGCTGGAGGTTGCGCTCAGTTTTGTGCAACAAGAGATCTTTCAATTGAAATTTGTAATTTTCTAGGGCCGTGATCTGTTCCATAGCCAAGGGTGCCTCCGGGGGGCCTCCCGGCTGGATCTGTGCGATCTTTTCCCTAAGGGATTTTTCTTGGGCCTCCCTTTCCCTTTTTTTCTGAGCCCCCATTCTTATGAGAACCCCGCGTAAGGTCGCCTTGAAGGCGTCCCACAGCACGTGCGCACCCACCTCGCCATTGTCGTTCAGCTTAAAGTATTCCACAATGGCGTCCTGCACTTCCTGCACCAGGACGTCGTCCTTCAGCAGGGAGTCGTTGCACTTCCATCGCCCTTTTCTGCCACCTCGCCATTCCCCTATAATGGTGGTACGGACCAGGTCATGGTCGGACCAGGGGACCGGGTCAACCTCATAGCCAGAGACATATGGGCGCAGGGACTCGTCTACCAGGATGTAGTCTATACGGGAGTATGATGTGTGGATTGCAGAATAGTATGTGAAGGAGGGGTGTTCTGCCCTAGGGGTCGGGATGGTGTCCACTAGGCCCAGCTCTGTGTTCGCCCTTTGGAAGGAGCGGGCCATCATTTCGTCTGCAGCCCTGGTGGGTTGGGATTCCAAGCGTTTCCTATCAATTTTCGGGTCCAGGACCATGTTAAAGTCCCCCCCCACCACCATTAGCCCGCGTACGAATAATTTCAGTCTGTCCTTCACTCCCTCCCAAAATTGCGCCTGGCCTTCATTGGGGCTGTACACAACTGCAAGTGTTAAAGGGGAGCCCCGCAGGGAGCCCCTCGTCAGCAGGAATCGTCCCTCTGGGTCTTTCAGTGAGGCTTCTACTTCAAAGCCAATGTCCCTCGCTAGCACTATGGCCACCCCCCTTTTCTTGGTCTTGTGGGAGGCGCTGAGGACTTCTCCAATCCCCCCCCCCCCCTCGTAGCTTTGGTTCTTTCCCCTTCGCCCAGTGCGTCTCCTGAAGGAAAAGCACGTCTAGTTTAGCCCTCCTGAATTCCCTGCAGACCAGGGATCTTTTGGTGGGGGTGTTCAGTCCCCTCACATTAAGGGAGCCCACGCCCAGGGTAGGCAGATCCTCAGCCATTTTCTAAGAATAACCAGCTACCGGATAGCTGACTCGTGGCACTTTCCTTGTCCGGCTCATTTCGTGTTATCCTCTGATCTCCCATTTCCCTTCCCCCCCCACCCCCCCAGGTGGTCCTGTAACCTTTCCCCAACTGACCCCTGGTCCCCCCTGTGAACGTAACAATATCAACAAACCCCCTACCCCCCTCCCCCCACCCCGGCGTCCAGCCAAATAGTTCTACCATTGTTGGTAACTGGCCGGACCACCAGCCTACCGCCTCCTGCTGGGTGAATATCCAAATTAGAGCCTCCATGAGCCCCCCCTACCCCCTCTCCCCCCCCTCAATGTAACTTTCATACTTGCTGTTCCGGGAGGATCCACAAAAGTTCGGACCCCATGGTCCTGGAGCCCGGCCTGTCTGCAGGCCGGAACAGATGGTGAGTCCCCGTGATGAATTCTTTACACAGTTCCCCCGAGGCTGATGACGCCTGCCGTGAGATGCCTCAGCTCCCTTCCTCGCCCGGGTCCGACAGTCCCGCTCCACCCTGGCCGGGATCCGTGTCATTCCTGTCCGTCGATGGGGACGAGGGTTCAATTTTTTAAATTTCCGTGGGCCAGTCTTTTTTCTCCTCTCTCCTCGTGACCGGCGCGCTCTGGCTTCATCCGCGGCGAACCCGGAGGGTTCCCTTCGCGGGGTCGGGTCCGTTGTGTATTCCTGTATTGCTCCCCTTATATCTTCCTCTGTAATCAGGTTCACTCGTTGGCCTTCGTATTCGAACATGAGGGAGAAGGGGAACCCCCATCTGTAGCGTACCCCCTTTGTTTTCAGCATCTGGGTCAGTGGGCGGCACATCCTCCGTTTGGCCAGCGTGTATGATGAGAGGTCCTGGAAGATGGCCACCTGAGCGTTGTTATAGGTTATCTCCCTGGATTTCCTGGCCTCCTCTAGGACCTTCGCTTTTTCAGTGTAGTAGTGGAAGCGGACCAGAATTGACCGGGGGCCCCCAGCTCTTCCTCCCGCTCTATGGATCCGATCAAACGTCGGTTCGGTTGTCATCTCATCCGAGAAGAGGAGGGTAATGATGTCCCTCACCACCCTGGTTAAGTCTCTTTCCGTCTCCCCCTCCGACTCCGGCACCCCGAAAATTCTGAGGTTGTTCCTCCGCTCTCTATTTTCAAAGTCGTCCATTTGTCTTGCCCTCTCCTCATCTCTCTTTTCCAGGGCCGTTAGTCTCAGGGCTGTGTCCAGCTCCTGGGTCGCTGCTGAGGACTGGTTGGACTCTAGTTGTGACAGTCTATCCTCGACTTTGTCCACTCTGCGGTCCATGTTTTCCATTTTTTGGGCGATGTCTGCCCGCATGTCCCTGATCTCCTGCAAGACCGAGGCAAAGCCCTTTTCCATGGTGAGGGTGGGCAGGGGTGGGGTCTCGGAATGAGACATGCCGGCCCGTTGGTCTGGGTCGCTGTTCTCCCTGCTGGTGCCTTGGTAGCGGTACTCCTGGAGGGTATGGCGCCAACTCATTCGGTCCTCCTGCTTCTCCCCTCCGCTGATGCGTCCCTAGGGGCAAGGGACAGAGCCCGGTCGGGGAACGCGCTCTCACCTTCTGGTGTGGCCCTCTGTGGGGGGCCTCTCGTGGGCGGGCACTCGCCCCACCGACCTCCGGTGGGGGCCTCACACCCCCTCCCCCCCCTTGTGTCCTCTGTCTTTGGTGGCAGTTCTTAGGGTGGGGGGGAGCGGCTATGGTCGTCCAATCGCGGTTTGTTGGGGGGCTCTCAGGCGCGACTCCTTCAGCGAGAGCCCCCAGGCGGGCACTCGCCCTGGGGTTGAGCCCAGGGGCCTCCACCTAAGAAAGTGATGGGCTCGTGGGTACTCTCCTCCAAAAGATTTGTCCCCTCCAGGGCTGGGGGCGTTTCCCCCCGCGTCTTCCTGACCTTTTTTTTTTTTTTTTTTTTTTTTTCCCCCCACTTCACTTTTCTTAATTTTTCTTTTTTTTTTTTTTTTAATTTTTATTTATTTTTTTTTTTTTGGGGGGGGGGCCGACTCGCCCCTCCGAGCCCACCGATGCGTCCCGCAGCTGGTCCCCCGGGGTCCTTGGGGGTTGCGTGGGGGCTGGGATGGGCTTCCCCCACCTACCTCGGCGCCGAGTTCGGGAGCGCGGGCAGGCCGCCTCTCCCTACGCGGGTCGCGGCCCGCGTTTCTCCCAGCTCCTCAGCGGGGGACTTCCCCTCCGCGACGGCACCTCGGCAGGGTGCTATGGGGGTGTCGCCGGCGGGTCTTCTGCCGGGGCGCCGGCGCGCTCCGTGTTCGGGGGGGTGAGGGGATCGCGCGCGCCTCCGAATACAGGCCGCCGCTTCCCCTCTCGATGGATGCGATGCTGCCTGGAGCTCCCCGGGGCTCCTCCCCTCGGGCCGCGGAGCTCGTTCTCGGGCCCCCGGGGGTCCCCAGATGCCGCTCCTTCGCCTCGGGGGGCACCCGAGGTTCACGGGCCCCGTGGCCCGTAGATCTCTCGTGGGGGGGTCACAGGGGGGGGGCTCAATCCCTCTTCGTGTCCCAGTTACGGCGGGAGCGGCGTGTTCAGGCTGCCATTGCCTGTGCGCCCCCTGGTGGCCTCAGGTAAGCCACTTTAGTGCTGATTCCTGTATGCCAAATTCAATCAATCTTTTTATTAGTGTTGCGTTGTTGATTGTGAGGTGATTGGGCATAGTCTGCATTTATTTTCAGGTCGTTACAGACCGATAGAAGTGCTGATTCTGTTATTCTCATTGGTCTGAAGCCAACTTGTGACAAGTAGAGTATTCCATTTGTTTTGACGTATGTAAGAAGGATTTTGTACACTTGCTTCGCCAGGATCTTTGCTGGGTAGGGCAGGTTGGATATCAGTGTGTAGTTGCCCAGGTTTTCTGCGCTTTGATTCCTTTCTTATCTTTGGTTTAATGTATGCTGATTTGAAGGACGGTACTATTCCTCTGAGTGATGGATTCATTAGGGTCCGGAAGTGCCGCTGTGGTTCTGTCCTTGAGGATTCCTTTGAAGATTTCAGGCTGGCAGGGAGCCCTTGGGGATCCTGCAAGGTTAGTGTCCATGATCAGTGTGGCTAAGGTTTCATCTGTGATTGGTTCTAGGCAGGTAAGTTTTGCTATAGTCGGTGATTCGGCCAGTGTCTGGTCCTGTTTGCCCGGGTTAGGTTGAAGGTCTCCTGGATTGTGTATTTTTGCTCGCAGGTGATTGGTAATGTTGTCACAAAGTGCTTGTATTGGAGGGATGGAGTTCCTGGAGGAAGAAGGGTTATCTCTTTGATTTTGAAGAGTTCTTTCTGTGGATTGTTTGCCGATTATATTCTTGTGGCGTAGAAGAACTTGTTTTGCTTTGAGACTGTTATTTGTATAGTTTAAGTTGTCTTTGGTATTTATTTTCTGGTCTTGTGTGTATTCTCTCCATTTTGCAATTTCTTTTATATTTTTTGGTTTTCACTTCTGTGAACCATTTTCGTGCTAGATTTTTTTGCTGTTGCTTTGAATGTGCTGATGCCAGTTGGTCAAGGGCCTTGGGGATGCAAGTGTTCAAATTGAGTGTTTTCTCTGCCGTCTCTGTGGTAGTTTTGGTGGGTTCTGTTTCGCTAGGGAGGGGTTGAGTCTAGAAAGGTTAGGGCCTCTAGGTCTAGGATCTTCCGGTTTCTTTTCTTGCTGGTATGGAGTATTTTGTTTCTGGCTGTTGGGAGGGTTTGGGATGTGATGTAGAATGGTATTAAGTTGTGGTTGCTTCCTTGGATCGTACAATAGTCTACTCGTTATCCCAAACCATCTGGCACCCCAAACTGCTCCTTTAGCATTCTTTTGCAATACCTAATGGAACTTCCATATTAAATCAAACAGCCTCCTTAGCATATATCCTGCTTACCTTCCAGAGAGCCCAAATGGAATTGTATAAAACTGGTCAAGCTCTTCCCTCGCATCAATTTACTGTATTTATTGGCAAACCCCAATCCGACACTCGCAATCCAACCGGACCCGTTGGTCATTCAATACCAAGGCTTTGTGTTCCCAGGAAGATGGTCCCTTGCATCTACACATCAATCTAAGCATAAAAACAAACCTAATAGAAGTTCATACATTTGTCTCCAACCATTTGGCCTGCTTTGCCATCTGGCCGATGTGCTCTGCTTCCTCCCAGTGTCCTGACCTTGGTCATCCAAAACACTTGTGGAGGGAAAACCAAGCTGCTGCCACCCAGAAACTCTGGGGCCTAAGACTCTTAACAACGATGAGCCTGCAATCTTTATGAAGGCTTTTAATGTAAAAATGGCAGAACCTTTGAGACTACAGCAATCAAACTACTCATTTATCCTAAGTCCCCATATATCTACTTCACACGTTTCCTTAACCCACTTCTATACACTACAAGTTGTACCCCACACAATGAAATTTGTTATTAGATTGTTCCTCATTATGTTGCTACATGATGTAAACTAAAATGTATTCAAACTAGCTACAAAACACGTTTCTCAAATCTCCAACCTTTTTAGAACACTCAGAAACTGCTGCATTACTGCGTTTTAAATTCGCCACATACAGCGTACTCAAATGTATGCAACATGAAACACTTTTCCCAGTCTGGATGCTGTATGTGTATCCCAACAGTTGATCCACCTTTTTAGTGCAGCTTCCCCCCAATAGATTGCAGGTTCCCATGAGCCACATTCTGTTCACATGTCAGCCATCACTAATTCAGTTACGGTCCAACACACATAGCCTCCAAACCACTGCATAGTACGTGTCTGTTGCAAGTGATGTTGAAGCGCTAGTTACCTCTGCCAAAGCAGTTTGTTTTCCTGTAGTCAAATGAGGCTTTTACGCCCTTGCAGAGGAGCGGACATGGCCAGTAAGGGACCGCTAGCCAGAACCATGGTAGAACCCCTTGTCCCCCAACCGCTAGGGCATCAAAGCCTTTCGCACCCAAGGGTTCATATGGGGTGTGAATGGCTGAATTCACATCCCGTTTACTTTAATCAAAATGAGCCAGCACACCCCACCTTATGTGAAGTGCTGGGGGGATACACCATATCCCCTTTCCTACTTACCTGGACATTTCTGTTACAATTGCAAATTTACATGAATGGCTGGTTGCAGTAGTTTTACCTTTATGAATTTTGGTCTTGATTACTCACAGGCTGTTAAATCAGCCTCAGTAATGCACTGTAGGGCCACCATTCTGCTAGGTTTGGTGGTGTTTGATAGTCTGATAATGTATTGTGGTGAAATGTCCGAAGAAAAAATTGGCCGCATGCGCTCAATTATCAGAGGATCAAACCACAAACCAAATGCGCTCGCCCCCACTCCCCTACTTAACTGTTTGCTCGCCACCAGGTCCCTTTCACCCCTGCAGTGTCAGATCTGTCCCTCTAATGCGGGTTGGATCCGACGCCGCAGTAGTCTTTTCTATTTATTTTTTTTCTCCAGTCCCCGCCTACCATTTTGAGGAAGCGGAGGACACCTTTGCAACCCCCCCTCCCTCCCTCTTCCCCCCCGCCCCCCCCCCACAAGAATCCTTTGTATTCTGTACCAAGGCTCCAGAGTGTCTGAGAATGCAGGAAGCGAGGGAGGAGTCAAAAACTCTACAGCCTTTTGTCTTCCACCTTGCCTGAAAGGAACCAGTTCCCATTGGGAGGGGGCTGGCTGTCCTGATTGGTAAGCAAGACCGGCCCTTTCTGTAAACTGCAGGGGGAGTTTGCAGATGTTATGCTGTAGTTCCTGATAAATACTCCGATCCTGGAAGCTGCTGACCAGTCGAACACTGGAGCTGAATCCGAAGAGGAAGATGAATAGAAGTCTATTGCTATTTCCAGCAACCGGAGAGCCTGCTGTGTAACCTGAGCCTGATGGAACCCCTCCTTCCCAATCAACCTGGGGGTCCTGAATACAAGTCCTACCCAGAGGATGGTGACATTAGACCCAAGAAGACCTTCATTTTGAACCATTCTCAACGCGCTGTGACCTTGCTGGGCTGCAAACCGGCAATACCCTGGGATCTCGAGCCCGGTGCATGGTCTTCTGAAGTCAGTCATTTCGAAAATTTGGTGGACTCCTGCTCGGTCTCGAGACACGATTTGAATGCTTGAAGTCCCATCACCACAGTGGACGACAAGATTAGTGAAGAGAATCCAACCAGCTGTATTCTTTCATCTGGCTGCTGTGAAAAGGAGCCAAATCCAGAGCCTTGAGAATCTGTGAAGAAAACTTTGCTGGAAGCCTCCCCTGATGACTGCTTGCTGCACGTTTCCATCCAGTGTCCAGTTCTTTTGTCTCAAGAATCCAGGGACTGCGTCCTGTGCTACTGCATCCTAAAGGCATCCACTACGAAGCTCTTTTCTTTTAAGGCACTGTGCTGGCTTCGGTAATACTTACCTTGAGTGTTGTGTGAATCCTGAGGCTGCAGGGCTGATGCATGCAGTTTGGAGTTTGCCCATACCCTTGCCCAGGCCTAATGCGCTGCATATAGGGGGCCTTCTCTGAAGTCCTTGTACACTTTTAACTAACTCTGAAGCTAATACTTGTTAAAGAAGAAATCATCTGGAACGTTGACTTTCCTGCAACTGAACCATATCCTGACTTGACTACAGCTGGCTCCTAGACCACTAGGGTCCCTCTTCTGCCTCTGAGAAAACTTATTCTATAGACTAGGGAAGGACTTTGATTATAAGGATTCTGTCTAGAAATTGTAACAAGTCTAAAGTACTTATCAGTTAGTGTTGTATCTATAACAATTGCTAGTGCAAGCCACTACTATTTAAGCAGTTGCATGTAAAAGTATACAAGTTGCTTGAATGATATTTTCCCCCCTTCTGAAAAGTAATAAGTATTGGTACTCGGTGCTACAGATAGGATTTGGAAGTGGGAGTATTTTACTCCCTATGTTCTTTAAGTTGGGAGTAAAATAATTTTGAGGGAGTTCAAATGTAAGTCCAATTCCCAATGAGTTTATAAGCCAGTGAAGTAAAAAAATGTTAACTGAATGTTTTTCTAATTATTTTGCACCTTGTTATTCATGCATATTAAAAGGTTTATTTCTTCCAATCAGGCAGTTCAAATAGTGTATTCCTGTGGTACCATGTGCACTACTGGTCTAAACATATCCATGGAGTCATGAGGGTTGAAAGCAGTGGAAGATTTTACATGCATTTTTCCTATTTTTGTTCGGAGTATTTGTACTCCCTACTTTTGTGGGAGTATTTGCCAGTTTTTAGTGAGTGAATGTGGGCTATACACCTTATTTGTAGGGCTGTTGGTTCATTATTCTTAACCAGTTGTGTGTAAAAGCTCACCAATGGGGTTTACCTACCTTAAAATACATTGTCTTAAAGTGTAACATTGGGGTTTGCTTTCTCTGCTCTGCTTTATACAGAGCTAAAAGAGTCTGAGTTAATACTTGTCTTTGAGTTGCATTGGTCTCACCTTGAAAAGCTGCTGCTCTTCTACACTTGTAACCCTGGGCTGTGCTTCCCTACATTTTTTGGTGCTATTCTGAAATGGTTTCGTTAAGTTAACCTAGAAACTGCATTATACACTTCTCAAAAGTATACTCTGTATAACTAGCTATTAGATAGCGGATAAATATGTACCAATGGGTCAATTGCCTACCTTGAAATACATTCAGTCTTTCTTAAAGCATAATGGGGTTTTGCTTTCCCTGATTTGATTAGTGTATTCTAAAATAGTTTAATGTTAATACTTATCATTGAGTAGCTTGAGGCCTCCCTCCAGAAAGTGAGTTTTTACTAGCTCTGAACAGAATTCTAAAGTAATGTTGCACTGTGTATACTTGTAACTGGGTTGGTTTATGAAGTGATCTCTGTAACAGACTGTCACTTCATGACTGACTGGGTCTACTGCCCTTGAATTACTGATGGTAAACTAAAAGTATATCTAACCTGGTTTTACTCCCCACGAGTAGCTGACTGCCATTCTGAATGTGTTGTGCGTTTGACTCACCTTGAACTGCTTGTTGCCGTTATTAAGGTTATACTTTGGGTTGTATCCCATAAGTATTGAGTTGGTATTTATAATTGTGTTTATATATGTTATGCTATAACTTAATTCCCCAAGATTTATTTGGGCCTACTTGTATTTAAATAAAACATTTATTTTTACAATATATAGCGTTAGTGTTTATTTGGACCATATGTATGCTACAATTTTTTTGTACCAAGCTGCAGCCCTCTCCCTCCTAAGAGCAGCCTGGCTGCTCTGTCCACACTACCCACATTCTCAGGTGGTACATACTTATACTAAGAGTGAAGCTTAAGTACTGCCTCAGATATGTTTTTTATGAAGTCTTCGTAGGACTATAGAAAAACTGTCCTAACTGGGGAGGAGAGAAGAGGGCTGTCATCATAGGGAAAAGGTACTAAGTCCCTTCTCCATTTCTATGTCGGCCGGAGAAGGAGGTGCAGCAGACTGGCGCTCAAATAGCCGGTCCTGCAGTTAAGTGGGCGGAGAGGGAGGGGTGTAGGAGAGGTTTTGTTTGGTTTTGGTGGTGCCCAACAGGGAGGAGCCCTGTTTCTCTATGATAAAAAAAAACTCTTGCCAATCGAGGAAGGGTCCCGGGTGGCTGCTTCCCCGGATGCGCATGTAGACTTTATCATTTGTCTTTCCTGCAGTGTATTAAACAGTCCATGTAACGTTCAGACTATGGTTTGCCAAATATCCAGCCATTCCACAGTGCTTTGAAGGGGGGTGGGACCAGGGCAGCTGGCGCTATACACCTCCTGTAACAATCTATCGTAAACGTTGTCTCATTAATAGAGCCTGGCAGCAAGACCTTGCGCTAGTTTTAAACTGCAGTAGCTGGTGGGACTTTTCCTGCAGTCTAGATGTTTGTTCTTAAAAGGATGCAGTAAAACATGTGGCTTCTCACAGCCAACTAAGCAATGTTATGCTGCTGGGAGAGCGTGTGCTACATCAATGCTGTACGCCTGTGCCAATTGGGTTCCCTCGTTAGTGCATATTGCTTTGTGTGCCCTTGTGCTCTGGAATTAAAGCTCTTTGGCAAGAAGTTGTACATCGGCATGAACCAGGTGTGCAGAGTAGGCCCCAACAGTGGTTCCAGGTTTGCAGGTAATGTTCGGCTTTTTGAAATATTTTAAGAAATATTTCTTGCTGGGCAGATCTTGGATTACTCTCGAAGCTGGTGTGAGGATAGTCTTCACCCGTTTAACCAAATCAACAAATGGCAAGCAGCATCACGTCAACTTTGATAATGAGCAAGCTAGTCCATCTCCCCCGAACACCCTTAAAATGTGTACATATGGAAACTGGGGCACAGAGGGAAGTGATTTGCCCAAGATCAAACTACTTGGGATGAAGGGAAGCCTATAGTGTGGGATCCAGGTCTTCTAATTCAGAAGTTGAGACTGGACTACGTCTCATCCAAATATCCTACGCTGGTCTTTCTATTTGATCTGGTACTTCATATTCGGCTCCGGTTTATTTCTAAGCATTGCCACATTGGTCGGGTGAGAAAGCAGATGGAAAAAGCATTTTGGCCAAGATCACACAATCTTGTCGGACATTTTTGCTCTCTAATGGGCAGGGATTTGGGTCTTCTAGACTAATGTGCTTGAGAAAAATGTTGTGGAAACTCCACTTTGGACCATAACCAAAAAGGTACCTTGGAGATGTCTACTTAATAAATGGTAAAGCTTTCGTGCTTTCTTAATGACGCCTATATTTACTCAATGGTAAATATTTAATTGAACAATGGTTTGTGGGAGCTTTTTTGCTTGCAATATTGTGCAGGTTTGACAGACGAAAGTGAAACCTGGATATAAGATTATCTGGCAACGATGCTGCTTTTAAATTATTTCGATTTCCTGCCACTAGATGGCAATAGTTCCCTCGCGTTGGTAACGTGCAAGCCTTGTGTACTACCAATTTTGCATTACTTTATCAAAAATACTGACACTGACCAACCAAATGAAACCCTTGATTTGAAAATGTTTTGTAAACTTTTTTTTTCTCCTAGGTGAAAACTACAAGACTGAGGGATATGTGGTGACGCCCAATACCATGAATTTAATGAAGAAACACCTGGAAATCACAGGTGGACAGGTGAGCTGTAATTTCATGGTGTTTGTGCCTATTCCTCCCAAACAAATGCCCTGGGCACGTTGACACACTATGCTGTGGTGCTGTTTCACATTTGAAACATCTGCAGTTTCTTTGGCTTCTAATGGGGTTTAGAACAATTTTACCTAACCCCAAAAGTTCGACTCACAAAAGTTCGACCCCCAATTTCCCGCACACATATATATGTGGGGGGGGGGGTGTAAAGTATATAAAAAATGTATAGGGGTAAAGTGGGGGAGCTGTGGGGGGGGGTCTCCCCCACATATATATTTGCAGTAAATAAAAAAATAAATCGAACTTTTGGGAAGTCGAACCTTTGGGTTCGGTAAAATCACTTAGATTCTTCTAATGGTGCACACTGGTAGCATCCACTTTCACAAGTGGATTACATTTCATGGTCATTAGTTTCTTCTGTTTCTAAAAGGTTTGCAATATATTGTGGAGCACATGTTTCTCCATAGGATCTTAGCAACACTTTAATGCTAAGGCAGTGGTACACTTCCAATAATGTATTGGGTTGAAAGGAAAGTCCATCATCGCACCTTCACAACTTCACAACTGATGAGATAGCTCGGCAGTTGGAGCACTTGGAACTGGGATCTGTGTGACCGGCAGGTTGCAGCGGCGAGTCCTGGCAAGGCCATCTCACTTTAATTTTTCCAAGGTCGATAAATGATTAGCAACCTCTGTTGGGTAATTCTTTTACTCCATTTCGTTTTGGCAGTGCTCGATTAGTGTGGCCTCGGAGCAATCTGCTCTCACTGATCGTGGTTGCCTGCTTCCTATATAACGCCTCCCACAGCGCGAAGTGCATGCGACCAGGAGTGAGAATGAGTGTCTGCTCAGTTGGGCAGTTTGGATGTGGGAAGCCGGTTGCTTGGCAAGGGCGAGTACCATCTGGAGCGGCTCGAACGTTGTGCTGTCTCTCTCTCCGCCAGTTACTATTGTTTACTGGTGAATGTACGACCTGCATATAGTGAGTGCGCAATGGTGCGGTCTCTAGTAACTAACTGTGCTCCCCTGACGGACTCTGAAATGCTGCAAGCCATAAATATCCCCCTCCCCCCCCACCCTTCGTCTTCTGATCCTGGGTGCAATCCTTCTGTTCATGCCAATTGAGGTGGAATACCGAACGTTCAGCCGAATCTTGGAAAAATGACTGCCTATTTTCCAGTGATTTCTCGCATGTCAGCAGAGGTGCTGGCGCCTTCCACCACAGCCCAGGCGGCCTCTATAGATGCAGGTTCTTCGTTTAATAACATGAATCCATCATTGCCTGAAGGTGAGCCTTCAGCCAGAGTCTCTTTTCTAGAGAACTCCGCAAGTCCTCCCGTTCCTCGTCGTTTAGTTTAGGCAAACCTATGTCTTCCAGTGTTTCCTGGATCTCCCGGCCCATCTCCTCCTGCGTGTCTTCATAGAGGCGTTTATAGAATCTAAGGAACACCTCGTTGACTCCCTCCTGGGTATCCCAAGTCTGGCCATCTTCCCCTTTTCTCTCCCTGGCCACTGGTCTCGGCGTCTCATTTTTGTATAGCCATGCTAGCGGACTTCCAGGTTTGTTCCCCCTGGCCCCCTCCCTGCATGCTGCCTTTCAATATATTTTCTGTAGTTTAAGTTACATAGTCTGTCCCAGTGCTCCCCGCTAGTTTGTTGACACAAGTTCACCCATTCTGCATCCTCCTGTGAGGCGCTCCCGTTTTGCAATAATCCTTCCAACTCCTCTGTTTCCTGCAGCTCACGCTCTATGCCCCCTTGGTGCCCCCTGGATTTGGATATGGCTGCACCCTGTACTACCACTTTGAACGCTTCCCATAAGGTTTCCTCTGACGACACACTCCCCGAGGTCAAAATACTCGACAATCGCCTCCCTCAGCCCCTCACGGAATCCCAAGTCCTGCAGGGCCTTGGCTCTGAGCTTCCAAGTCGGGATTCTTGCTCTAGGAGGCTGAAGCCTCCATTCCAGGACCAAGGTAGAATGGTCCGAGAGCACCCTGGCCTTGTATTCCGAGCCTATCATTTCTCCTACTGGCTCTGAGGCAACAAACATGTAGTCCAGTCTCGTATGCAGGTTGTGTGGGGCCGCGTAATGTGAGTACTGCCTATCCACTGGGTGTAGCTGTCTCCAAATATCCTCCAGCCCGAAGTCTCCCAGCAGGTCCTGTAATGCTCTCGCTGCGGGCGTGGGCCTACTTAGCTTGCTATCCGACCTATCCATTTTGGGGTATAACGTGCAATTAAAGTCCCCGCCCCATATGATCGCTCCGCCCAGTAGGGGGCTAATTTTGCCATATAGGGCCCTAAAGTAGGCCGTAGTGTCTTGGTTAGGAGCGTATGAGTTTATAATGCAAACTTCTCTATTTTCCAGCATCCCGTGCACCACTATCATTCTACCATCCGGGTCCCTTGTGGACTGAAGCAAATGAAACGGTACATGAGGTGCCACCCACGTGACCACTCCCCCTCGCGTAATCTGAATATGTGGCTCCCATCGTAGTCCCGCTCCACTTCCTCTTGACCACTTCTAATTTCTCCTTAGTAAGGTGGGTCTCCTGTATCAGTGCAATATCCACTTCCAGCCTTCTCAAGTACATCACTTTATTCCTCTTCAGGTAACTGTTGAGGCCCCTCATGTTCCAGGTTACAATTTTAAGGCTGCCCGTCGCCATGCTTAGTTTGTCTCCCATCTTCCCCTCCCGGTTTCTCACTCCTGTCTAGTTTGACATGAATCTGGGCTCGATTCCCTCCCTCAACATGAACTCCCAAACCCTCCCATCCCAACAAACATTCCACACACCCTTTCCCTCCCCCCTCCCTGCCCAAACTCAACTGGTGCCCAGCTCCATCCCTGGATCTCGGGCTCCCCCGCATTTGGTCCTACCTCGGAATGCCGGGGTCAGGAACCCAGCAGGGCGTCGCCGTCCTACCGGTTACCTAACTGGTCTGTACGTGGGGGTATGAGGGCTGGTCCTGTTAGGCTCCTATGTGTTATTCTGAGTGCCCATACTCAACATATCATATATGCGCAGCCCTGATCGCACTGCATCGGAAGACTATTTCCTGTCTTATATTCTAGTTCCAAAGTTTGAGCCTGCGGCACCCTGGGTACCGCAGTCTCCGTGTCACTTATCTTCGTCTCCTCCTTCCTGGATATCCGATTCCGGGGGACAACTTTGCGTATCCAGCCAGTCTGTCGCATCCTCCGGGGTGTCAAAAAAACAGTGCTCTTCTTGTGGCACACTTTCAGTTTAGCTGGCTAGATCAGCATCTACTTGTAGCTTGCTTCTCGCAACCTTCTCTTCAGTGCACCAAAGTTCATGCGTCGGTGTTGCACCTGCAAGGTGTAATCCGGTTATGCCGTTATATTTGCCGACGCACTTTGTATCGTGCCTCCCTTTCAGAAATGCTCAAGGATTTTCTCTCAGTAATTAAGAATATTGGCGATTACCAGCAAACCCCCGAGTGAACGTTCCACCAGTTACCTCTTGCAGCAGCATTGATTCTATGTACTCCGTGGGGTTGGGTCCCTCGGCTCCCTCCGGCAATCCTACGATGCGGATGTTGTTCCAGGTGCGTCCTTACGTCTCCTCAGCCCTGTTTTCCAGGTTGCCCATGCGTTGTTCCAGGACGTGGAGCAAGGATTTGTGAGAAGCGCATGAAGCTGTATTTGGGGGCCACCTCTTTCCCTAGGTCCCCTGTAAGATCTGCTAGCGCTCTGTCTTGCCGGAGGAGGTTCACCTCTTCCTGTACTGACCCAACTTTGAGATCCAGAGCCGCTTTCAGCTCGGCCATGGCTGACTCCAGTTTGATTTCTCATGCCACCTTCAGGTCTGAGATTGCTGCTAGGATCTGCTGATCCCTGCCCGCTGCAGGGGTCCTGTCCTTGCTCCTGGCCCCTTCCGCCACTGGCGATGTTTTGGTATATTCATCCAGCGTGGGCTGTTTGCCCTTTGTTTTAGCCAGTTTGTTGGCCATCTTGATGTTGTGGGGCTTGGGTAGGTCAATGGCCGCGCCCGCACGTGCTTGCGGGCCTTGCTGGGGGTCGTGATGGGACCGGCGTTCTCCTGCCTAGAGTACCGCCTGGTCGTGGGTGCTGCCTGCCCACCTTGTCGGACCTCCGGTGCCAGTAGAATCGCCCTCCAGCCCGTGGCACCAATGACCACGCTCAGGGGCATTGCGCCCACTGCTGCTGTGTCCTCGTGTTGTGGGGGCCCTGGGTCTGCAATGGGGCCCGGTGTGTATGCACTTCCACTGGGCTCCTATGCTGCGCTGGAGCCCAGCTACAGAACGCTGCCGGGGGCCCCTGAGCTTCCGCTGAAGCAGCCACAGGTCTGTTGTCCAGCTCACCCCAATTGGGACCTCCTGCTATACTCCAAATTGCCTCCTGCCGTGGAGTTTTATGTTAATTTGAGGGCTCCCTGCTGTCCCTAGCCCCCAAAGCTGCCTGCTTCTTGTCCCGTGTTCCTCCGCCCCAGCGTGCTGCTTATGGGTTGGCAGCTGCACCTCGTTTGTGCTGCGACTGGCCTCCGACTACGGTGTATTATGTCTGCACCCCTGCCCCCGGGGCTATCCGCTTCGCGTAGCCGTAATGTCGATACTTCAATGTCACGCCCGGACCGCAGGGTTCTGGCCGCTGCTAATGTCTGGCTAGGCTGCGCGACACGCTCCCTTGCAGCCGCAGCCCTTTGTTGACTTTGTTTGGGCTCCCGACCATCCCCCGTCACCGG
Source organism: Ambystoma mexicanum (assembly GCF_040938575.1). NCBI lineage: Eukaryota > Metazoa > Chordata > Amphibia > Caudata > Ambystomatidae > Ambystoma > Ambystoma mexicanum. The sequence goes on from NC_090923.1 coordinate 84,684,996, forward strand.
AGCTGCTCCCTTTATGTGGGCTATGGTGTCGAGAGTTTGCACTATGTGTGGGCTCATCTACTGCTGCAGCAGTCTCTTCTTGCTGTCCACGGGCTCAGTGTCGTCCCATAGTTTCAGCGCTGCCCCGTCCGTGCTGTATTTTGCCGTTGAGGCAGCAGCGCTCTTTTGTTATGCTCACCGGGGGCTCCCTTCCTGATTCGCCAGGGCTGCACGGTGCAAGCCACACGTTGCATCGCTGATGGAAGCTGCCTCATCGATCCGCTCCTTGGCTGACAGCCGCACGGGTCACAGTTGCCAGCCTCTTCGTTTTCTTTGTGTGCTGCCGCCATTTTGAATTCAATTTCGTCAGGGAAACAAAGTAGCTTGACTGTTCCTATTTTGTATCAAACATCCCGCCGGTACGTCCAATCTTCTCTTGGCATGGTCATACACTCATAGTGTACCTGTTTGGTCTGCAATTCGATGTCAGTTGCACTCGCTTGCTCGGATCTATGAGACGGAGCACGGAGCTCTCGAGGATTGCAGCCTACTCCATGGCTGCCTAGACACACCCCCAGCTAAGACACAGATAAGGAAGGAAAGGAGGGGGTGGGAAGGAAATGAGAACATGCAGGCGGCTACCGTACTAGGCCTGACGACATTTCAGATAGTGCTGGGGGAGTAGGGGGTGGCCCAAAAAAGGGGAGGGGGAGGAGACAAACATTGTTGCTATCATACTAGGTCCAGGGACAATTCTGATAGAATAAGTGCATAGAAAAAAAGTTAAGGGAGAGAGGGCGAGAACAGAGAGAGGGGTCTGCGAGCTACAGGCTGCAAGAGAGGGCATGGCCTAAGGTAGAGTCTCTTGCTAGTGAGCAAACCCAGAGCTGCATGTAGTCGGTCCCACATAGGAACAGCCGTTCTCCTGACTGACGGGTCCACCAACCAGGGGCAGCGAGATGTTCTGGGCAGCAAGGAATTTGCAGGTGGAGCAGACATGTTATGGCAATGCTGAGTCTAGGCAGCAGACCTCTGCACCCAGCCTGACTTTGCAATGAAATCGGTCTTTAGAGGGGTCACAATTTAGTAGCCAGTCAAGTGTACAGCACTTAGTGTTCCACACCTGGTCACCCCACTGGAGGTGCACAGCTCAAAGGGGCCCTACAGAGTACCCCTGGAGTCACTGTGCACACAGCGGGTCGCCGCGGAGGACCAGAAATAAACCGAGAAATACTCTTGGGCAGATGAGCTACCCCCAAAGCACCTCCCGGGGCTCCATGAGCCCTGTACCAGGGAGGTACAAAATGATGACAAAATGACTGCAGTCAGCGGGGAGTTGCAGTGCCTCACCAGTGCCCTTGATGTCTTGCTGCATCTCTGAGGAACTATAGATGGCCAGACCTCGAGCACTTTACAGGCTCGCGGCAGCCACGCAACGCACCGAGCTGCAAGTCTTTCTCCCAGAGGAGAGAGGAAAGCACCTAATGACATGTAACATGTGATCGTCAAGTCGCACCAGTGTGACCTAACCTGGGCATTTGTCCATTTCTATGCCAACACATATCACACTTGCTCATTCCTCTAGGCCCTTTTCTTTTCCCAACCAGTAAGGTGCAGAATGAGACGTGTCTTATTTTGCATATAAAGGGTGCAGATTTATATTCACATCATAATAAAAACACTGCAAACAATTCTGTGACAATAGTTCTGAAGATGTGGCGACTGCTCAGTGTCCAAAACCTACTTCCCCTTTTTCCCAACAAAATCCACAATAGGCACAACTCTCGCAACCCTTTGTGTCTGAGACCCGCCTGCCCCTGCAGGTGTTCCTGGGCTGGGGGTGTGCCTTTTATTCGGGAGAAGCTGAGCCCTCATTGCAACCAACAGACACCCCCGCCACTTGGACTCCCAAGAGTCACTGTTCTCGAGAAGAGCAAAGACCCTTCCGGCTTTCCCATGGCTCATTCAGAGTCTCTCGTCACTGGTCGCCAAAACACTGCCGCGCCGAAGATGGGTTACCGCCTACCACGGCTCCCCCCATTCCTACTTCATATATCCAATAGCTTTGTGCAAACATTCCAATAAAACAGATCCATCACGGATGCAGACAAATGCACTCCATCCTTCAAGTAATACTCAAGGGATTTCAAATTGATCAAGCCGTGCCTGATCTGGGAGAAAACCTCTGCCCCTGCAAAATTTTGCCATTGCGCAATTCAATTTCCTTCTTGACTTCTTCACTGCTGAGTGACTCTCAGCGCCCCTCCATTCCTGCCTCGTAGGATTTCCGACCACAAAATCTCGGTCTCATCCAGCTGCGAAGACAACTCCTGCAAAGAAAACAATCTCCCTCAGGGCACCCCCCCCCCCTCCCCAGGATCGTCAAGTCATTGCCCCCAAGGTGTACGATCAAGACATCCAGCTTTTGCTGCTTACCCATCTATGGATGTGCCCATGCAGCTGAGCCCATCTCATCCCAGGCACCCCGTGCCACCATATCCGGTACTCGCCAGCGATGGCTCCTCTTGCTCTGCCATCCAGCTCGCCCCGTCCCATGACACAAAGGAATGCCCTACTACCCAGTCGGACTGACTCCTCCTGTGTGTTGCTGCTTGTAGGAAGGAGATGAGAAGGAAGCTGTTAACGCTGCATTTTTTCAAGCCTGATGTATCTCTTGAAATGCCCAGACGTCATCTCTCTATTTGCTTGATTGCCTCTGAACCCAGGACCATCTCTGCCGCTGAAGTGGCAGCCCCTACCCTAAAGGAATGAGTCCCAAATACCCCTTCTGTTACCCCCATTTTCTCTAGTGTCATGTCCATGACCCTCCTGAATTGGAAACGGCTCAAGGCCGACCCATCAGTGTGCAACAGAAGTGAAGACTCCGCACCCAAAGACTGTCTCTGCCGTAGATAAGCAGCCAAGCCCGCCATCTGGCACACTATGCTCCTTTCTGTGCCAAGGAGTGTAACTGTCCTCCCTTTCCACTTCTGATCAGTCTGGGACCTTCTTAGAAAAATGCTTAACTGACCCTCTGTAAAGTGAACATCTCCCATCCTTAAAAACCCAAAGCCCCTGCCATCCCTATTTTCAGGTACCAGCTCGCTCACTCTGCCCCAAAGAAAGCTAACGTGAAGGCTGCCGTGTTCAAAACCTTCTCAGACTCGTTATGGCAAACTGCCCTTAAACATTCAATCAGACTGTGTAGTTTAACAACATCAATAGGCCGCCTTGCAGCGGTCTTCCTCTCAACCTGCTTGGCCCAACCTCTCATTGCCATCACAATGTAATGCTCTTTCGTGGGGACTGCTTTGCCCCAAAACCCCCCCCACCTCCCCAGATTGAAATAGTGGGCTATTTTCCAGACAGCCGGCACCATCCAACAATGGCCCGTTCTGGCCAATCCCTCTGCCCTTTTGTTAAAATCTCGTTCTGAAAGACCAAGAACTGATCCCAGCACACCTTGTATCTTCTCGCTGTGCCAGGTGCTAGAGGGGAATGGATTAAGGAACTCAGATCCCCCCCAATCATGTCCCACCACTGAGCCTTGAATGGGGTCATCTTGCTTCTGTGCAGTTCCCCCGAAACTTCTCCTACTGTAAACGAGAGAGGTAGTCAGCGGCCACGTTTTTCACCCCTGGAATATGCTGTGCCCCAACGCCAGTGTTCACTGTCAGCAGGCTCTTTGTAAGCTCTCTAAGCAGCTTCAAAACACTCGAATTACTAGATGTCCCCTGATTGATGATCTGGACCACTGGCAAGTTGTCTGACCAGAGCAACACCTTTTTGTCCCTCCATTGCTTGCACCACACTTTAAATGCCACCACGTTGGGAATTGGCTCTAGCAGAGTGATGTCCATAGTAATCCCCTCGTGATGCCATGCTGCTGGCCAAGTCTGACCACACCAATTGCTCCCTGAAACCGTGGGAACCTGAGGAGTCATTGAATAGTTTGAGCCTTTTGCTGCTGCCCCCCCCTCCATAGCAAAACACCATTAAACTTATCCAAAAATCCATCCCACATCCTGAGATCCTCCTTTACGTCAGACCCTAGTCTGACATGTTGCGATGCATGCTGTAAACCCACTGTTTTGAGCTCAATACTCCAAGCCAACCCCTTACCTGCTGGGGTGACTTGTCCCGCAAAATTGAGGTTACCCACCAATGATTGAAGCTCCCTTAGGGTAGCCTTGCTCCTGCCCCTCACAACTTTGATTGTTTCCTTTAATTTCAGCACTTTATCCATGGGCAGCCTGCACCTCCCTGTGACTGAGTCAATTTCGATCCCCAGGAATGTGTTGTGACCGGGCCAACAGTCTTACCCCTTGCTAGGGGGACCCCCATTTTCTCCAATCCTTGGCATGAGCTCATGAGGGACTGGCACTCCCCCGTCCCTTCTTTCCTGATGAGCAAGAAATCCTCAAGGTAGTGCAGGACCCTGCCCCCTTAAATCCTTTGAACCCAAAAAGCTGCTGAATCTGTCATAGTAGTACTCATCTTTCTCCTTGAAGCCCAGCAAATGGTAACTCTCATTGTGGCTTGGTAACAACCTGAAGGCAGACTGTCTGCCTTCCCCATAAGAGTGCCTCTCCCAGCCGACCTCACCAACTCTACTGCATCCTCAAATGATAGTGCAGCCTGCATAGCTCTTCAGCTATGCCATCATTCACAGATTCTCCTTCTGGGAAAGAGGTGCTGAATTAAGCGGATCAATGTATGCAGGTGAACCGGTGTGGGTAAATGGGTTTCAATCGCGCTCCGCCTTTCCTTTGGGTTTGTATGCCGGTGCACTGGTGTGGATAACTGGGTTTCAGTCGCGCTTTGCTTTTTCTTTGGGTTTTGCACTGCTTCTCTGCTTCCCCTCACCTGACTAAGAGCTGTGGTCCCCTGAACTTCTGCCCTTTGAGTGTTTGAATCTACAAGCCTTGCCGAAGGGGCCTGCCCATTTCCAGCAGTCCGCCTGCTCCCCCTGGTAGCTGAGACGACTGTTCCAGGAGGAGTGCCCGCGAAAGGACTCCCTACCCCGGTGTGAATAAGACCCTCTGGTTTTCCAGAATTGATGTTTCTCCCCTTGTCTTATCCCCGGCTTCCCTGGCAGGTACCATCTTTTCTAGATAGCCCCTGATATCTACCTCGTCCCAGGACATTGCGGGGCAAACCATGCATCTTGAGCCGGAATCCCCTGTCGTAGTTTAGCCAGGCCTCGCTGCCATAGGTTAGATACAGATTGTGAATGTACTGCTCATATGCAATCATTGCCCCTGCATCCTGCAGGAATTTTTAAATCATGATGGACATATACATCCTAAAAGCCCTTATCCAATTGTGGATTGTTGCCTCCACCTTGGGTCTCTCCCTGTCCCTCTTCTCCTCTTTTTCCGATAACTCCAGCAAGCCCTCACCTTCTGGTTCTATTGCCATCAAGGCCAGGATTTCACAAAACTTTCTCCACATCTTCTCCTTACTAGCCAGTGGAATGCGCCAAACCAGAGAGATAACTGCAACCCGAGCGGGGCCAAAGCCTGGCATTGGACTCCTGTATTGTGACATTGCCCCAAACTCCGCCCTGTACCAGGCTGTCTCCTAGTGCTGGTACCGGCTGTGCCCCCTGGCTGACCCCACTAAATGAGGTGACCCTGGGAGCCGACATCCCTTGCACCCCCCATGCTGGACCCCTGCGAGCTAGCTGGTGTTGGAAAAACCCTGTGGCAGTTGCCTCCCCCTCACCCCCCCCACAACGAAAACGCTCTTCTACTGCGGCGGGCGTCCTTCTGCTGGGGGCTGGATGCTTCCTGCAGCAGGACGCCCGCCACTTATATGGGGCTTGCCACGCTCCCTTCCTTTGTCGGCTTTCCAAGCACTTTGGCGTGCTTCTTACCAGCCCTCTCCTTACCCAGGGAGGAGGACCCTGCCCGGGTTATCCGGGTTCCTCCTCCATTTGTTTGTCACCTTCAGAGTGCCTGGCCGCTTCCGACAATCAGCCCTTCGGCTGCAGACATTCTTTTAAAGTAGTAGTGAATATAGCGTTGGCAATGAAGGTGTGACTGATATCCAAATATTAGCATAATGGATATTAACAATGTGTATTGGGAAGACCAACATTTTCTGCATGCGTTTTTACAGCATATTTGAAAAAAAATGACATATGAAAGTGAGCACTTGAAAATGGAAGACGCGATATAACTTTGGGGGTGGTGATTTCTGAATTTCCTGGAATCCTCCAGATCTCCTGATACTAGGAAACATGTATGAACATGCAATACCAAAGCAACTTATAATGCGGATGAAATACAATTCTTCGGTGGTGAAGTGGTTTGTTTTGTTTCATATCACCAGGCAATAAAGCATTAAACCTATCTCATGGCACCTGCTATGTGTGTAGGGAGAGTAAATGAAGAGAACACGTGGAGGTGTGCAGAGCCCTAGTGCTCGCTCAGGCTTCTCTAAATATTCTCTTGACATTTGAGATTTAGTTTGGTTTGACTTTTCTTGCAGTGTATTTTTGCTCACAGTAGTTTGGGCACGTTCAGAAAAGAAAGTAAAAGCATGACGTTTGCACCTGTGAACTGCATCAAGTGTCTGAAGAGTGTTATTTGGACACTACCCCACTCCCACAAAAGTAGTATTCTCCATGGATCCACACGGGCCGATGCATGCGCAGTAGGAATCTGGAATGGACCGGCGTGTGCCTTTAGGATTGAAAAGTCTGGCCAGGTGGTCATTAGCCATACAGTATGCCGACATGGTAGGTGCCCAGTACCGCTCTCTAGTTTCAATAATGCTCCTTCATTATACCAGTGGTGAATTGTATAGAGCACTACATTAGGGGACATCTGTGGTTGATGTATGTAGCACTTTCCACATAGGCTATAGTTTAAGAACGTACTTATTGCCATTTGTGCTAGTCCAGGTTCCCTTCAAGCACAAGGGTAACAATAGTGTACAGCACCTATACCGTCTTGTGGCAGAAGTGATCCAACCATCCTAGTTCTTGCAATATTAACACATCAGTTTGGCCTGCTCTAACTACCAGTAATCTGTTGAGTTGCCTTTCTGCTGTAGGACGGTCTAGAATAAGACCTGCCCCCATGCTCCTACAATTCAGGAAAGAACTCCAGACCCACCTCTTCAAGTAGTCTCTCCTCCGCGACACCTAGGCCATCATGTCACCCTGTATCACCTTACTCGTCCTGCCCCTCCTCCCCTGCAACCCGGTACAGCTGTACCCTTCCTCTGTACCCTACCCCCGGCTGTATATCTGTTACCTCTGTAAAGTGCTCCGTTATGCATCAGTAATGTTGTACACCTATGTAAAGCGCTGCGTTATGTATCTGTATTGGTGTATAACTCTGTAAAGCGCTCCATTGCTTCTCGAAGCTAGGTTTGCGCTCAAATAGCATAATAAAATCAAGTGGATGCAATGATTTGGATCGAGAAGAAAACCAAATCTTCCTGACAAAGTCCATTGTAATTGGGGGTGGAGGGTATTTTTAAGTAGCTTGTGGGGGTGTCCAGAAGAGGTTTGTATTTGGTGAAAATGTATTTTTGTTGAGAATCACTTCACTAAAGGGTGCTGTAAATGGTCACAGTATTTAATATAATTTTGATAGTGTTTGGTAGCAAACACTAAATAGGGGACAGCACAAGACTGAATTTAAATACATTTTCAGCTTTTATTTGTGTAATGAAATGCAGACAGTACTGGTTGGGGATCTTTGTATGAAGAGGCGATACCTTTCAAAAAGAGTAGGGCCTTCTGGCTGAGACAATGGTTCTTAAAGGCAGTATTTAAGCCAAACACTGATCTTCTGGGGTGGGTCGTTTGAGTGAGGAGTGCTGGGAGGACCAAGGGAACAATGGCAGGAGGTGGTACTGGATGGTTGCGGAGAACTTGGGAGCGTACACTGCAAATGGATGAGTTGCGGGAGACTTAGTCAGCCAAGTTGAAAAATGTCCCTCCAATTGCAAAATATCTGCAGTGGGCTTGTGTCTTTAGCAGTAAATTCACTGACATGGAAAATGAGCGCGCTGTTTTTTTTTAAAACGAAATATGGTTGCTTATAGCCAAATAAATTATTACACTATGTCCCCAGGCATTCCTAAAACCCCTCTGCAGTCGTCTCCGTGGCTGCAGAGACAAGAAGGGGTGCCAGAATATAGCAGCAAGGAGTCTAAAGTGCAGGGACTGATGTTTCCTGTTTGATTTCACCCCTTGCACACTTTTTAATGGGATGTTTATGAGAAAGTAACAACATGTTCTTAAAAAGAAGTTGGTTGGACGCTCAAATATTGTTTTCTAACATTCTTCTCAGAACACCAGGTAATCGGTGAATCAGAAATTAGAAAGTCATCCAATCTTTCCTCCTCAAAGGCTATTTTTATTGTCCGAGGAGGTGCTAAAGCTTATTGCTTGGGGAATTTCTCAGAATACCTCTGGCACGGGGTTCAGAAGAATAAATTGGTACTCAGAAAAAGGTTCCTACTAAGTTGGTCCGAAACACTCAATTGTAGTGTAACTGAGCAGTCTGACTACATTTTAGGTGGATTGGCTTTTATCAAAGTACAATTGGGCCCCATCACACACATTGAAATATACTGTGTATGCTCTATATATCAAGAGTTGTAATAGAGAATACACAGCCAAATAAGCATACTGAGTGTAAATCACAACACAGTAAGTATACAATAAAACAGTAATTCTCCAGCATGGGTCTGGCATGGATTCAGATGCTCACGAATATTCCCCGTCAGGCTGGGAATCCTCGGTAAAGAAAAAATCAGTATCAGTTTCGTTTCTGATCTCTTTCTTAGTAGTAACCAATCACTGATCTCTGCGTCATACTGCCCCCAGCCAATGACTGCTCTCTTCCCTAAGCCCCGCCTCTGGCAGCCATCCTCAGATTTTTACCACACGCTCAAGTGTTGGGAGTCCTCGTGTTTAGCTCTCGAGTTTGTTTACTGCGTTTTCACGTTTTTTCAGGAGAATTTCTCATTTTTTCGGTTTAATCGAGCCTCAAGCTCCACCGTTTCTACTTCCGATAACGGGGACCCGTTTGGGAATTCTTCTACACCCCTCAAGGGTGAAGTTTTTGTCCAGTTCACACTTCTCAGAGGATTCCGGAAGATCTGCGGCCTACCTCAAGGACATGGCCCAGGACAAAGGGAGCTCGATGTCCGGATCCAAGCTGTTAAGGAACTGCCCTGGATGCGGCTTATATAACGTTTTCAAGGAGGACGAGCATTTGCGATGTGTCTACTGCCTCCATGGGGACAAGACGCACGTGGAGAAGGACTGTGCGTTCTGCAAGAACCTTTCTGAACGGACCAAACAAGATTGTCGTTCCTGCCTCGCCACCTGGCTGGAGAAGGGCACAGCAAGTGAGAAGGCAAAGAAGAGGTCTGAGCGGGCTTATAAGTCCTTTGAGGGCACCCCGGCGACAGGGGCCCAACAGAAGGCCAAGCACTTAGAGTCCCTGGGCTCCAGGAGCGCCGAAAGGTCGGGATTTTCGGTTGACAAGCAGGGCGCTACTTCCCCGGCACGTTCAACCACGAGCCAGTGCTCTGGGTCGGGGAAGAGGAAGTCCGAGAACCAGGGTAGGCCGCTGGAGCGGACCCGGTCGATCTCGAAGGGGGAGAGAGGCGTTGACCCTCTCCCACCCCCCCAAGGCGAAGGCCCAGTACGCACCTAAGGTGGTGAGGGCCTTGATCCACCCGGCTGAGGCCTCTACCAAAGTGGTCTCTGTGACCCTGGCGGAGCCGGCTGAGACTACGCCAATGGAAACGGCCTCTGGGCCCAGAGTATCCCTGCCGCCGCGGAGGGAATCCTCTTTCCAGCCCATCGCTAAGACCCCTGTGAAGCCCCGGCTGAAAAAGAGGGGTGGGGGCCGGTGGCAGTTCGACTCAATCAGCCTCTAAGGAGGAACTGGTGGAGACCGAGAGGGGCCTCAACGACAGGTTGATAAACCTCAACGAGAGGTTCGAGAAGGTTCGATCCCAGGGGACGGTCCCTGCTGACGTGATCGAGGATAGCGACGAGGACGACGAACAGGGCCCACTGGAGCGGCCATCCTGTCCGTCGCAGCCATTGCCCGAGCCCCAGGATAGCTGGGCGGCAATTTTGTTGGCAATCAATCCTTATGTACTGAGATAAGGACGAGATTACCAGAACCAGGCCAGTCGGGAAACCCTCCGAACAAGCGGAGGAGAGTCCACCCTGCACCGCCCTTCGTGCCTGCGAGACCGGTGGATCCCTCATCCCTCTCGCCGGGAGAGGATACGGCGACAGACGATGACGGCGGCGATGACACAGTAGACATCCCCTCGTCACCCCCACCCTCTACGGGCGTCCCCAGCCGACGAGGTTGGCTCTTTCCACGCCATAACCAGGGCATCTGAGCTCTTCCAGCTATGCCCTGAAGAACAGAAAAAAGAGGGGTTTCTGTACCAACGACGAGAGGCTAAGAGGAAGAAGGTCCTCGCGGTGCCTTTACTCGACATCTGGGACGAGGGGCTTGCTGTCCTCAAGAGCCCTGCCACGACACCCGCCAAGAGGGACAGGTACGAGAAGAAGTACCGAGTCCCTGATGCTGCCCCCTTGTGCCTCAGGGCCCAGCCCACGCCGCTCTCGGTCGTCTCGGCAGCGGCTAAGAAGAAGGCAGCGGGGGTGGCGGCCTCAACTTCCACTTCCCCCACCGGACAGCGAGGGTAAGAAGTTGGACTCTGTAGGACGACGAGTCGTCATGCCGGCGACGACGGTTAAGGCGGCCAATGCCTTAGCGATCGTGGCCCGCTACGATGGGGAGCTCTGGTTCAAGATAGCTCCCCTGCTAGATTTCCTGCCTGATGACAAAAAGGCGGAGGCCCTAGAAATTCTGCAGGAGGGCGAGGTGGCGTTGGATCACGCCATTACAGTGGCAACGGACATTGCCGATACTGGATTTCGCCAACTGGGCAACGGAGTTTGCCTCTGACGATGAGGATGGCTCAAGGCGACAGACTTTCGCCAGGATGTCCAGACCAGAGTGTTGGACATGCCGTTCGACAGCAACAACCTCTTTGGTAAGGCGGTGGATGAGTCTCTACAGGCCATCAAGACCGACTCGGAGACGGCCAAGGCCCTTCGGGTGCTTCAGCAGCGACGGCCCTTTCGGAGCTCTGGAGGCAGACATGGTGCCTCCAAAGGATCCAGCGGTGGCTCCTCCACCTACCGCCAGGTGGCCCGCTCCTCTTTCCAGGAGGCCTACAGAGGTCGCAGCAAGCAAGGGGGTTCCTGCCGTCGTCGGCAATGCCGCCTCCAAGCAAGACTGATCCGGCCGGGTGGTCGGTCCCCCCACCAAAGCACCCCAGTGGGAGGCCGACTGACTAAGTTCATCGGGGTGTGGGAGTCAATCTCCACCGATCGTTGGGTGTTGGACACCCTGGCCAATGGGCACTCGCTGGAATTCCTAAAGAAGTGCCCTCGCATTCCTCTCGTGGCCAGGAAGGAGAATCGCGTCCCTCAACTGCTGTTGGAGGTAAAGGCGGTGCTCAAGAAAGGTGCCATCGAGCTCGTCCCCAGGAGGCTCTGGGGCTCCGGAGTATACTCAAGGTACTTCCTCGTCAGGAAGACAGGCGGTTGGCGCCCCATCCTAGACCTGCTTTGGTTAAACAAATACATCAAGGCGCAGAAATTCAGGATGGTCACCCTCCAGCACGTACTGGGGCAGCTGGAGGAAGGCGACTTCCTATCGTCGCTGGACCTGGAGGATGCTTACTTCCACATCCCCATTCTAAAAAGGCACAGGAAGTTCCTCAGGTTCGTGGTTCAGGGACGCCACTACCAATTCAGAGCCCTACCGTTCGGATTAAAGTCGGCACCCAGGGTTTTCACCAAGTGCCTGGCACCAGTGGCGGCGTGGCGCCTGCAGGGGATCCGCGTCTATCCCTACCTGGACGACTGGCTAATCCGGGAAAGGTCAAAGGAACTCGCCGTCGATCATACGGCGAGGACCGTCCGGTTGCTCACGGAGCTGGGGTTCTCCATCTACCCCCAAATCCCACCTGGTTCCGTCGCAAGTAGCACTGTTTTTGGGGGCGAAGCTTGATACAGTGGAGCAATTGGCCTCCCCTTCAGAGGAGAGGACCGAAGCCATCCTGGCCAAGGTATGGCGACTGTTAGCCACGGACGTGGCCAGGGTGAGGTCCATCAAGTCCCTTCTCGGGATGATGTCCTCATGCATCTACCTTGTGCCCCTTTGCAGACTTTGGATGCGTCCGCTACAGGAGTTACTGGACGCCTGCTGGTTTCAGGCGGGGGGCTGCTTCGAGGACAGGATCCCCCTTGACGAGGAGTTCCATCGGGCGATCCTATGGTGGGGCACCCGTGCTCACCTCACGACGGGCACTGACTTTCAAACCCTGGCGTTTCAGGAGACGGTGACTACGGACGCCTCTCTGGAGGGTTGGGGAGCCCACACCAGAGATCTCCATGCAAGAGGCCTTTGGCTCCCGGAGGAGAGGTCTCTTCACATCAACATCTTGGAGCTCCGTGCAGTGTTCTGGGCGCTCAAGTCGTTCCTCCCGTCCCTCAAGTACAAAGTGGTGAGGATCTTCACCGACAACACCACCACGATGTTCTACATACAGAAGCAGGGGGGCACTAAATCCCCAGCCCTAGCCAAGGAGGCCCAGGATCTGTGGCACTGGGCCGTCGCCCAGGCGATGTTTCTGGTTCCCTTCCACCTGGCAGGAATAAAAAACACCATCGCCCACTCACTCAGCAGGGAGCTGCGCTCGCGCCACGAGTGGGAACTGCGCCAGGATCAAGAAGGATCGGCTCTTCCAACGATGGGGCAAACCCCAGATCGACCTGTTCGCGACGGCGACGAACTCCAAGTGCCAGAGGTTCGCCAGCAGGTTCCCACAGCCGAGGAGCATGGGCGATGCTTTCTCGTTCCTTTGGGACGGCCTGTTTCTATACGCGTTCCCTCCATTGCCGTTGCTGCTCCGCCTCATCGGCCAGCTCAAGAAGTCCAGGTGCAGGAATGATCCTTGTCGCACCGGCGTGGCCGAGGCAGGTCTGGTTCCTGGACCTTCTGGACTTGTCAACGTCCCCACCTATCAAGCTGGCGACGGACGCGGATCTTCTCTCCAGAGAAGGAGGCGCCATTCTACACCACGACCCACAGTCGATGAACTTGCAGGCCTGGCTCCTGCAGCACTAGGGTTTGGAGGGTACGATATCCCGGCTGATTGCAGAGAGGTTCTTGCAAAAGCCTGGGCGTCCAACTCTCAAGTGTTACGGTCATAAATGGAAGAGGTTCTCTGTCTGGTGCCGTGCACAGAAGATTAACCCTCTGCGGATTACGGCCCCTAAAGTGCTGCCGTACTTACTGTCGCTTGCCAAAGCTGGACTGGCTCACGCCTCCATAAAAATTCACCTGGCTGCCATCTCCCGATATACCAGGACTACGGGACGGGCGTCCTTGTGGTCTCATTGCCTGGTAAAGGAATTTATGAAGGGACGATTTCCGATCATTCCCGCCGGTGAAGGCCCCTGCCCCGGCGTGGGAACTTAATGTGGTGCTGACCAGGCTCATAGGAGCCCCATTCGAGCCTATGCATTCGGCGCCTTTGAAGTTCCTGTCATGGAAGACAGCGTTCCTCGTGCCCATCACCTCTGCACGACGAGTGGGAGAGATTCAGGCCCTATCTTGCAAGCCTACATACTTGACTTTTCATGACACAAGGGTAGTGCTTAGGACGCACCCCTCCTTCATGCCCAAGGTGCCGTCTGACTTCCACCTCAACGAGCCCTTGGTGCTACCAGTTTTCTTCCCGTCTCCTTCGACGCCGGCCTGGAGGACTTTGCACTCGCTGGATGTAGCTAGTGCGCAGAAGTTCTACGTGGACCGCACAAAGAGTTTTCGGAAGATGTCAGTTATTCGTGTGTATCAAGGGAAGGCTCTCTCGAAGACTTCCATTTCTAGATGGCTCTCCGGCTGCATCATGCATTGTCACCGGTTGGCGAAACGACTGCTGCCTGGCCGTCTGAGAGCCCATTCGACCAGAGCGATTGCTGCTACCACGGCGTTCCTGTCTGGTGTGCCCCTGCTGGACATCTGCAGGGCTGCTACGTGGAGGTCGACGCACACCTTCACAAGATTCTACTGCGTCGATCGGGACTCCAGGGAGGAGTCCTGGGTCGGCCAAGCAGTGCTGCGCAACCTGTTCGTTTAAGGTGAGCCTGGTGAGGAGGTAAGAGATGCTTAATGTTGAGCCTGTTGCCACCTCCTGTGGTTGTGCATGTGTGTACTGCTATGTATTCTTATATTCATGAGCATGTGAATCCATGCCAGACCCCATGCTGGAGAAGGAACAAGTTACTTACCGGTAATTGTTCTCCAGCATGGGTCTGGCATGGATTCACATGCGAACCCTCCCACCTACCCCTCTGCGGCTCTTCACTTGGTCATACTGCCACTTAGCGTGCTACCAAATCTGAGGATGGCTGCCAGAGGCGGGGCTTAGGGAGAGGGCATTCATTGGCTGGGGGCAGTATGACCCAGAGATCAGTGATTGGTTACTACTAAGAAAGACGGATCACAAACGAAACTGATACTGATTTTTTCTTTACCGAGGACAGGGAATATTCATGAGCATGTGAATCCATGCCAGACCCATGCTGGAGAACAGTTACAGGTTAGCAACCTGTTCCTTGGCTGAACTGACGCAACTCACTTAACCTTAGTGAGAAAAAGAAACCGTTCAGGCGTGGTGGAAATGGCAACCACCCAGCTTGTGAGTCTTTGGCTCCGAAACGTTCCATTCCACAGTTCAAGAACTCCAAGGCTGGAGACTAATGGCTGCAGAGTGTAGTGCATTATTTTTCTTTCGCCCTGGCGGTAGAGAAACCTCTCTGCACCCTGGGAGATGGGGACCAGTAGCTGGACTTAATTATTAGGACCTCTGTATACCTTTCCAAGGAGCTGGCTGCCATGGAAATGACCCAGGGAGTGCAAGCGTATAGCTACGTCTTTAACTTGTGGGATTGTCAGACTACTGCTCGTTCGTGGGGGGTCACTGGTCAGTATGTACATGGTCCCGAAGACTGCCAAAGCTAGTATGACAGATCCACAAAGATGAAGCCACCTACGACAATGACTTGCAGCAAACAGGCACACAGAACCCTTGGAGCAGGTGATTGAGGTGGGTGGAGGACACCAGCAAGGGTCACAGTTGGCTCAAGGGCAAACAAATGGAGGAGCCGGGCAGTTCAAGCAGACTCATGAAGGACTGGTGCAGGAGGTGTCCCAGGACTTTAGGCGCCAGAGTTGGGAGTCTATATGAACATAAGGAATTACAGGCTTGGAAGCGTCCAGCAATTTAGGCTGAAAGGAAGGGAAGAGACCCGCATGGGATTCAACTGGAGCAGATATGCAGAGGGTGGGTGGGGTTGTACTGAAAGGCTGGCTGCCAGTATGACACCAACGATCTGCATTAGCAGAATGTCTCTTGCAGTTTTTCCAAATAGGTGCCAACAGATCTGAGTGTGATATAGAGGTTCCCCATGTACATACACACGCTCCTGCTGGCTACGCCTCCTATACATTCTGATTTACTTCATTCAGCTATTCCAGACAAACCTCAAAGCTAGGACCCCCCCCAGACATAGGGGAATTGTAATGTTTTTTGGAGATCCAAATTCACTATAAACTGGATCAATCGCAAGGTTGCCTTTTTGGCCTTGGAAGAGTTGACTTAAAAAAGGCAGTTTTGTCCATCCTTTATGGACTACAAAATCAAAGGCCACAAACTAAATGGCTGGGAATAGGTCTGAACAAAACATTAATAACCACCAGAAGTCACCATACATTGTCATTACATTACTGATGGGGTAAGAAGCTACAGATAAGGTGTAGCTAAAACTAAATTAGAGTTGCCACCTACCTATTTCCCGTCACACTTTCTGGGTGATGGAATCAGAGGCACCAAAATGAGGTGCTTAAACACTTCTCTCCTGCTAAGCATATGGGCCACTACAGGACATGCCATCCAGAACCGGTTGCCGAGGTGCAATGTTGGTGGAAGTCACTTTGAATGCAAAGGAAACTGAAAAGCCATTCAAGCCAGACACTAGTTTAGGGGACTCTGTCAGAAGAGGGAACACCAAAAATGGAATTCTGGCTTAGTTGTATTCTCTTCCCTGGTTGTAGTTTAGCAATGTAAGCTTCATAACCTGTAATTGCATTTTTGTTGCAGCATATATGACCCAGCTTTGAATCATTCTACAGTTAATGAATGTTGTGATATTAAACTTGCTAACAGCAGCGACTATTGCAGTGATCAAGAGCAGTGCTGATAAATCTTTTCTTTTTACATGGAAGTAAATTGAGTTGCACCCTAGTCTCGAGCCTGGGTTTCTAGTGAAACAGATTGATCATTGCTTTTAATTTGGTTATTTTATGTTTTATGATTCCCAGGTGCGTACACGGTTTCCGCCAGAGCCCAATGGGATCCTTCATATTGGCCATGCCAAAGCCATCAACTTCAATTTTGGTTATGCCAAGGTGAGCAGTTAACAGATATTTATTCTGGTCATTGATGTAACAATGTTTTGACTTCATGTAGGGTTTGGCATAAGGTAAGCAATACTTCAGTGTTCTTTAGGATCAATGCAGCATTTGTCAATTGGCATCATTGAGGTAATGTGTATTGTCACTGGATTGTATCTGGGGGACCACAGGGCTGGCTGGAACCCACAAAACGGGTCCTTAATGTCACATAGGAAGGCAAGGAATAACATGGCAGAATCTCCAGATGTCTATGTGAACTTCACTTTTTCATCATGTGATCTTTGTCAATCTACTTAACACAAACTAGCATCACCCATTTGTAGAATCTTGAAACTCTCCCCTCACTGGAAAGAAAACCCTCCTTTAAATGTAAAATAAAAATAACCATATTGGATATTGCAAATGCTGATCCGGCATTGCCACATTTCTTTCCCATAAAAGAAGTGTTTAAACTGCATTTGTAAAACCCTTGTGATAGCGAAAAAAGAGAACAGGTCATGTAGGCATACTCCATTAACAAAACCTGTAAATAAAGGCCACAGTTTGCTGGCTCACGTTATGCACTATGTTGAAATCCGTTCTTTTCCCCAATTTATATGGGAACATTTCCACCTGCTTTTTGCACTGTTCTGTGGTTGTGCATATTTCTTTTCTAAACATATTCTTCACTGGATGCCCAGAGGGTTTATCTACTGTTCTAGACATTTCTCACCTGTGGGCTATACGTTTTTATTCTGAATTCTTCCTGCAAGGCTGCTTGTGTACCCTCTTAATGCCACTTTGTCACATGTGGATCATTTCTAGGGCAAAGTAAACATAAAGGATGACATTCCATGTGTTTTTGCTGCCTCCCAAAACAGCCACACAGCAGGGGAATGCCCCATTTGCATCTAGGTATTTTAAGGATAGGGAGAATATAAGGCTGTGGATGATACTGGGACCCACTTGGGAGACACTAGATTGCTGGTTCAGTAACACCAAGTGTTGAAAGATTTTCATTTCCTCGGTAAACCTCTGTAGAACCCCCCCAACTTCTTGCTTTTGTTTTAAACCCGACATAACTTTTACAACTGTCAAAAACCAGAGGATGTTTCACGGCCTAGTCCCCGAGGATCCCGTACTCGGGTAGCCAGGGGGTAAGGCCATCACTTTTGTATCCCAACACTGGGGGTGGACAAGTGAGGATCACCTGGGTAGGTGGTCCTCGGGGAGTGGGGGTGAAGCACGGGATGGTGAGACATGGTATCCCCTGTTTTCCCCTAAGCCATCCAACCCCTATCATGGTATCCCCCTTTTTCCCCTAACCCATCCAACCCCTATCCCTGCTTATTTTATGGGAAACTACAACTCCCATAATTCCTCCCCACTTCACATTGACCACACTACTGAGCCGAGGAATTTGAGAAATGGGGCCAGGAGGATTACCTCTGACTTGCAATGGCTCTGTCCTTCTAATGAGATCAGGCAGAGTCAGGCACCTAATACAAATTACATACACCTGCCACTTGTTAACACTCCCTGTCAGGATAAAAGATGGCACGCACAGGCACACTCTGAGCGGGTCTGGGTACAAGAAGGAACAGGTTTTGGGGCAGATGCGAACCTAGCTATGGATGGTGCAAGGCCAAGGGACTGATAAGCTGCTGCAGAGACCTAGAAAGAGCAAAGTGAGTATTCCATCCTTTCAGAAAGCCATAAGCGTTCCACGACCGAAATCGAGTGAGCGGATGAGAGAAACCTTCAAAGTGCGTCCAGGTGGCCCTCTACACCTCCTGGGTGAACAGGTGAGGAGGAGCAGAGGAGGCGTTGGTAACGGCCTTGACTTCTACGAGAAAAGCATTGAAGATAGAAGCCCAATTAACACTAGTTGAAAGATGCTTGTGTGCCGATAACACGGGTAATGAAGGGAACCATGATTGAATGCTTAGAAAAGTATATGAAGTAACGTGGTCCTGCGAAGTGGAATTGCACATTCAAAAGTCTGTGAAATGTTCTGAGTAATAGAAAGCTGGAAACCGAGGCAAGAAAGTAACCACAATCCTGAACGAGAGTTGACTGAGTTAGAAGCACAATCTATAGGAACTTTGAAAACTGTCGAGAGGGCGAGGCCAAGAGGGCAAAAGCTAAACTACAAGTACCAAGAAGTATTGGTGTTGCATGTGAACTGTGAAAGATGCCACAATGGCATAAGGAAGGCAAATAAAGGAATTGGAGGTACCAAAGAGTATTGGTGTTGTGAAGATTGTTGATTGTCAGATTGTTTAAAAGGAGGTTGATGTGGTCATGAATTGGTCTATGTAAAATCCTTGCAGTTTCGAATGTCTGACAGTAAAAAGATGAGGATAGAATGTGTTGAAGGAGGTCCCCACAAAGAGAGAGGCTTGAGCCCGGTGAAGGGACGCCTGTGGTGAAGTGCCAAAGTAAAAACCAAGAACAGAACTGTGTATTTGTGGTAAGGCGGACGCCGCCAAAATAATTGGACTGTCAAAAGCTTGAAGCCCAAACATGAACTGTTGAATTGTGCCAGCAAGACTGATAGAATTGTCATCCACCTATCCTTTTTAAGAAACTCGAGACCCTGTACTTCTGAACATGGGGAAGGGAGTTGTTACCTAAGCCATTCTGGCATTTCTATTAAGACACTATTTTACCTTTTTTGTATTCCATTTACACATTTGTCATTTGAGAAGGAGGGCAAGGTTAAGATTTCTTCCTATAGGCGTACTTATTTTGACTAGACTGACTTGGATGCATTTATTTTATGGTTGAGACTACTCCTAGTTTAGAGTTGGGGCTAGTTAGGAGTTTCACCAACCCCAGTAAAGTACGAAATAAAGGTTTTCAAAACGTGCATCTATTGTCTGGCTACGATTAATATCATGCTTTTATTTTACACTACTTTCCTTGCTAAGCTTCTCTTTTAGGGGCACTAATCGGTCCCTGTGGCTATGCATGCACTGGGTCGGTCATCCATTACAAAATGTTCGGTTTGTTTTTTACTGCCCCACTCAATTTACAGTGAAGGTTGATGGGGATGCTTTGCATCCTTTTCCCTTCGTTTTTAGTAACTTTGTCCAGGGACAGGCTGGTGCTAGCGGATATTTTTCTAGTGTTTTAAATTCTCACATGCACTTTTGCATTTGACTGCATAATTCCTTTATACTCTTAAATGGCCATGTCACAAGCCATTACTGTGTCTTTTGGCGTTCTTCCTTCCAGGTTCAGATTCGCCTTATATGGTAAACCCTCTTCCAGATATAGCGTCAACCTTCCTGAGCTAAGCGCCAGTCTGTTTGTGGCTGGATGTGGGAGCTGGGACTGTCTAGTCACAGTCCACATTGCTGATGTGATGGCAAGAGGCTATACAGGACTGAATGGTGCAGACCATTAGTCTACTTGTGGCAGACTCCGCTATAATTTAGGATTAAAGGAGGAACCTTGCAGCCTTTCTTTTTATCTTTGGAACTAAGACCCCTCAAAAAGGAATTCAGAACGTGTTGCTGTAGTGAACCAGCATTGTTATCTTCAGCTGTCTTGGTGACGTCCTGCTCTTTTGCTGATCTCCAGAAGTCTTTAATTGGAGCTTAACCCGCTGGACTAGTGGGAAGAGCAAGACACCACCCCTGATTGAGCACCCTGCCCTTGGAAGTATCCCAGAATCTTCCCTTTTGCTGACCAGCTTCTTTATGGGCTGCCTCGCTGCATCGGTAGTCTCGAGTTCGGACTTGGGACTCCGCTAATCCTCTACTTACAAAACAAAAAACCCCTGTGTAGTTGCGGCTCTCCAATGCGAAGAGGGGCCTTGGAGGACCAGCTGCTTTGTTTCTGCCTCTCGGGGTTCACTTCTGCCACTTATTTGGAGAGCCATTGCTTGTCAGCAGGTCAAATCAGCTGTGGTAATATACAGGAGGGTCACGATTCTGCTAGAATGGTGGGCTCCTTTTTTTTTCACCATTTTCATTAGTTTTGCTCTTTCTTGGGTCTTCCTCTGCCGTCCCAGGTGGGGTAGGTCCTGGTTGAAGTTTTTTCTGTGGGAACCCTTTGTGTTGCCCACTGAGGCTCCAGATTGTGAAGGCAGGAAGCGAGGGTGGAGTCCGAAACTCCCCAGCCCTTTCTATCTGCCTGAAAGAAACCAGTTCCTACTCTGAAGCTAGCTGTCCTGATTGGACAGCCAGTCGCCCAGGGAGAGTTTGCAGAAGTTGTGCTTGGATTCCTGAATAATACTCCGATTCTGTAAATTGCTGGCAAGTTGACCACTGGACCTGAATCCAAA
Organism: Ambystoma mexicanum; assembly: GCF_040938575.1. Classification (NCBI taxonomy): domain Eukaryota; kingdom Metazoa; phylum Chordata; class Amphibia; order Caudata; family Ambystomatidae; genus Ambystoma; species Ambystoma mexicanum. The sequence continues at coordinate 84,705,801 of NC_090923.1, forward strand.
GAGTAAGATTAAATAATGGCTAACTGATTCCAGCGACCGGGGAGCCTGCTGTGTAACCGGAGCCTGATCTAACTTCCTTCAAATCGATGTGGGGGTCCCGAAGACAACTCCTACCTAGAAAATCTGCAAAACAAGCCATCCCATAACGTGCTGGGACCTTGAGCCTGAGTGCAGTGCAATGTCTTCTGAAGTCAGAATCCTGCTGAAACTTTGAACGCTTGCTAGACCTCCAGAAACACAATTCAGATCCCTGAAGCCCCCTTGCCAGAGTGAAGAGAATCCGAGCGGCGATATTCATTCTTTATCTGGTTCCTGTAAAAGGGCACCAAAACCAGATCCTCGAAGCCTTGAAATATCCTTTTGTTGGAAGCCTCTTTTGTCAACTGCTGCTCCAACTTCCCATCCAGTGCGAAGACGTCCATCCCGAAGCTCTTCTTTTTTTGCTGAGGTATTTTTTTGGCTTGGGTAATACCTTAATTATTGTGTTACTGTATGGCTGAGTGTGATTTGTGTTTGGGAGTTCGCCCAGGCCTAAATCTGGAACACATCTAGGGAGCCTTCTGTGAAGTCCCTGACCACTTTCAACTTAAGCTGAAGTTGATACTTACTTGTTCAACGAGATATCCTCTGGAACTCGGATTTTCCTGCATCTGAACCTTATATCGACCTGCCTATAGCTGGCTTAGGTCCCTCTTCTGACTCTGGAAAAATGCATGCCCCAGAACAGGGAAGGACTTTAAAAGATAAGGCTTCTGTCTTGAAAATATCACAAGTGTGAGAAAGACTTACTTGCTAAAGCTTTTAGTGTTGTAACTGTATCTCTGTAATGGAATAAGTAGTTATTACTTAACTTGAAGTTGCTTGTTGCTCCTTTAAAAAGTGCAAGCTGGGGTACCTGGCGTTGCCCGTGTCTTGATCGAGTGGTGTATCATTTGCCCCGGAGGATGTTGCTCGGGTCCTAGTGTTAGCAAGTCTTGCTTCAGTTTCCTCTGGCATCTTATTTGCCCTGGAGAAAGTTGCTCTTGTCCTCTCGTCGGCAAGTCGTGCTGCTGTTTGTTGTTTCAGAAGCTCCTGATATTGATTTTCGCTCTGCATCAGGTAAAGCTTTTCCAAGTAGTGATTGATTTTTGTGCAGCATGTTTCAGTCACTCAAAGGCTTCAGCACATTTGAGAAAATGTCCAAGAAAGATTGATTGTGCTCTCTTCTCGTGAATTAATTTAAGTAAACTATGACCTTGCAATTTCCCATGTTTGGAGTGGCATGATAAAAAATGAGTATTTATTTTTTTATTCCTTTTAAAAATGCTTTAATAAACACTTTCGAACAGTATACAGTAATAAGTTTCAAAGGAATAACCAACACATCGAACATTTTACTTGAGACACTTTTCCAAATTGTGCCGCCTCCTAGGGTGAGCATCAGTAAATGAGGGTGTCTAGAGTGAATTTTTTTGCATCAAACCTAGAATACAATCTTGCCCCAGACAAATGAGTAACCCATGCAAAATGTGGTAGACGTGGGTTTAACTGTGTGGATTTCTATAGCCGGACAAACATGCGCGCACACAGATACATTTTGCTTTATATATTGGATGTTATTTTCTAGCTTTTTAAGTGTTTCACTCTTCTGAAAGTGTTGGTACAGTTTTATCATTTCTAAACTGAATGTGTTTAAAAGCTTAATAGGGTTTACCTACCTTGAATAGCAGATTGCTCTTCTTAGTGTTTCATTGGGATTTGCTTTGCTTTGATTAGTGCATATCTAAAACAGTCTAGGAGTTACTTGTCCTAGAGTTACATACTGGCCCTCTATATGGGTCCTTTCTTACCTTGAACTGCTGATTGCCTTAAGTCTTCCAGAGTTCTTACTTAGCTTAGGATTGTATCCCACACTTGCAAAAAGTATCATTGGTTACACTGTCTATCCCTGTATTAGACATGGTGTCATAAATTTATATACCAATAGGTTATACTGCCCTTGAATAGCTGCTGCTCGTTTTATGATATGATAAGTTCTCCAGCATGGGGTCTGGCATGGATTCACATGCTCATGAATATTCCCCGTCGTCAGGCTGGGAATCCTCGGTAAAGAAAAAACCAGTATCAGTTTCGTTTCTGATCTGTCTTTCGTAGTAATAACCAATCACTGGTCTCTGCGTCATACTGACCACAGCCAATGACTGCCCTCTACCTAAGCACCTCCTCCGGCAGCCATCTTCAGATTTTTACCGCACGTTCATGTGTTGGGATCCTCGTGCTATTGCTCTCGAGCGTTAGTGCTAATTTTCGCGCTTTTTCACAAAAAACTTCGATTCTTTCGGTCAAAAGAGCCTCAAGCTCCACCGATCCTACATCCGATCTGCGGGGACCCGTGTCGGATTCATCTGTGCCCCTCAAGGGTGAAGATTTCGTCGAGCTACACTTCGGAGGACTCCAGAAGCTTCTCAGGCCCGATCTCGGAGATGGCCCAGGAGAAGGGAAGCTCGACGCCCGGAAAGCTGTTCAGGGTCTGCCCTGGATGCCAGCTGCAGAACGTCTTCAAGGAGGACGAACACTCTTTCTGCCTTTACTGCCTTCATGAGGACAAGACGCACGTGGAGAAGGACTGTGCGTTTTGCGGCAACATGTCGGAACGGACCATGAAGGACCGCCATCAACGTCTCGCCAACTGGCTGGAGGGTAAGAGCCCGTCTGGCGAGAAGAAGAAGAAATCCGAGCGGTCTTCTAAGACCTTTGAGGGCGCCCCGGCGACGGGGGCCCAACATAAGGCCAAGCACCGCGAGTCCGCTGGCACCGGGAGCGCCGAACGGTCGGGCTCTACGGGCGCCAGGCAGGGCGCACCCTCCCCGGCACCATCAACCACGAGCCAACGCTCTGGGTCGGGTAAGAGGAAGGCCGAGCACCCGGCGAAGCTCCTGGAGAGGCCCTGGTCGAGCTCTAAGGAAGAGGAGGAGCGTGGCAGTGCCCCCTCCCTCAAGGATAAGGCGGTGAGCGCACCTAAGGTGGTGAAGGCCTTGATCCATCCGACCAAGCCCTCTATCGAAACGGTCGCGGCGGCCCTGGCTCAGCCTGTGGTGGCTGCACCAGTGGTGGCGACCTCAGGGCCCAGAATCTCCCTGCCTCCTCGGAGGGAGTCTTCCTTTGTGCCCATCGATAGGACCCCCGTGAAACCCTCCGTGGGGAAGAAGGGGGGGCAGGGCGTCGTCGTAGATTCGGCCTCAACCTCAGAAGAGGAACTGATCGAGGTCTTAAGCCACGGCCTAGGCGTGGAAGAAGGCCAGCCCGTCGGAATGGACCCCGACGCAGGTGACGACGACGACATCGTCGAGGATACCGACGGGGCCCCTGCTCGCCCGTCGGATTCCCCTCTGCCAGCGCCGCAAGACAACTCGGCGGCCATTTTGTTGGCTATACAGTCCTTATGCTCCGAGATAAGGACGAGGCTACCGTTACCGACGGAGGAACCTCTCCCTTCGGGGGATCCAGAACCGGGACCTTCTGGTGTTCCCCCTACCAAGAAAAGAAGGACCCATCCACCACCTCCTTTTCAACCGTCGCGCCCCGTCCAGCCCTCCTCCCCGTCCACCCGAGGGGATGATACGGGGACTGACACGGCAGTGACGGGTACGGACGACGAGGCATACGACGAGGATTTTCCGTCGTCGCCTCCCACCAGGGCTTCTCCGCCCGACGAGATTGGATCGTTCCACTCAATGATCGCCAGGGCATCCGAGCTTTTCCAACTCTGCCCTGAGGAGAAGAAAAAGGAAGGCTTCCTTTACCAGCGGCGCGAGGCCAAGAGGAAGACGGTCCTCGCAGTGCCTCTGTTGGACGACATTTGGGATGAGGGCCTTTCCCTCCTCAAGAACCCTTCCACGACGCCAGCGAGAAGAGACCGGTACGAGAAAAAGTACCGGGTCCCGGACACGGCCCCCCTATGCCTCCGGGCGCAGCCTACCCCGGACTCCGTCGTCTCCGCGGCAGCCAGGAAGAAAGCGGGGGGGGGTGCGGCCTCCACGTCGACTTCCCCGCCGGGAAAGAAATTGGATGCTATGGGACGTAGTCATCTCGTCGGCAGCGACGACGATTAAAGCGGCCAACGCCTTGGCTATCGTGGCCCGCTACGACAGGGAGCTCTGGTACAAGATAGCTCCCCTGCTGGATTTTCTACCGGACGACAAGAGGGCGGAGGCCCTTGAGATCCTGCAGGAAGGTGAGGTGGCTTCGGACCACGCCATCACCGTGGCGACGGACATCGCCGACACTGGGTTCCGCCAGCTGGGCCAACGGCGTTTGCCTTCGACGTCGTGGATGGCTCAAAGCTATGGACTTTCGGCAGGACGTCCAGACCAGAGTCCTGGACATGCCCTTCGACGGGAACAACCTGTTTGGGAAGACAGTGGACGATTCCCTTCAGGCCATCAAGGCGGATACTGAGACGGCCCGGGCCCTTGGAGTACTGCAGCAACGACGGACGCCCTTTCGGAGCGGCGGAGGCAAGGGCGCCTCCAAAGGTTCCGGCGGCGGTTTCGCTTCCTACCGTCAAGCGGCCCGCTCGTCGTCGCAAGAGGCCTACAGAGGACGAGGCAAGTCTAGCGGACCCTGCCGTCGTCGCCAAGGAGGTCAAGGCGGCAAGGCCGCGTCCAAGCAGGATTGAACCGGCCGTGGGGTCGGGCCCCCACCGAAGCACCCCGGTGGGAGGCCGGCTGGCGGGCTTCGTCAGCGTGTGGGAGTCCATCTCCACCGACCGTTGGGTGTTGGACGCCCTGGCCCGGGGCCACGCGCTCGAATTTCAAAAAAGGTGCCCGCGCGTCCCCCCCGTGGCCAGGAAAGAACTTCACGTCCCTCAACTTCTCCTGGAGGTAAAGGCGATGCTCAGAAAGGGCGCCATCGAACTCGTCCCAAAGAGGCTTCGGGGCTCCGGAGTCTACTCGCGATACTTCCTCGTGAAGAAGAAGACAGGAGGATGGCGCCCCATCCTGGACCTGCGACGTCTGAACAAGTTCATCAAGGCGCAGAAGTTCCGGATGGTCACCCTCCAGCACGTCCTGGGTCAGCTGGAGGAAGGAGACTTCCTATCGTCGTTGGATTTGGAGGATGCCTACTTCCACATTCCCATCCTAAAGGGGCACCGAAAATTCCTCAGATTCGTGGTCCAAGGGCGTCATTACCAGTTCAAAGCCCTTCCCTTCGGACTACGGTCGGCACCCAGGGTTTTCACCAAGTGCCTCGCACCGGTGGCGGCGCAGCTGCGCCGCGAGGGGATTCACGTCTACCCCTACCTGGACGACTGGCTAATCCGCGCCAAGACGAGGGAGCTCGCCGTGGTCCACACGGCAAGGACCGTCCAACTCCTCACGGACCTGGGATTCTCCGTGAACTACGCCAAATCCCACCTGGTGCCCGCGCAAGTCGCACTGTTTCTGGGAGCGAGGCTCGACACAGTGTCCCTTCTGGCCTCCCCGTCGGAGGAGAGGACCAGGACCATCTTGGGCAAGGTGCAACGGATGTTGGTGGCCGACGCGGCCAAAGTGAGGTCCATCAAGTCCCTCCTCGGGATGATGTCTTCCTGCATCTACCTCATTCCCATGTGCAGGCTCCGGAGGCGCCCGTTGCAAGAATTCCTGGATGCGCGCTGGATCCAGACGACGGGCAGCTTCGAGGAAAGGATCAAGCTCGACGAGAGTTTCCGACGAGCGATACGGTGGTGGGGCACCCGCGCGCATCTGACGGCGGGCATGGACTTCCAGACCCCAGCCCACCAGTTGACTGTGACCACGGATGCCTCCCTGGAAGGGTGGGGAGCGCACACCGAAAATCTGCACGCAAGGGGACTCTGGCTCCCGACGGAGAAGTCCCTGCATATCAACGTCCTGTAGCTCCGTGCAGTGTTTTGGGCCCTCAGGTCCTTCCTTCCGTCCCTCAAGGGCAAGGTGGTGAGGATCTTCACCGACAACACCACCACCATGTTTTACATCAGGAAACAGGGCGGAACCAGGTCCCCAGCGCTGTCCAAGGAGGCGCAGGACCTGTGGCATTGGGCCATCGCCCAGGGGATTCTTCTGGTGCCGTTTCATCTGGCAGGGATAAAAAACACCATCGCCGACTCACTCAGCAGGGAGCTGCGCTCGTGCCACGAGTGGGAACTACGGCAGGATCTGGAGGATCGCCTCTTCCGACGGTGGGGCACACCCCAGATCGACCTGTTCGCGACGGCGACGAACACCAAGTGCCGGAGGTTCGCCAGCAGGTTTCCCCAGACGAGGAGCATGGGCGATGCTTTCTCGTTCCCCTGGGAGGGCCTGTTCCTCTACGCGTTCCCTCCCTTGCCTCTGCTAATCCGGCTCGTCAACCAGCTCAAGAGGTCACAGTGCAGGATGATCCTCGTCGCACCTGCGTGGCCGAGGCAGATATGGTTCCCGGACCTTCTGGACTTGTCAGCGTCCCCGCCAATCAAGCTGCCGGCGGACGCAGATCTACTCTCCAGGGAAGGAGGCGCCATCCTCCACCACGACCCGAAGTCGCTGAACTTGCAGGCCTGGCTCCTGCAGCGCTAGAGTTTGGAGGATACGACATACCGGCCGATTGCAGAGAGGTTCTTGCAAAGGCCAGGGCGTCCTCGACTCTTAAATGCTACGGACACAAATGGAAGAGGTTCTCTGTCTGGTGCCACGCACAGAAGATTAACCCTCTACGGATTACGGCTCCCCAAGTACTGCCGTACCTGCTGACGCTGGCCAAAGCTGGTCTGGCACACGCGTCCATCAAGATTCATCTTGCTGCGATCTCCCGATACACCAGAACCACGGGCCGGACGTCCTTGTGGTCTCATCGTCTGGTGAAAGAGTTCATGAAGGGACTGTTCAGATCGTTTCCGCCGGTGAAGGCTCCGGCCCCGGCGTGGGAGCTCAACGTGGTGCTGACCAAGCTCATGGGACCTCCGTTCGAGCCTCTGCACTCGGCCCCGTTGAAGTTTCTATCGTGGAAAACAGCTTTTCTCGTGGCCATCACCTCCGCACGACGAGTGGGAGAGATCCAGGCCCTTTCCTGCAAGGCCCCGTACTTGACTTTCCACGACACGAGGGTAGTGCTCAGGACGCACCCCTCCTTCATGCCCAAGGTACCGTCGGACTTTCATCTCAACGAACCCTTGGTGTTACCTGTGTTCTTCCCGTCGCCTTCGTAGCCGGCTGAGAGGACTTTGCACTCGCTGGATGTAGCTAGAGCGCTGAAGTTCTACGTGGACCGCACGAAAGGTTTTCGGAAGACGTCACAACTCTTTGTGAACTTTGGACCTGTCAATCAGGGGAAGGCTCTCTCGAAGGCTTCCATCTCCAGATGGCTCTCCGGCTGTATCATGTACTGTCATCGGTTGGCAAACCGACCGCTGCCTGGCCGTCCGAGAGCCCATTCCACCAGAGCGATCGCAGCTACCACGGCGTTCCTATCTGGTGTGCCCCTGCTGGACATATGCAGGGCTGCTACGTGGAGGTCGACGCACACCTTCACGAAATTCTACTGCGTCGACCGGGATTCCAGGGAGGAGTCCAGGGTCGGCCAAGCAGTGCTGCGCAACCTGTTCGCCTGAGGTGAGCCTGGTGAGGAGGTAAGATGCTTAATGTTGAGTTAATGTGATGCTTAATGTTGAGCCTTTGCCACCTCCCGTGGTTGTGCATGTGTGTACTGCTATGTATTCTTTATTCATGAGCATGTGAATCCATGCCAGACCCCATGCTGGAGAAGGAACAAGTTACTTACCTGTAACTGTTGTTCTCCAGCATGGGTCTGGCATGGATTCACATGCGAACCCTCCCGCCTACCCCTCTGCGGCTCTTCACTTGGTCATACTGCCACTTCACGTGCTTCCAAATCTGAAGATGGCTGCCGGAGGAGGTGCTTAGGTAGAGGGCAGTCATTGGCTGTGGTCAGTATGACGCAGAGACCAGTGATTGGTTATTACTACGAAAGACAGATCAGAAACGAAACTGATACTGGTTTTTTCTTTACCGAGGATTCCCAGCCTGACGACGGGGAATATTCATGAGCATGTGAATCCATGCCAGACCCATGCTGGAGAACAACAGTTACAGGTAAGTAACTTGTTCCTTATTTATAACACGCTTAATACCAAGAGGTTTCTAAGCGTTGACTCTGGGATTTGAACCTGTGTTGCTCCGTGTCGTCTTGCTTCCAAGACGAGCATGTTGCCCCTGAGCTAGCCTCCCGAGACTAAACTGTTAAAACTGTAACATTGGGCTATGCTTCCCCTGAATTGCATTAGTGCACTTCTAAAACAGTTTGCTAGGTTCTTACATGTCAATGAGTAGCTGAATTGCCCTCTGAAAAGTAAACAAGTGATATTACGATCTCTGAACTGTGTTCTTAAAAGTAACTCTGGTGGTATAAATGTTTCCGTTCTTAAAGTTATTTCTGATGCTTTTGAATCTGCTTAGTTGCATGCTGTGCATATAGTCAAGACATCTAGTGGTAATCGCCGAGTATTGCATCTAGTCATTCGAGGATCGAAAGGGGACGTCGACATGGGTGTGCTTGTAACACTATCCCTAACGTGACATGTAGTGTACCCAAGATCGTTCAGGCGCCGAGGTCCCTCAGATTGGTTTTTTTCCACCCAGCTAGCTGGTCGCCTTATGCGGAGCTCAAAGAATTGCTAATATAATATCTTTGTCCACGGCCTCCGGTCATCTTATTATTTGTCTCCTTCATCGATGACTACAGCCAACGCCGAAGACCGCAGAAGGCATCTCCAGACTTCGGCGGCTGGTACTCTGGTCGGCACTGTCGACCGCGTGGCCTCAGGCTAGGCCTACACAGTAGGGAGAGTGGGATCCAGGGCAATGTCGCTATAAACCTGAGCTATGAACAGGACGCCTTTTTAAATTTTGCCCTTCTTCTAAAGGCAAGTATCCCTGGAAAGAGACACACCGGAGGTGTAATAAGAGTCTACCTCAATCACCACGAGGCGTCCTGTGGGACTTGTAAGCTTTTACGTCCTAAGATGATAAAATAATGGCAGTTAAATGGTGGGCAGCGTACGCCATGATGCAGGCCGAGGGTAGCTCCCCTCCGCTAGTGGCGCAGAGAGTGACTAAGTGAGCGACCGCTGTGGCTCTGAGATGGAGACCATTGACCTATCTTCACTCGGGCGACAGGGACGCACACACTACACACAAAGGAAAGCACACAACCCTGCCTCCCCCCCACCCCCCTCCCAACCTCCACCACCCCCGGAGCCTCCTCGACGGACTCGAGACGGCCAAAGACGCCAGCTGGTACACCAATATCTTCTATTGAACCCACCGATCCGCAGGGTCGGCATCCCTCCCCACAACAGTCTAGGCGGCATGCGTCTGGGCACTCAAGTAATAAGGGCGTTGGCACCAAAGTCCATAAGAGTGGTGAAACGCAGCAGAAGAGCGTGCCGGCGCATAAGGTTTTGGCAACGTCAAAAACCGTAACAAAGCCGCTAGGGTCGTCAACATCCCTTCCAGACATGCCATCTCGGTGGCAAATAGGCCTAGAGATAGGTCGAAGGACACGGCCAGACGTCGAAGGTCAAAGAATATTCTGAAGGTTCCCAGCCCCTGTCTAAGACTGTCAGACAAAAGTCGACGGCCTAAGAACATGGGTACACAAGAGCCTACCCCTCCCCCCATCTGGATCATCCTTATGGACCAGGGACAGGTTTGAGCGGTACATGAATACTTTACTTTTTTTTCAGAAAAGTTTATTGTTCCTAAAAGGCAGAGAGGAAGACCCTTATGCTGAGAAATATTGCCACAGCTCCTTCAATGCCAGTTTGGTACACGAGGTACCAGGATGCTCCAAGATGGCCGCCCACACTCCTTTGTGTGCCCTTAGTGCCTAACTCGAACCAGGCACTGCATCCTGATAGGCTGCTGAGCCTACTCACCCTCTGATTGGGCGCCGGCAGGCGAAGCCGGCCCACCTCCCCCAAGGCCCACAGAAACAAGGCTAGTGCCCGTTTCATGCCTGTTCTGTGACTGCCGTCTGCCAGACCCCCTGTTCATCACGATCTGCCTCCACACAAGGTAACCTGCATACTGCCTCACCAATACCAGTAAGCGAGCCCTTGCACTCATTTATGGAGACTATATGCCCATTCATAACTAGACACACTTCCCTTCCACCCTGTCTACTGTTTTCCTGATTACTGTTACTGCCCACTACCCCCCCTGTGACTGATTCGCCCATATAAGTCCAGTCATGCTATGTACTCTACTCTAATGTGCCCCATTATGCCTTGCAATTTCGAATCTAGATGTGTTTTCAACCAAAGTTGTTATAGCGCTCCAAGGTATACTTTGACTAACTGTGCCACTGAACCTGGCTGCTTTTCTAGCCAAATGTTATCTTGAAGTTAGAGGTTGCCCCTCCGCTCTCTAGTTTAAACTATCACTCCCTGACCTCAAAAACTGCTGCATCTCAGCTAGAGTGCATTACTCTTAAACCAGCTAATGCCCCACTAGACCACTCCACCCAGCTCAAACTAGCCACTAACAATCATAGTTTGGCGCGCTCCCCCACTAGAGCCACTAGCCTCCAGCATTACACACTGCTATTACCAGACCATGATCTTCTGGCTTGCCCTAATCATTTTCCCTTTCTGCATAACGCTGGACAACATACCCTGTAACAGTAACAGCTACATAGCCTACCAGGACGGCCTGGCCAAACTAGGGTGCCCCAGACACCACCCCATCCCCTGCCCCACACCGTTCCTACCCTCCGTATCCCCCTGCCCTCCCACTCACCACCACCTTCACACCTCCCATGTCAACCCAGGCCCCCCCCCCACCAACACCACACACAGCCACCCCAGTCCTATCGCGAAGTCCAACCAAACTAAACTGAATACTAAACTTCCCACCCACACCAAGCCTCCCGGCCCAACCTCCCCCCCCCCCCCCCCCCTCCTTTACTCCCAACCTCACAGCCCGAAACAACAGATTAGGCTCCAGGCTCCACACTAAAACTACTAGACCCAACTCCAAACCAAACACCAAAACCAATACAAAGCACAATGCGCCAAATAAGCCCATACCTCCCCCACTAAAAGGTGCCCTACTCAATGTCAGATCCCTGGCTGCCCACCCCACAGAAATTGCAGACATCATCCTTACCAATGACCAACTTCCTAGCCCTAACAGAAACCTGGCTTCATGAGGCATCTGGACCACATTTATCGCTAGCCATCCCAGACAAATACTCTATCCTCAGAGCTGATAGACCTAACACTAGAGGTGGAGGTGTAGCGATCATCTCCAAATCCTCCCTAGACCTCAGATCAGCCTCCAGTGTCACTCACATCCTGCGAGATGCTAACAGCCAAACTTCAAACCTCCCCCACAACCACAATCACCCTCCACCTCATATACAGACCCCCAGGCCCTCCTGGGGTCTTTGAAGAAGACATCACATCCCTTATCACCGAAAACTCCAAACCATCAGCACAAATCATGATCCTTGGGGACTTCAACCTAGGTTACCAGGACCCGAATGATGCACATGCTGCATCCGTCGCCAATGTCCTAACTGAACAGGACTTCACTCAAATCATTGTACTCCCCACCCACCAAAAGGGCAGAACCCTTGACTGCAGGTTGTATTGCAATTGTAGGTTGCTACCCAAAGACCCCCAACCTCTGGCATGGACTGATCATCACATGATCCCTCTTGAGGTCAACACCAATCGGGTACTGCCCAATAAATATCCCCCGGCACCAGCCTTTCCCACCAGGAACAAACGCAACATCATTGCTGAAGCCCTTCTACCACTGGTCCTATCCACCCTCAATGCTCTCCCAGCCAACGCTGACTTAAACCTGCTGATTGACACCTTCAATGATTCCATGGCTAGGGCAATGGATACCGTTGCCCCCCCTGAAAATACGCAAAGACAAACCTAAAGCTCATCTGAACTCGTGGTACAGCCCTGAGCTCAAATTACTCAGAAAAGAGAAAGCCAAGGCACAACACACTTTGAAGACTAACCCCTCCTCGGAAAACAAATCCAACCTCACAAACTTATCCTCGCTTCACAAAAGTGAGGTAATTCGCACCAAAAAAGATGTATACAACACCAGGATTATTCAGGCAGGATCCTCCACCAAATAATTATTTAAAATTCTGAAGGAACTAAAAAACCCTATCTCACCTCCAGACACCTGTCTGAAACACCAATCCTGGTGCACCAGCATCCAAAACGCCCTCAACAATAAAATCTCAGGACTCCAAACCAAAATTGAGGACAAACGCCAACTCTCCAATAACAAGGTCACCAACCCTAGTCTACCCACGTCCAACAATACCAGTCCAGGCTTCTCGTTTAAGAAAGTCACCAACCCTGAAGTTCAAAAAATCATCACCTCCTTGAAACCCTCAAACTGCAAAGGAGACAGCTGCCCCGCCCAGATCATAAAAGATGCAGCTAGAGAGCTCTCCCCCTTCATCACCAAACTTATTAACCTATTCCTCACCAATAACTCGATCCCCAGCAACCTAAAATAATCATGGGTTCTCCCACTCCTGAAAAACAATCCCTCGACCCAGCCATACCCACCAACTACAGGCCCATCACCACAGTCCTCTTCCTACTAAAAACCCTGGACAGAGTTGCCTACATCCAAATTCAGGAATACTTGGAACCAACTGCTAGGAATACGTCAATCTGGCTTGTTGATCTCAAAAGCCAGATTGATGAAATTAAAGACAAAGGCAATGCTGCAATCCTACTCCTCCTAGACCTCTCAGGGGCCTTTGACCTGGTCAGCCATGAAATCCTTTGTAGTCACTTAGCCACCGCAGCCCACTTCTCCTCTCTGCCATCACATGGATACATTCCTTCCTGGCAAACGGAACCATGCAGGTTTTCACAACAGCTGCAGCAGACCCCATCCCCATCACATGTGGGGTCCCACAGGGATCCTGTGTATCCCCCACTCTGTACAATATATTTACAAAGCCTCTATTTGACCAACTGGACCGTCTGGGTATCACCTACACAAATTACGCAGATGACACCCAGATACTCCTCACCATCACAGGCAATTACCAAGCAGACGTCACCCGGATCAACGAAATATTCTCCATCATTCAGGCATGGATGGTCTCGCATGGCCTCTGCCTGAATGATGAGAAGACCGAGCTCCTCGTCGTCTCCCCCAACACCCTAACTAAACTCAATCCTAACTAAACTCAATCCTAGCTACAATAACATCACGATCGACGGTCACACCATCCCTATTGCCAAAAGCCTGAAAACCCTTGGCTTCTATCTGGATGCCAACACCAACCTCTCCAAACATACCAATATGACCGCTGCTGCCTACACCGGCAAGCTCATTAGGGCCAGCAGACCATTCCGATCACCCAACAGCTGCCTCACCCTCGCCAGAGCCCTCATACAATCCAAACTGGATTACTGCAACATCCTGTACCTAGGTGCTAACCAATCCGTACTTAACAAACTGCAAGTACTACAAAATAACGCTCTGCTCGCAGCCCTCAACATTCCCAGACGAGAGCACATCTCCGCTACTAGGAAAGCCTGCAAATGGCTCTCCATACGCCAAAAAATTGATTTAAAAACCATCTGCCTCACGTACAAGTCCCTCAACCACCACCATATCTAGCTAACAAATTCACCATGAAACCTACTACCAGATCCACCACATCCTCCAATACTCTATGCTTGACAGTGCCCAGATTTCACCTAACAAGAGCTGGAGGGGCAAGCTTCACAGTACTTGTCCCCCAACTCTGGAACACCCTACCTCTCAACATCAAAACTATCGAGTCCTTCCAGATCTTCAGGAAGCAGGTCATCAGCTGGCTCCTAAACAAAGAGTAGCCCCACTAACACCGACCTCACACCACAGTTGTTTATCTTAGTTTCATAGTTTGTCTTAGTTGCGTATTTATAACGCGCTTAAATACCCAGAGGTTTCTAAACACGGACCCGCGGGTCGAACCTGTGTTGCTTTGTGTCGTCTTGCTTCCAAGGCGAGCGCGTTGCTGCTGAGCTATTCCCCCGGCACAATGCTATCCGGAAAAAAGCGGCTGAACATTGCCATGCAAGAGGCGGTGCAAGACACTGACTTCATGGAGGATATTTTGAAGAAGAAACCACCTTCAAGCCAGGCGATACCTCTATTAAACTCCATCAAAAGGCAAATTGCACCTTCTTTGCTCACTCCCATCGCAAACAAGTGCAGTTAACCCATGGGTCGATGCTTTTTTGCCCCTCGCCTACAGACCCACTCTACATCCGGGTACATGCCACTCTAGATTCCCTAGTGTTAACGACAAGAAAAAAGAGCGAGGGTCCACGGCAGAGGTACCGCCGGACAAGGACTGCAAGAAATTGTATGCCATGGCTAAGCGCATCACAACAGCAGCAGTCTGTTGCACCAGGATAGCAAACAATACCACATTGTTGGATAGTTACAGCAACGCCCAGTGGAATCTACTCCAGGAAGGCCTGCAGGAAGTCCCAGAGCCAATATGATCATACCTGCTGGTGGTTGGTCAGAGGGGAGGCAGCTAAATCAAAATATTAAACACCCTGGATGCTGCAGAGACAGCAGGAGGAACCCTGGCTCAAGGTACCTTATTGAAAAGGCACACATGGTTGAAGAATTCGGGGTTCAAACCGGAAACAAAGGCGTCCCTCATTAGCGGACCGGTAGAAGAACCTAACCTGTTAGGAAAGGCGGTGGATGAGGCTTTAGAGACTGTGAAAAAGGAACATGAGACCTTGAAGTCACTAAATCGGATAACTCAGAGACCCGATCAGCAGCGAGGGGGTAATTTTCGCTGCTTCTTTCGCGGAAAGTCTTTCCCACGTTCCCTCCCACCCCCACAATCAGTACAGAACGGGAAATATATGGTCCTCGGAACAGGGGAAAGCTGCCTCTAACTAATATCCGCTAAGAGGACAGCGCTGTGGCAAAGGAAGGGGTAGAAGCACCACCACCAGAGGCTCCCTGGCCTCAAATCAAAAATGAATTACCAATCTGGGTCCCCTCCCATGCCTCCCCGGTCTGGAAACGGATAACCTAATTCTTCCATGCATGGGAGGCAATTACCACAGACCAGTGGGTGCTCAAGACAGTCACCTACAGTTATCGTATCGAGTTCAGCTGACCACTGTAAAGAATAAAGGCTTTATTCTTTTAAGCATAATCCTTAATACCCCCAGCACATCCTTCTCCAACACTTTAGAAGCCAACTGATCTTTCTTCTAAGAATAAACATTCCAATACTACATGACATGGTGGAGATGGCATTCCAACTTGCCACTCCACATTCTAAAGCAATCACTATACAAGACATCTCCTTCCGCTGGTAATGGTTGATAATTAATATTACTACAAAAAAACAATTTAATGGAACCATTTTATCACATACTGGCACTAATCTAAATGACTATTTACATTTATATTCTATGGTGACAGATGCAACTAAAACACTTTATAATTCTGGAACATCACATTTACGTATTAATGAAGGTTGACATGAACTCCTTATCTTCGCATTGCATTTACAACAGTTACACTCCTCAGATTCCATATTTTGCCCCCATCCACATGCACAGCTCCTCACAACACTTGTCTTACTTGAATTGGTTCTCCATACAACTAATCTTCCCACAACACCCTTCTTTATTCTTACCCAATCTCCCACTTTCACCATCAACTCTTTCCTTCCAGATTAAGCATTCATTTTTCACATACTTCTCCTTCCTAATGTTCATACGGTCCTTCACATCCCATAATACATGATCGGCTTTGCTAGCTCTTCCCATCCATGGAGGTACCACCCTGGTATTGGGTTTCCTCCCTCTCATAAGTTCAAACTGACTTATTCCCATGCAACTTTCTGTCCCTTCCACACACTGTGACCATCCTCACAGCTTCCATTATTAACCTATTCACCCTCTCAACCATTCCATTTGTTTGATTATATAATGTATTTCTCTCATGTTTCACACCATTAAAGTCTAAATTATCCTGAAATTTCCACTCACGAACTGTTTCCCATTAAAAGTTAAAATTGAATCAGGAATTCCCTCTCAAATATTCCTTGCAAGAAATGTATAATACTCTGAGATGAAATATCTGTCACCACTTTAAATTCTGTCCATCTGGAGAACATATCCACTAGTACCAACAAGAAACTTACTTCCTCGCCCTATTTCTACCGGGCCCAATATATCCAAACCCAATTGACTTCACACCCTTTCCGGGATATCCACTTTTACCATGGTCTGTTATTTTGCCGTTACATTCTTTCCTGTTATTTCACACGCAATACATCCACCAATCATTCTCTCCACATCTCGATCGAAACCCGGCTACCAGTAATCATTTCTCAACACTCCTTTGGCCTTTGATATTCCTATGTGACCCTCATGTGCCACCTCCACCAATTTCCTCCTCGGAACCTTTTGGCACTACCGTCCTATCATACTTATATAAGGGATCACCTTCTATCCTTGGTTCCATCCTCACCTCCCACAAAGCTCTCTCCTCTCCCATGAACAACCTCTTCTCGTGCCACCCGTCATGCACAAATTGCATCACCCTCACAAAACTCATCTTCTCTTAAAGCATTTAACCATTCCTCCTTGGTGATTACCCCTTAGTGATTGACAAATACTATATCGGTGATTATTTCATCTCTCCTCTCACCATCCTCATTTTCATTCATCACCAATCTGAAGGCATCATCAGCAAACACATTATTTTTCCCAGACACCACATCCATGCATATATTGTCGTTGCAACCCAGCATGCAACACATTTCCAAACCTTTCCTTTCAAATATCTTTCAAAGGTTTATGATCTGTTCTGATCACAAATTTGGATCACCACAGTCTTTGAATTTGTCTACTGCCCAGTGGCATGCAAGTGCCTCCTCTCCCACTACCGAATAGTTTCTTTCAGAACCTCTCAACATCCTTGAGGCATGGATGACCATCTCGTCATTCTCCATTTGTGACAACACCACCCCAATGCCACAATCACTCGCATCAGCCTAAATCTCACATTTTCTCTGTGTCAGACATAGACAGAGGTTTTGCCATATCTATTTCTTGCTTTATCATCTGAAATTCCTTCTCACATTCCACACTCCAGTTTATTCCCGCTACTTTCTGCGTCAAATTTCTCATCTTTACCACCTTATCGGCAAAACCACAACAAATTTCTGGTAGAAATCTACCATACCCAGAAATGATCTCTGCTCCGCCTTTCCTCTTGGCGATTTAACTCTTCATTCCATCAACTATATCTTTCTTGGGTTTTAAACCTTCCCTGGAAATTTCATGACCTAGATTTTCTACACTCCTTCCTAAATAAACACTTTTCTGCTCTCAAGGACACTCCTCTCACCCAAAATCCCGACCACTCGAGGTTCGCATCATGACTTTCTAGATCATTCCCATACACCAATATATCGTCCTGAAAACAACATAATCCAGGGAGACCTCCAACTTGTCGATTACATTTTGGATTACTGAAGAGTATATACTAGCCCAAATGGCATCCTCCGATATTGAAATATTCCTTAATGTGTAACAAATGCAGTGAGTTTCTTGGAGTCATCATCTAATCTGATTTGATGATGTGCAGAAGACATATTTAATTTTGAGAAGTTTTGCTTTTCCCACTGTAGTCAACATTTCTGCCATATTTGTCAAAGGATGTCTTTC
Organism: Ambystoma mexicanum; assembly: GCF_040938575.1. NCBI lineage: Eukaryota > Metazoa > Chordata > Amphibia > Caudata > Ambystomatidae > Ambystoma > Ambystoma mexicanum. The sequence goes on from NC_090923.1 coordinate 84,723,559, forward strand.
AGTGCCCTCAAATCCACGTAGCATCTCAACTCCCCACTTACTACAATGGGCGATAACCATTCCGTGCTTCTCGGTCTTCAATCGCACCTGCTTCCTTTAACTTCCAAAGTTCATCCCTCACCCCATTTCTCAAACCCTTGGTACCGGCCTCAGTTTTGCCACAACAGATTTGCACCCTTCTTTCAATACCATCTTGTGTATCATACCTTTTTAAACAACCAATTTCTTTTGAAAACACCTTAGGATTTTCTTGAACAATCTGTAATTCATCACCCCCATGCGCAACATGTAATACTTGTTAAAAAAAATATTTGGATCCAACCTTATGTGCAGACCCTTTTGTTCCCTCCAAACAAGTAACGTCTCCCCACTCCTGGTGACGTATACTTTCCCTTGTGTTTCTCCCTTTAAATTTGAAAGTAGCAATGAAATATCCTATATCCATTTTGATCAAATTGTGTCCACATTGATTCTTGTCTGATGGAAGTAATTTTTGACATCTCCAACAACCTCCTCCTCATAAACTTTCTGTGACTTAAGAGACCACTTGGCACCCGAGTCATCCATCTTCACTTATATCAGCATATGAACTATCACATGTGTCCTCTTCCTCACATACCACCACTTTCACTGTGACAACTTCAACATTTTCTTCCTCCCCTGATTGGTGTGTTTCATCTGATTCATAAAATACCTTCGCCCTCGACAGGATAGTTTGTGCAGCAACTTGCAAAATGTACCCACCTCTTACATTTGTTACAAATCGCCCTCCTTCCTGGGCATGCTGGTGACCCTGCAAAATGTGAGGCACTTCCACACCTGAAACACCTTCAGGTTTAAAATTCTTCGCTCCTTCAACCATTCCCTTCCATACTTTCATGCTCTTTTTGACTGTAACTCTTCCCACTCTTCTTCACACTTTTATTATCCTTACTTTCATTTACTCTCGATCTCAGTAGTTAACAAATTGTTTTCCTTTATAGCTAATTTGCCGACACACGCCCTTTTGTGTTCAACTCCGTGTGCTATCATAAGTGTACTTCATCTAAATCCGGATAATCTTTTAACCAAATCTCCTCTAATTTTGTCATGGCCTCCATAGATCATAAATTGATCTTATGTTCCTCCAATTTTTCTCCAAATTTGCAGTAAACTGCTAACTGGCATAAAGCTGTCACATATTATTCAACTGATTCCCCTTTCCTTTGGTACCTTGTCCCAAAATTGTACCTTTCCAACACTGTACTTGTTGTTACTTCAAAATGGCGATCTAATTTTAAAAAAGCAACTTCAAACTCGTTTGCGCCACTTTCCAAATCTATTTCAGAAAGTTTGGGTAATGTCTCTTATATTCTATGCCCCTCAAATGCATCAATAATAACTCTTCTTTCAGCAGAAATAGTTGCCACAGGCGTCTTTTAAGTAATGCAGAAATCCATTCTTCCACGCTGCTCACTTGATTTTTGCATGCCCTGGTCTTGCCAAAAATATTGGCGGTCATGGCACTCCTGCTACCGCCATTTGCTCTCCTGTGTCTTGACTGGTGCCTCTGGTTTGTTGCACTCACCTGCAAACCTTCCTGGTTTTGTGAACCGCTGCAAATATTTCTTTCCACAGGTAGAGTAAAACACAATGCTGTTGCAACACGTGTATCTTCCCCGTTGGCCCTGAATACACGTGTTTTACCAATGCTCCTCAAAACCACAGATGCGCTCTCAGGACGTTGCTATTCCTTTGTATTTCAATGAAGATGTAACAAATTAAATTCCTTCCTCTTTCACCCGCTTCACGAGCGCGTAATGGGTCTTTCAATGCTCCCTTTACTTTCACTTCCTCACTAGTAGAACGTAATAATTCTTCGGATGCTCCCTTTACTCCCACTTCCTCACCTCTGCCCTTAATGTCGTTGCCTGATCTTCCTCCTTAATTACTTACCGCTATGCACACGTTGCCACAACTTCCTCTCTACCGTGCCGTTATCATTCACTTTCTAACATTCGCTGGGTGCTATTGAAATCACCTAGAACACGAGAGAGTTTAGTTGTCCACTGGCGTATCTTGCATAGCCTTACACCTTCCTTGCGCGCAGTTTACTGTTCTCTCGCTGTTATTTAAATCGCTTAGCAACGTAGGGATGCCTCCTCGCTGATTGGTTCAGCTGCGACACGTTGCCATGCACCCTTATGCCGCTCAAGTCAAAATGAAGTTTTCGCTGGCATCTTAAATTCCGATCGCTAGGATCCTGTCGGGTTCCTTTTTTGAAAAAAAATATATAAAGCACCCATATGGTGTCTGGGAGGCCGCTCATAGATTACTCGGCAAAACAGATCTGTGATACACCAGCAGCAGCCGTGCTTTGTAATAACTCTTTGGCAATGTCGCAAATGCTGCGGTCACTTGCAGTCACTCCCTGCTACAGCTGATGAGGGGAACACCACTCTGCTGGTCCCAGTCAATCAAATAAAGTCCTTGCTGTATGAAGACAGCGCTGGCTATCAACTGTAAATTCACATCGATCACGGCAATCCAGTTATGCAAAGTTCCTCCTTGTGGATGGTGAGGGTCAATCCTCGGCGCCACTGTAATGAAGCTTCTTACACAGTTGGGTTTCCCTAGAATAAAGGCTTTATTGTTTTAAGCATAATCCTTAAACCCCCCAGCACATCCTTCTCCAACACTTTAGAAGCCAACTGATCTTTCTTCTAAGAATGAACATTCAAATACTACATGACATGGTGGAGATGGCATTCCAACTTGCCACTCCACATTCTAAAGCAATCGCTACACAACAACCACCTCGATACCGGCCACCAATGTCCAGGTGAATGACGCCAGAACATCTGAAGATCCTACTACAAGAGTTTGTAATCATGCAAGAAAAGTGCACGATCAAAGTCGTCCCCGTTCTACAGGTAAACAAGGGTATTTATTCAGTGTACTTTCTTGTACCCAAAAAGGATCTCACCATGCACCCTGTGTTAGACTTGTATCCAGCAAACAACTTTGTCAATCCACAGAGGTTTCATATGACAATACTGCAAGAGGTAATCATTATACTAAAGCAGTGGGATTTCATGGCAACATTGGACATGAAAGAAAGATGCATACTTTCATATTTCAATGCTGCCAGCGCACAGAAAATACCTAAGGTTCATGATGGACAAACAGTTCAAGGTCCTCATAGCCTGAGCCCCAAGGGTATTTATGGAGGCACTGGCCGTAGTAGCGACTCGCCTGCGCAGGCAGTCCGTTCCAGTCTATCCTTACCTCAACGACTGGCTAGTAATGGGATTTGCACGGAACATGCTGATCAAACACTCAAAAGACAGTCTAGACCCCAGCCAAGTCACTTGGAGCTCTAATTCGGACAGAAGACGGCCTTGTCTTCCCCCTCCAACAGGGTTCAAAACATGCTGTTCCTGATCCCTCACTATGTAGCCAGTTGCGAGGTCACTGTACGCAAGGCCATGCGACTGTTGGGGATGATGGCTTCCTGCATTTACTTAGCCCCACACGCACATTTGCGCATGCGCTCCATGCAAGAGTGGTTCAACAGCTAGTGGTGTCAGGCCAGCGGACAATGGGACGATCTAGTGGTTGCTTCGGCAGCCCTCGTTCTCTCTCTGCAGTGTTGGTCGATGGAAAACCTCTTGAAGGGGAAGACCATCACTACCCCCGCAGTAGAAGCCACTCTCACTACAGACGCATCTGACGGGGTGGGGGCTCATCTCCATCGCACAGCGCACCGCGTTTGGTCCCCAGCAATAGCGTCCAACCACATAACCCTTTTGGAAATGTTTGCGGTGTTCAAAGTCCTAAAAGATTTTCAGACACAACTTTGAGGGAAGACAGTACTGGTCCTCACGGACAGCACCATGGTGATGTTTTACCTGAAGAAACCGGGGGGGGGGGTACACTCTCTCCACGGTTAACCACTGTCCCAGAACATTTGGAAGTGGTCACTCAAACACGGGATGTTCCTCCTGTCTGAACACGTTCCAGAGGAACTCAATCTTCTGACAGACATGCTCAGCAGATACTTCCCTCTACCCATAGAGTATGAATGGCAGATACACGAAGACATCGTCTCCAACATCTTCGCAGAATTGGGCTTCCCGTAGATCGACTTGTTCGCAACTCTGGAGAATGCACAATGCCAAGATTATGCCTCCCAGGTGCCCCAGAACTGCTCCAAAGAGAACAATAATTGGATAACATGGTCAGGGAAATTTGTCTCTTCATCCCTGTCCCCCCCCCCCCCCACTTCTCCCCTACGCAACAAGATAGTGCACAAGATGCACCAGGAACCAGTCACAGAGTCTAGTGGCCCCCATGTGGGCCTGCCAACCCTGGTTCTCCCATCTGATGGCTATGCCAATCTCTCCTCTGATGAAATTACCTTGCCCATTCAACATGCTTTCACAAGACGAGGGGGACACTCCATCCTTGCCCGTAAACTCTCAACTAAGCGGCCTGGTTCCTGAGGTCATAGAGTTCGGGCACTTCCAACTTCCTCAGAGATGTGTGGATATTCTAACGGAGGCAAGAATGCCTAACACCAGACATTGCTAATACAAGAAGTGGAAAAACATTTCGCCATCCGATTTCTATTCTAAGAGCATCAATCCCTGTTGACTCCTCTCCTACTCACATTGTTATACCTGGCTCATTTACTGGACTCTGGTTTGGTTTAATTCACTGAAAGGCCACCTGGCTGCGCTTTCAGCATACACTACCTCCCAAAAGGAGTCGTCGTGGAAGATCCCAGTCATCAAAGCTTTTATGGAAGGGGTTAAGACTTCATCCCTCTATTTCAGACCCAGCGCCTGGTTGGGACCTAAATATGGTATTAACTACACTAATGGGATCCCCCTTTGAACCAATGCATATGGCTAGCCTTAAGACTCTCTTCCAAGACTGCCTTCCTAGTGGCAGTCACTTCAATCAGAAGAGTCGGTGAATTACAGGCCCTTTCAGCGCAAGACCCATTTGTTAGAATTCACAAAGATAAGGTGGTTTTGTGCACTCGTGCACGGTTTGTGCCTAAATTCATCCCAAAGTTCCATGTGAACCAATCAATAAACTACCCACCTTCTTCCAAAATCCCACTAACATAGCAGAAAAGAGCCTGCACACACTTGATGTGCATAGAGCGGTCATACATTATCTGGAAAAAACAAGACAAATCAGTGTAGTTTTTTTTTTCAGTGGCAGCTGGTAGAGAAGAAGATGATGCACTCTTGCCAAGAGAGATCTGCCATTCAAGCCTAGAGCACACACTACTCTGGGCACTGGGGATGCCATAGCATTCATTGCAAATGTTCCTCTCGAATCCATTTGCAAAGCAGCAACCTGGAGTCTGTACACACCTTCACAAAACCCAGCTGCCTAGATACTCACTCTAGGTCTGATTCTCAGTTGGGTCAAGCAGTACTAGGACATCTTTTTACTACTGTTCCTTCTCACATCCCACCTCCAACTCTGGGAACTGCTCGCTAGTCTATGCAGATCATGTGACACTAAGCAGATTCACAAGCATCGGAAGACCTACATTAATCACCGTAATAGTATTTCTGATTGTATCTGCTTAGATTCACATCTTACTACTTTTTCTCCATCTGTACTCACTCACGTTAGACGTAAAGCTTTCTCATGGCAGATAAAATGCAATCGGAGGGACCTCAACGCGTGAAGGATCTTTGGTACACTACACATCCCGTTAGGGATAGTGTTACAAGCATGCCCATGTCGACGTCCCCTTTCGATCCTCGAATGACCAGATGCAATACTCTGCGATTACCACTAGATGTCGGACTATATGCACAGCATGTGAATCTAAGCATATACAGTCATCAGAAATGCTATTACGGGGATTAATGAATGTCATCTGTTGCAAGATATCTACTTGTAACAATTTTGGTCTAACTGATACTGAAAGTGAATACCACTGTATTTTATCACCAATAGGGTCTGCTGCCCTTGAATTACTTACTGTATTCTAAATCTAGAACTAACCTGGTCTTATTCCCCAAGAATAGCTTATTGACATTTTGAATGTATAACTTCGTTTGATTCACCACAACTTGCTTAATGCTCTTCTAAAAAAAAGTTATACTTTGGTTTGTATACCTTAAGTATTGAGTTGATTTTTAGAAGTGTCTGACTTGAGATAGTATTACTTTCCCTAAGATTTATCTCTGCCTACTTGTATTTAAAATGAACCATTTTTCCCAATACATAGTTTGTTTTTCTTTGGACCATATATATGCTACAATTATTGTAACTATCTATAGCCCTCTCTCCCTCCTAAGATGAGCTTGGCTGTTCTGTCTAGGCTACCAAATGTTCTCAAGTGGTACAACCTTATACCAAGAGTGGAGTTTTGTACTGCCCTTAGTTGGACTTCAGAGAAACTGGCCTAACGCTAGCGAAGTAGTGCAAGGCTGGCATGCATTACAAATGTAGCTTTGGATGCAATCTGCAAGGGACCTGTGTGTAGTTCTGAACATGCTTTTGCACCACATTACTGTGTGGCCACATAGGCAAGCAGGCAAGTGCAGATTTCCATGTGGGACTGGCAGTTTTAAAGTAAGTTTTCTACTGTCCCTTCACCAGGTACTGCTTGCTTAAGCAGATTCACAAGTCTCAGACCAACGTTACCTACGCAGCAATCCTCTGGCTTGTATTGGCCTTCTCACATGTGCTTGCTGATCCTAACTGAATTGAAGCGAAGGCGTCGTACAAAAACCAGCTACAGTCGCACATACATTTCATGTAAAAAAAAAAAGAAAAAAATACATTAGAGAATGTTGGCGTATGAGGGATCATGGGTCCCTTTTTAAAAGTAGGATAGGGGTTGTGTGACTGGAACGCCACTGTCAATGCCCCTTTTTTCAAACTTGAAAAATGCTAATTGTAGTACTGAGCCAACCACTAGATGGCCGCCTATCTAAAACATGATTCAAAGCAGATACAATCCACAGAAATATTACTGGGTTAGTAATATTTGTTGTGTGTATGGCATCAGCCAGTGTAAGGCTCTGATCAGACTGTACCCGAAGCTACTTCCAAACAAGTTTGTCTTCCCCAGCCAGGGAAAAGCCAGGAGCATACATGGTCATTTCTTACTCTGGGCAGCCAATAGCCAAGTCTCGCAGAGGCAGGGCTTAAAGCTGAATCCCTTTTAGTCATACAACATTTTCAATTGGTTTCCTTGCAGTAAAAATAATGGTCACTGTAGTGCACCATGAAAAATATTAAGATCTGCTCTCATTGCCATCAGCCTTGCTTACTGCACACTGTTATAAATGGAATATTTTAATATAATATAATAACAGAAAATAGGGAACTGGATTCCCCTGCACTACTGCTCTATGTAGAAGAGTTGGTGCTTAACTAAGAGAAATGGGGATCTCCTTGTCAAAGCGTTGAGGAAAGTGCCTGCAGTGATATTATCATGGTCTCAACGTATGGAAAATAATTCCTCAGTGTGTTTACGGTGTCATTTCTGACCCACCCACTCCCCTTCAAAGACCAAGCTAAAATGCTTTTGCACAGCTACATTTGTGATAGTACGGAATAAATCCAGGGAAAGTCTTACGAACACTGTATCCAATGTCCATGCTTACCAGGCAATCGAAGCCTCGTTGTGCAGTCTGTGAAGGTCTACGTTCGTTTCCAGTTGTGTTTGTGACCTGCTGGAACCTAAAGTAGCAGTAGCATCTGTTGGGACAGTTTTTCTGAAATCCAGCTAAAGGCTTAATGTTGAAGGTATTTTGTCCGTGCACCGTCGCCACCGTAGTGCGAAGGGAGTGGAGGGGGGCAGTGGGGGGGGGGAGCAAAAGGGGTTAATAGAGGGTAGTGTTGAAGTTGTGATCTCCTCTTGGCAGCATCAGTTCGGTTTACACCAATTGCTGAGCTTAAGTGCGGTTTTCGGGTCTGTGCAAATTCCCATGTGCTGTTGTGCTATGTTATGTGGGGTTAGTATGTTGTAGCAATGTGGTAAAGCGCATGCTGGTTGCTGTGCCGAGAGGTGGTGTGAATTTCTGTATGGGAAGTGTATGTGGAATGTTGAGAATTGGTTTAGTGGGTTTTCCTTACCTCTTTGTATTTTCTTTTCTGTGATCAACATCTATGATTATACTGAGCGTTTGGAGTTGGTTTGTCTGCCTAGTTGGCAGGCATGTAGAGGAGTAGCAGTTTTCCTCTGTTTTACTCTAGTGGTAAGTGTACCTGTGTATTCCCCACCCTTGGCTTGGGTTAGTAAAACCATTCAACTGAGACAGTACAAGACGCCACTCGTAGTATAAGGCTGTACCACCTGAGTATATGGTAGTGTAAACGGAGCAGCCTGGCTTATCTTGGCAGGGAGAGATGGCTGTAGAATGAGTACAAAGGAATTGTAATACAAATAAGATCCCAAGAAAAACTGAAAGACTATGCAACAATTGAACTAGAGGCTCTAGCCATAAAATGGGCTGTGGTGTATTGGAAGTTTCCTCACTGGTAGGTTTCGGCTATTTACTGTCCGCTCATCACTTACGTGCATGAGTCTTCATAAAGACACGATCCCCATGATTATACGCTGGTTTCTTGAGCTGAACCCGATCGTGTGGAACACCAGAAAGCTAAGGAACAGGGTAATATAGACTTTTTGTCCTGTTTTGCACTTGGTGTTGAGGAAACAAGCAACATAAAAGGAAAGGAATGTGACAAATCTGAGGATGTCGTCCCTTCACCCCAACCCCCCAAGGGGGAGACCTTTCCCATGGGGTGTGGGCCGTGTTTCCACACTATACCCCTGGGGGTGGTGCACCGAATGACAGTCACATGGAGAAAGAAGCCCACTATGGAAATGAGGACGACTATTCTCAGGAGACGCGATATGTGTCATGATCTCTGCTTCCAAAAGGTCAGGGTTTTCCCAACTCCCTTGGAAGCAGATCCATAACCCAGGTTCCGAGTGCCAACCAGTCCCAATTGGGACCTTTTGGACCCAGTCCTGGCGCCAGTGGCACCAGGCTCATAAATATGCCCAGTCCCAGCGCTGGAAGCGCCGGGCTCATAATGCTTGGGTGGACTTACCTTCAGCAGACCATGCTGCTTACTTGCCTGCCAGTTGAGCCTCTGATCCTCTTCTGTTTGGAACTACTTTTCCTGTTGGGTGGGGCAGGAGCCACTCCCTAGATTCAGAACACTGGAACTCTTCTGGAAGGCAGGAACTCTTTTCTTACCAGGAACTCTTTTCTTACTTAGGCGTGACTGTGGAAGGAGACACCTAAGCACTACAGGAGGCTATTTAAACCACACCCAGTGGATGAATCTTGCTTTGCGTTATTCTGCAACCTCTGCAGCAGAACGCTCATCGTGTCTTCTGCATCCGGTCCTGGGCCTAAGGAAAAAGGCTTACCATCCTGAATCCAGTCTTCAGCAACACCTATAAAGACAAGAAAGAACATGTTAGCATTCCGGCATCTGAAAGGCAAAAGCTTACCTACTCTTCGTGCGCTCCAGAGGTCTTCACACTGCATTCCGGCATCTGAAAGACAAAAGCTTACCAACTCTTCGCACGCTCCGGAGGCCTTCGGCGCTGCATCCCGCATCTGAAAGACAAAACAAGGTGCGTTTAAAGACATTGGGGAACTTTAATACTCACGTGCCATTACTCCTTTCCACATCTAATCCAGTGGGTATTCCGGCACCCTGCAGCCGCTCCGAACTCGTACCTGCAAAATAAAAAGACAGTTAGAGCGCATCGTGAAGCAGGCAACAAGCGCTTACTTACGTGCTTCCAGGCGCTTCTATTCATCACACGGGCTCCATCTTCAACTCACTTCAGCCCGTCATCCGCCATCGCCGGAACCCTGCAAAACAAGAGACATCATTACTAAAGACTTTAAAGACATTTGAACGACTCGAAACTTACCGTTCGTGCAGTAAACGACGGACAGCAGTCCTCTGAAGTCAAGAGGCCTGCGCTACCTATCCAGTGAAGAAACTGGTTACAGCACCCTGCCCCGAGGCAGATGGAGAGCTCGGCATTCACTTACCTAAGGTGAGAGCGTTAACCTTTTGGGGTCTACAGGAGAGGAGAAGAGGAAAGAGATAGGGACACCCCAATAACCCCAGTTCATTAACCCCATATTTTCTATCTGCAGACATCTTACTCTACACGTCAGGCATACAGTGCACAGAGGTCCAGCCCAAAGAGCCAACCGGGTGCTACACATCACCTTTGAAGATACGGTAGTCGCCCAGTCAAGACCGGCGCCTCTGCGAGAATCAGGTGAGCGTTACAATATGTCAACTCTTCAGTACTGACAACCCACTTCTCCAGTAGCAAGACAACCCCCGCCCCCTTTGCCAGAGCCAATATATTCTATTGTTAGTGGTCAGACTTATATACTAGACAGGACTTAAATACCAACTTAAGTACTTTGCATTGGGTTATCAAAGAAGTACTGTGATGGTGGCTGAGTCTAAGGATCACTATGGAGGATCAACGTGAGTGGTCTAGCTTCTCACGGGTTGTCATTGGCCCAAACGAAAACAAATTTGGAGTTCAAAATTAGCTCAACTGGGACGCAGATGGAGTACTGTCTTCCAAGGACGAGCTTCGGGAGCCGTGCACTCGGTGAGCGGACGAGTGCCGAACGGGAAACCGTAAAGGGAGGAAAAGGAGAACACGAACACCTGGTCCATGCTTGAAGGGCCGCTTGTGCTGCTGCCAAAACGAACCTCTGGGCACCCCAGCCCAAGTGAAGCACCTCTGAGAAGGGACACTCAGCCGGACCGAGTCAGATGCCGGCAGAGCTGCTGCAGATTCTGGTGCTCACCCGAACACTACCGGAGCCTCAGGGAACGGCACAACTACTCGGTAAATGCTGGTACGTACAACTAAGAAGCTAACCCTGAGACAGGATTGTGTCTGAGACGCGCACCCATGTGGAAGTGAAAGTATACGTGGGTCTGAGACCCCAAAGAATAAGATGGTCTTGGACCCTGATGGGATATTGAGTCTGGGACCTGCACCCATTTGAACATCAAAAAATAGGTGGGTCTGGGACCCTCGGAATAACCGAGAGGAATCGGCAGTTTGGCAGGAGACCCATGAAGAGACCAGAGACCCGCCTGAAGGAGGCCTGGAGACCAACTTCTACTGCTGTCCTGGAGGAGCCCTGTCTTGCTATTGATCTTCAGCAGTCCTGCGAAGGAGCTGCGACCCTTGGAGTGGAGGGAAAATCCACCTGACGTCTGCACGTACCCTACAAAAACAAGCCTTCGGACGTGTCCTGGGGACTATCCTGTGGCTGACCAGCTCTACATTTTGGCACTGTTCGGAGTTGAGTCCTGGAACTTGGGGGAGGGAGGGGGAGGTGTGGTAGGGGGGGCAATCCTCAGCTTGTCTTACAAGACTTAACTCCACGGAATTTCGGAGTCCTAGCATCAAGGGGGCACGAGATAGGGAAATTCTCACCGTGACAAGGGAGTCCCTTTGTGTCGCCATGCTGTGGTGACCACTGGCCGAAACAGCTTGCTTGCGTCAAGTCTGGTCCTGAGGGGGCATCTGTATCGTGTTTTTCTGCATTCTTCATCAGAGTCCTTGCACCAGCGAAAGACATGGACCAGAGATCAGTCAAACCTGCAACCCCTGCGAATTAAGGACAGAGGCTGACAGTGGAAAAAGAAACCTCAGATCTTCTTCCATTCACCTGCCAAGTCCTGGGAAGAATCGGAGTATGTGGGGTAAGTTACAGTGGTTCTTACCTGCCCCTCAACTCCCTTTAAAAGTTTGCTTCACTTTTATAAAACATTTTGCTATACTTTGGAATTACCATTGTTTGTTTGCTCGGCCAAACCTTACAAAAGGCACGTCTATTAATTGGAATAAACTGTCCTCTAACCCTTGGAACTGTTCCCTGGACCCCAGAGACTTACCTTCATTTTTTCCTGCATCACAAACCTTCAGAACCTTGCCTGAACTTTTGGGCATAAGACCCCAGACAACTTCTTACCTTCTGATTCGTGCTAGCTAAGTGAAGAAAGCTGATCTATTTTGCCGCTATTGCGCAAACCGCTAGCATCAATCAACCCAACCACGACCAATAATGTTAACATTCCTAACCACTATGATTATCCCGTGTTGCATAATGCCTCAATCCGTGCTTTGCACAGGAGGACACTTCATCTTGTTCAATGAAGGCCTTGCGAGACTGGGCTGCCGGCGCCAACACCCTATTCCCTGCCTCACCCCATTTCTTCCATCTCTCCCACCTTTCCCCTCTAGAAGTGCACACAATAAAATCACCAGTACCAATGCCACCAATTGTTTTCAATATAATGCTTTACATTAACAAAATCATTACACCATCAAAACACAATTCATGAACAGTTTATTAAGATTGGTAAAAAGCACAATAAACTAGAAAAGGGAATTCGTGAGAAATACACTTAAAATTCAAGATCATAGACATTTCAGTTGTGGAGATTCAATTTTAAAATGTAGCTAGAACAATTTAAACAGTGTAGAAGCACATCTTATGATTTGTAGAATTAAAATCCTCAAACTCATTTGTCAATGTTTGTCCTTTTCTGACTATTCAGCTTAAGATAAATAATTTAAAATACAATTTGAAGACCTTTGATAACAGTGCAAAAGAAAGAAACATTAAACTTAAGATGACATTAAAATTCAGCCTCATGACTAGATGGCATTGTTGGCTGATCATAGATTCAGTTTTAAAATAGTTTACTGTCGCAATTATCAACGAAACTGATGAAGTATTAAAAACCTCATGTCACATTTGTTCTTTCGTTAGCAAAGGTCTTTCTTTGAAATATTTCAGGGAAGTACTGTTTTCTCAATTCAGCCAAGCCGACACATTCCATAATTAAATGAGCAGTAGTCTCATGCTGTTTGTCTATTTTACAAAATCTACAATCAGTCGACAAGACACATTCTTTCGCATATAGTGCAATTCTAGATTTTGTTGCTAAAAGATTAAAACGAAGACTTAGGAATGTATCTGCATAAGATCTGTCAGGGAAGTGTTGAATATACAAAGGAATCACCTTCAATGCTTTACATAAGGAACCAGCCTTGGACACCTTTTAACTAGAACATCTATTACCAGTAATAATCCAGTCATTCATAGATAACTTTAGTTTAGCTTTATCTCGATATTGAATTAATAGATCTATTTTAATATCAGCAGCTATAAGAAATGTTTCACACTGAGCTTCCCACTTTGTCGGAGTATTGAGGCTGCTTTTTAAAAGGTTTTTTAGAACAAGGAACACGTTTTTGGATAAGCTAGTGGATAGATGAATTTTCCTATAAAGAGCTAACATTGACCAGTGAACTGCTACTTCTAAGGATATCGATCCCATTTCAAAGCAGATTAGGGAAATTGGCGTACTTGCAGGAACTGGTAAGATCGTTTTCCAATAAATTCCTTCTAAAATATCCCACTTAACAGCTTTATCAGTTATTTTTGTCTGACGTACGTAATAGGAACAGCTTTTTGTAAATGGTATATCCGAGCAGGCAGCAATGAGAATTTTCCATATTTTCTCTGGAGAGCCTTGGCTTGGATTGCCAACATTCTCATGTTCAGTAACAGTTCCTCATTATATGGTTTCTCAAAAGTATGGGAGTTGACATTATCTCCTAGATATTTATACGAACTTGTGTGTACCCGAGGTTGTTTGGCAAGGACCCAAGTGAATATATATTTGGATCTTTTATTAACATGATTAAATATTAAAACATTCGACTTTTTTGCATTTATTTCTAAATTGTTTTGTTCAAATATTGACAGGGCCATTTAACTTTCTTGGAAGCCCAATCAGTGTCATGTCAAAAAGGACCAAGTCATCTGCATAAAGTAAATACTGAATATGATGGGAGCCCAGCTTAGGAGAAAAGGTACGAATATTCGTCAGAACATTATAAAAATCACTAATATAAAAGTTAAATAAAATAGCAGCAAAAGGACACCCTTGTTTCAGACCTACATTTGTCTCAATGGATTCTGATTAGAGGCCTTTAGATGAGTTTAATTTTAATCGATGTATTAAAATAAAATGGATGAATTAAAAATATAATGTACGAAGGACAGCTGATAAAAGCTTATTCCACAAAATGTTTCTCTGTACTGAATCAAAGGCTTGTTTAAAATCCACAAACGCGACATATACAGGTTGTCTTTTATTGCTTGCGCTTTAATAGCTGATATTATTAAATTTAATGCTGTACCACTACCCGGAACAAACCCTGATTGGTGTGGGTCCATTAGGTCTTCCTTAATAAGCCATTTAGTAAAATCCAGTATTAGGTCTTGCTAAAAATTTGCCCGGAGCATCTAAAAGCGCAATAGGGCGGTAGTTGCAAGGATTGGTTCGATCACCCTGTTTAAAAATTGGGATTACTATAGCAGTCTGACAAGAGGGTGGAATTACCTTGCTCTTAATTATAATTTGAAAAATTTGATTTAGAACTTCAGCCCAGGCCTCCGGATGAGCTTTAAAGATATAATTCATAAGCATATCCGGCCCCGGAGCCCTTGACGAGCTGAGCTTTTTAATTATTAGTAGGATGGCAGTAGAATCAAACTTGAATTGAGCTAGGTCTGAAGGCTCACAATCAATAGGTAAGGGGTTTAAATTCTGATTAAAAGTTTTTGATAGTGAGCTTTCCAAGCCATCTAATCAATGCCATTTTATTGAGTTGATTTATAGGCATTCCCAGAGACAGAATTAATAATTCTCCATATCTCAGAATTTAATAAAAAAAGCTTTAAACATTGTTTCAGCCTCTTTGTTTCGAAGTATGAGCAGTGTGTTTAATTTTATTTTCTATATACCGTTTTCAAAGATGTTTTTTGTCATTTGCATTTTTGGGGAGACTTCGAAGGGATCTACGTAATTCTTTTTTAAGATCATGGATGTTTGGATTCCATTTAGATTTGTGAGTGAAAGTTGGTTTGTTATCATCTTTAAATGATTGCGTAATACAATAATCTGGATGCATTCATTGTAAAATGTCTGAGTTCTTTTCTTTCTCTCCAGCCAGATGTGCAACTTTCTGATGTAAGCAAGAAATTTGTTTCGCATTCCATCTAATCCGGTTCCGAGCATTGTTTACTTCAAAGTCACCTATAAAGTTTGAAACCGGATGGGCAAAATGGGGGAACCAAATAACTTCAAGCAAATTGTGATCACTAACTTGTGTAGGAATAACTTCCAAGGCAGAAACAAATTTATTAGCATGATTTGGGATGTACACATAATCAAGAACGGAAGGAGTTTGCTCTAGACCAAGTTGGATGGGGTGGAGAATCTTTTATGTGTGTGCCATTCAAGTAGGAAAATTCTCATTTTCATTAACATTGTCCACTTGTCAGCTCTATGCACCGATCTGGAAGAGGTGTTTATGAAATTCATATTAAAATCCCCAGCAATAATGGTCAGTGCATTATTTGCATTTAGCAATGTTTGGTCCAATAGAGTCTCAATTTTACTTATAAACTGCGATTGTGTTGGAGACAAAGGATTCCAATAGATATTCAAATCCATCACCATTGGGGGAAAAAGGTGATTTTTGTATGTAGTTCGAATGATGAATGGTTGAATTCCATGTTCAGGGCACGCTAGTTGGTCAATGGATAGCTGAGAATCAATGCGGACAGCAATTAGAAGGCCAGCAGCAGGTCTGCCCCTGGCAGATTTAGAGGCTTAGAGGCCGGAACTAAGGCAACCAGATGGTCTGGCCATACTGGGGGCTGCATCATCCAAGTTTCTTGTAACAGTACTAAATCATACTGGTTGAGAAACTTTGATTTAGATGTTATTAGATGGGGAAAACCCACGGGTATTCCAAGAAACCATGGAACATTCATGGGAATATGATGAGGCTGTGAGCTAGTGATTATTAACAGCCCCATCCTTTCTCTGAGCTAGCCAGGCCCGTTTTGAGGGGACCATTTGGGGGAAGTATAGATGGAACAGTTTTACAGTTACAACACTTGTGTATTTCCCCTTTACCGCTATCAGAGGGTTCATTACAACCGTCATCATCGGCTGAGAGTTTGAAGTGGCTGGTATTATCGGAGGAGCAACGATTTCCAAAGCTAAGCCTTTCTCTAGAAGATGTCTCTGCTGCAAGACATAGTTCTTAATTATTACCGAAGGTATGTCGACCATATCTTGATAGGCAGGTTTAGGATAGGATACCCTTCATATATCTTTAGAGTCGATGTGTCGTAAGGCTGGGATAAGATGAAAAACTGCCAGAAGTGTGGATCTACTTGGAAATGGGTCCGAATAAACTGTCTACCATGGTAATTGTTATAATTTCATCCTGCAATTTTTCCAGACAGTTAGGTACACCCTTTGCTGGTAAAGGAGCAGGTTCAGACATGGATGCACGATGAACAGTGTGAGCAGCGACAGGCTGCAAAAGCTCACTCGGCCTGCTAATAGCAAGATTAGTGGCAGGAGATTTTATGAACGGTAATCTTGTGATTAGGCCATTTCGCTTTTGCTCAAGAGTTCTAAAGGCCGACCCATCGTAGTGTAGATTGACACAAAATTTAGGATTTAAAGATCGGGGGTCACAGTTGTTTTCATGTAAACTTTGGTGAATAGCGTCCTGCATGTTCAAATTATTGTGAGAATATACTGAAAGGTTCATCAGTTCGTCTTTGGAGGCAGAATCATCTACTGTGTCAAGCATAGCAATTGGAAGGTTTACATTGGCCGAGATACGACTCTCCCCTTCCAGTGTCCTCTTTCAACTGAGGTAGTTTAGGAGACAAGGGGCTTTCCCCATGGCAAGTAGGCGAAAAATTCTTATCAGGTTCACAATTCCGAGTCAGATCGAGCGGGGAGTTAAAATCAGAGAGTAGCCACAAAGGCTTCAGTTTATTTCGTTTTTTTAGGGATCGGAAGGTTTTTCGTTTTCCGTTTGAGGTGCTCAGAGGAAGAATTTAAATCCATTGCCCTGTCAGATATCCGTCTATTTCTTTTTCATCTGCGAGTGTTTTGTGAATGGCGGCAGAAGACATCATATAGTTGAATCTCAGGGACAGATAAATCAGGAGTCACGTCTTCAGTGTGCTCTTTGCTAGAAGGCAACCCTGTGTTTTCAAGGTCACTATCCCCAGCTACATCAATCTCTTTAGGCATTGGAGATGGAGTAATCACAATGATTTGCTCAGCTTCGAGAGGGCATTGGAGACACATTTATAGCAACAGCATGACATGAACGATGTACATTTTATAATATATGCGGGAAGTTTAGTGCCAGCCAGTCAAGTTTGGTTGTCAGTAATGCAGTTGCATTTTCCTGAGATGAAGCTCTGGCTTCGATTATTTTCAAATAATTTTGTGAGTGTAAAGATAGAGGTGTTAATTGCCGTCAGCGCCGACTCCAGCGCAGGATTATTCACCGCAGGAAAGCCAAAAGTAGGGCGAGCCATTGGCTTGGCGAAAGAGGTCATTGAAGAAGCATTTGAAACAGGAGATATATTATCAGGACCATTGGTGGGGTAGAGATCCATTGAAATTGAGAGTCTGGAGTCCTTGGGATTCCTCAACCATAAGGGCAGAGGTGGGGCCCGACATTTGGGTAGAATGAGCTAACGGAATATTAGGAATTTGAGGTACACTCTGTTGTTGAGAGAAGGGTATATCACACAAGTTCCCAAGCTTAATCGGAGGTACATGACCATACAAAACGTGAGAATAGAGTGGATTAGGAGTCGGGGGAATCATGAGTTGGGAGGAACCAGGCTCCAATTCAGAAAAATGTAAAGGAACAACATCAGTTTCACAAGCTCCAGGCTCTACCGGTCCCGATTTTACGCCTGAAGCATATTCGTGCATGGTGTGATCAGAGAGCAATTGAGCTTGCGAGGCTTCATTAGGGGCTACTGAGAAAAGAGAATTAGGTAACCTTTGATTACACAAAGAAGGCAGGCACAGCGCCGGCCCTCGAGATGAGTAATCCATAGCACCAGCAGTGTGAAAACCTGGCCTTAAGTTTACAGGCATGCGATATGGGTAAAATGAGGGCATACCGGCGGTAAGTCTCATCATTTTTTGACTGTACAAAAGTAAGAGTGAAGCTCAGATGGTACAAGAGTAAGCTCAAGGCACTATTTGGCTTTTTTTTATTTTTTATTATATGTATTTGTCAGATATTAGCTCTTTGTATACCTTAGAATCTTAAAGCATAATGAGGAAACTGTTGAAAGAAAACAATCAGTATAACGACCTTAATCTACAGATGCACATTACGGTTGTGTTATTCAAGGCAATGTTCGCGATATGAAAACGTGGCGGGTTGGCCCAACTAAAGACAACTACAGAGATACTCACCTAACTGAGCGGGGGCGCAAGCACAGAGCAGCTTGGTTCAGGGGACAATGTGAAAGTTAGAAGACGAACAGCATAACGGCGTTACAGCGGTACAACGGTCAGCGGACAGCTGACAGTACTCATCTGTACACGCTCGCAGGAAGCACAATTTATGGCGATTCCCAGTGACATGAGGGGGCCGGACTAAGAAAAGTAAAAAAAGATACTATATGCTTGTGTAAAAACTCTAATCATAGAATGTTATAGAATCAGAATATACTTGAGTATACCCGAAGTCCAGAGAAATTGTGGGTTAACTTAGTCCAAGGTCCACAAGCAGAAAAGGAGATCCATCAACGGGCAGAGACTGCAGCAGAACAGCTGACTGTACTTGCTCCATGGTGCTCACCAGACTTAATAGACTTCGAGCCAAAACCAGTTCCAACCACCAAGTGCCTAGACCCACCGCAACCAAAGACACTGGCACCAAAACAGCAACCACACCTAATAATAGCCCACTCAGACTTTTCCAAAAAACACACCAAACCACTTAGAGACCAAAAACTTGACTCCGCTTCTAAACTTCGTTACCACACCTCCCCTCGAGCTCTTCCCCACGATCAGAGACGCACTCA
Source organism: Ambystoma mexicanum (assembly GCF_040938575.1). Classification (NCBI taxonomy): domain Eukaryota; kingdom Metazoa; phylum Chordata; class Amphibia; order Caudata; family Ambystomatidae; genus Ambystoma; species Ambystoma mexicanum. The sequence continues at coordinate 84,742,554 of NC_090923.1, forward strand.
TCAATGCTCGATCTCTCGGTGCATACGCCATTGAAATCCATGACCTCATCGTGGAGCAACAACTCGATATACTAGTAGTCACTGAAACCTGGCTACACCTTGCCGCAGGCCCCCACCTAGCTATTGCCATCCCCCCAGGATATAGTATCCTTAGAACAGATGGGAACAACCTCCAAGGAGGCGGAGTTGCCTTAATATCCAGAACACTGCAATTCAGAGCCTGCCCACTGGACCAAGTACAGTGCTATGAACTCTTATTAGTCAAATTCTCCTCCAACCCTAAAACCACTACCAACTTCCTAGTAGTATACAGATCACACAATACAACCAGCCACCCTAACCTAGACATCCCCCTACTGCTTACGCCCTTCATCAAGCCCAAGACTAAATGGATCATCCTAGGGGAAATTAACTTAGGCTACTGTGACCCCCTTGACACGGAGGCTGCCGCCTTTCACACAGCTATGTCAGATATGAACTTTACCCAGTTGATTAATTAACCCACTCACTCCAAAGGCAGAACGCTGGACTGGATCCTCTCCCTCAACTCTCGTCACCATAGATTCCATGCTCCAGTAGAATGGTCTGACCACTTTATCACCTCGGAAAACAAAAGCACGGACCCCACCAGCCCCAAGCCACCTGACACCTTTGAATCTAGAAATCTAAAAAAACTCACATCAGACAACCTCTCCCCATTCTGCATTTGGCCCTAGCCAATGTCACCCCCAATACGAACAATCCCAACTACTCAGCAGACTTATCAACAAAGTCTCACCCATACCATTGACTCACTCGCCCCTGTCACTACCAAAACTGGGAAACCAGACAAACGATCCTGCTTCTGGTTTGACGAAGAACTAGTCTCCCTCAGACGTACTAAAAGATTGCTCGAGCACCTACATAGGAAAACTAACACCAGTGAATCAGCAAAGGCTTTCAAAACGACCAATAAAGTATAAATCAGCCATAATATCTCATAAAGCCAACGCCCTTAACACACGTATAACCAATGCCAACTCTGACCAGTGGTCGAAGTGTACGAAAAGAAGTAGTGGAGCTATGTTCCCTGCTGGCCTGCCCCTGCTCTCCACAAACCCCATTGCCGCAACCCCCCCAAAATACTTGCACCTGCTGTTTAAGGGAACGTTCAGCGCAGTGCACTGTACGTGAAGGTTTCAACTTCTTCCTACACTTTTATTTTAAAACAAAAACATTCCGGAACAGTTTATTTTTTAAAATAAAAGTATAGGAGCTGTACAAGTTAATTTAGCAAGCAAAACCTGGTGCGCCACAATAAAAGACACAGTAGCCTCTAAAATGATGCTGCTACAAAGAAAATCGACAGCAAAAAGCAATCCTTGCCGAAAAAACGCTTCCTAACATAGCCTCCAACCCTGCCACTAATTCCACCTGCACCCCTTTTCATTTCACCTCGGTCACTAATAAAGAAGTACTAGACACTATAATGAAACTCAAAGCTTCCAACTGCAAAGAAGACCAATTCCCTTCCCATCTAGTCAAACTGTGCGCCCCTACCTTATCACCAGTCATTACTGAATTTGTTAATGCATCTTTCAGCTCACAGTCCTCGCTAGCATTAAAAAAGCCTGGGTAAAAACTCTGGACCCTGCAATCCCTATTAACTACCGACCCATGACCACCGTCCCACTTCTACTGAAAATCGACAAAATCGCATACTCCCAAATTCAAAATCACTTAGAACACCACCAATTATTAGGGGACCGTCAGTCAGAGTTCCGGCCCAACCATAGTACGAGAACAACCCTACTCGACCTGAAGATCCAAATGGATGCCACGAGAGAATGAGGCAATTTCTGCCTGCTACTGCTCCTTGACCTCTCTGCGGCTTTCGATCTGGTCGACCATGACACTCTATGCCACCCTAAACAACTTCAACCTATCCGACAATACAACAGATTGGATTAAATCCTTCCTCGCAGATAGGACCTCAAGAGTTGCCATTGGTAAAGAATCAGTAGATCCCATACCAGTCCCGATAGGCGTCCCTCAAGGTTCTTGCCTCTCCCCCACCTTATACAATGCCTACACCAAGCTGCTCTTCGCAACCCTGGATGCTATGGGTGTCATCTAAACCAATTTCGCAGATGACACTCTGATCCTTATGCCACTAATGGGTAACCATGAGCAAGACTCCTTGCTTATCAATAAAATCTACTCACTAATCAAAAACTGAATGGCCAACAGCCTATGTCTCAATGATGACAAAACAGAGCTTCTCGTACTAGGATCATCCAAAATCGCCTCCCGTCAGCCTGTTTACTCATCGTTCATCATTGATGGCACCACAATCTCAGTACTTAAACAAGTGAAGACACTTGGGGTTTACCTTGACGCGACACTAACCATGTCTAAGCAAGTAAATACCCTAGTTGCCTCTACCTCCTACACAGCCAAACTGATCTCTCTCAACCGCAAATTCCTGACACCAGAAAATTGCATCACACTAGCAAGAGAGCCCATACTATCAAAGCTAGACTATTGTAACATCCTCTTCCTAGGCACTTCCAACAACAACCTATCCAAACTCCAAATCCTGCAGAATAAAGCCCTCCGAGCTGCATTAGGCATAAACAATCTGATCATATCTCCAATATCAGGAGACAAAATCCCTGGCTTCGCATCGAAGCCAGAATACTCTTTAAAACCCCTAGCATTTCCCATAAATGCATCGCCAACAAAGCTACTAAATGGCTCCTCAACAGTCCCCAAGAACACCCATACCAGACTCCTCAGATCGAACAGCGAAAACCTTGAAATCCCACAATACAAAAGAGAAAAAGCAGGGAGCAGTAGCTTCAAAGTACTCACTCCCAGGCACTGGAATGCCTTACCTATCAAGAATGAAACGCCCTTCCCACAATTGAAAATAATTACTCAAAACGTGGTTATTCAACCAGTTCTAAGTTGCTCCCAGATGCCTCGTATCTCAGACCAACTCCGCATCTTTACTGTATATAAGTGTATATAATGTATAAATGTAAACCTATATTTCTTGTCTTTATGCTTTGCTCAACACCAAGAGAGTACTTGCTTTTGTCTGTAACTACGACATGATGCCTCGGGGTCTGGCGAACAATAAATGTAATAAATAAAATAAAACTTAGGGAAGGACTTTTGAAGTTGGGGTTAATTCTCTGTAGTACATAAAACTAATCTGTACTTTTTTACAGGAGTTTGATTTGTATTATCCCTACTCTAGTGAGTGTATATATGTAATCTATTAGTGTTGTGAGATACTTCTATCTGCTAGTTATTTTTCATAGTGTTTGGCCATAAATAAATACCTGTAAATGTATCCATACTGTATGTGTAATTTGTGATTCCTATTGTGTGTATTCATTGTGGACCCTATACAAGCTCAACACCTCTTGAGACTTAGCCTAGACCTCTTGTCACTGCCACCTTGAACTGGTTTGGCTACAGCTCCCAGAGTTGTCCCTGTCACAATATAAGTTGGCCTTCGATACTTATGTCCACCAGGCCAGAGTATAGAAAATCATTCCGAACATGGAGTTGCATCACCAGTAAGGCCCTGGATGCGCCCTCGCTGGGAAAGCGGTTTGGTAAATGTTGGGGCATAATAAGGCAGGTGACCCAGGCATTTATTAGATTTTTCATCCTAACCCTCCACCTTACACCTGCTAGTCATAATATCTAGGCATTACATAATGAAGGCATCATGCAGCCAGACATCACTCTGATATGTCAGATGCATGGTCTGTGCAGAGACAATTTCTGGACAAAGGTATATGGTCCTGCAAACGCTTGCCAATGACTACTGTGCGCTTTACGAAAAATTGACATTCCTGGGGAGTTGCATTTTTGGTGGGATTGCATTTTGCTCATAATATTTCAGGTGACTGTACTGCATGCATCACCTCCTTATTCAGGTGGTTTTAGAGGTTGGCCAGTGCCTTTAGTTTGATGCAATAAGAAACTAGTTGTGGGTGTAACTTTGTGGGGGGGGGGGGGTGGATGACCAGTAAAGCCAGGGTTGACACTGCAGCTCTGTGACTTTGACCCAACTAAACTGAAATCTTCTCTGGCAGGCCAACGATGGGATCTGCTTCCTGCGATATGATGACACAAACCCCGAGAAGGAGGAGGAGAAGTACTTCACAGCGATCAAGGACATGGTGGAGTGGCTGGGTAAGGTGTGCAGAGGTGACCTTTCTCTTGGCATTCTTTTTGCTTTGTAAAACTCCTTGTGCGTGGAAAACAATCATTCAAAACATGAGCGTGTGCTCTCAGGAGCAGCCATTTGGCTCCTTGTACAGGATGTTCTTCCCATGTGATCTCGGATTGGATTTCCCATGTGGGATAATGTTGGGAATTTGTGCTCATCGCTGGCTGGGTTTTGGAATGCCCTACAAGGTTCAAAGGTTCAGAAGGTGTAAAGTGAAACTGAAGTTATACAATATTTTCAGGATAGGAAGATTGGAATAGTGGTAGCAGCAAAGGTCTAAGGGGGAGGAGTGTTGAGCTAGATGTGAGGGAAAAGGTATGTTTTGAGGCTCTAGGATATAGGTTTGCATTCTTATAATCCTAGCTTTGTTTGAGATTTATGAAGTACACAATGCAAAACAAATTAGTTGAGTTATTAAGTGGAAATTCCATACTCCCTTAAAATCACATTTAGATTTGAGGATCTGCCGAAGGAGCTGGTTGGCCAATGCAAAATGAAAACTAATTTAAGCATCAATTTTACTTGCAAGACCAGATGGTGCTAAAACTTTGAAATATTAGAACAAGGCCCATAAGGTATTGGTGATCTGTAAAGACCCATTGTGATTTTGCAAGTTTCTCAGTTAGTATCAGAGGGTGGGCAGGGAGGGGGCGTGTAGTGATCTGGCTCACCATCAAAAAGAAATCAGGCAGCCAATCACATTTTGCTGTAGCTGGAGTCCTCTGACGGTTGGGGCTCCTCGCTCTCGGGCAAAAAAGTGTATTCTTATCTAGCGTTACACAAGGTTCCTTCTACACTGTAAGTGTTCAAAGGAATAAATGGTGGTCTGTGGTGTGGGAGCTCAAGTTAATTGGTGATTTCTTCCTCTCGTTAGTCATACAATAATTTGGACTATAGCTTACGTCGGCATTAATGTCCCCACCATGCCTTTCATTGCTGTGTCTGTTCAAAAAAGGGGAAACGGACACTCCTGAAAAGGTTTCAGACTTGAAACGTCACTCCTGATATGAAGTGGAATTGACCAGGAGTTCCTGTGACCTGCAGATAGACAGATTTGTGGCAAACTCCCAGAGTACACTCTATAATCAGCAAAAGTTTATTCAATTTACAATACAACTTGCCCCCCCCCCCCAAAAAGGACCCCTGCTTGGGATCCGGTGTTCTTCAATAGATGAGGTTGATTGGTCTTCCTTCCAATGCAGTAATTCCACCAGATCCTTCTCCACAACTTTTCTGCTAGTGAACCAGAAGGCAGAAGAAAATTATCTGAAGAGGTCTACTCCAGGGAGTGTTGTCGGGGTTGCGGGCTCATGGATGCAATAAAGGCATCTGGTTATTGGTGCACCCATGCCATTGTCTTATTTTCAAAATACAAGAATTGTTATGTTCCGGGCCAACGTATGCACCGAATCTGCAAAAATACTCCTACAGGTAATGGGTGTCCCATACTTCCAGTTGGCATCAGGGTCGCAGCTGTTAGATAATGAATGTTTTAATTGCTGAACATCCAGCGGCCACTCTTGGCCCCAAAGGATCCTGCATGGACAGATATCAGAACCCCACAGACTTGTCTCTAATCTTCGTTAACACAAATAACCCTAAACACTTGTAGGCATAAAAAGTGAATTTGATAGTTGAAATCTTCACAGATCCAGGTGCTGCAGAAAAGCTTCTGCCATAGCTAACCTCCTGATGCAGGCAATAATGGTAATTCGGTGCCATGATTGTATTAAGCACCAATGATTACTAGCCAACCTTTATCCCACCGAGGGCCAGATCTTTGAATGAATCCCTGACTCTCATCTTTACTTTCTCACTCCAATGTAAATGACCCAGACTCCACACCAGATCTCCCTTGGAATGTAGGTTGATCTCCCTTTTGTGACAGCAAAAGAGCCTGTGGCTGATTTTAAACTGGGCACAGCATATACATTCTGGAATTCGGATTGCTGGCTCCCCGCAACTAGTATATACGATTGGTTATTTATATATATATGCCCAGAGGTTTCGAAGTGTGGACCCTGGGATCGAACCTGTGTTGCTGTGTGTCGTCTTTCTTCCAAGGCGAGCAAGTTGCCCCTGCGCTATCCTCCCGAGGCATATCAGTATATGGAATCGGCAGGCTAACTTAGACCCTATGATGGGATGACATTACATATTTTGGTAAATTCTCAGGCTTCAAGATAAACTACTAACTCTGTTGTACCCCTTGACAGATGCTACAGTAAGACCACAAGGTGCATACCAGTTAAAGTGGACGCCAGACCAGATTAAATACTTGGGGGGGGGGGGGGGGGGGGGGGGGGTCAGAATCTCTAGAAAAAGAATTATATGTAGGTAATTGATGTATGCCGGAAGAACAGATGGCGGTTAAATTGAGTAAATGGAAGCGCATACTTATGTCATTAGCTGGCAGACTAACTATGGTTCAGATGCCAATCCTGCCCAAACTGCTGTATTTATCCGTGAATGTGCTTATGAGGCCTGGAAAGGCGTTTTTTGTTAAACTACATATGTTTGTTTCTTTGGCACTCAAGGGCTGTTCGGAAAAAGAGGGCGGAAATTTCACAACCATACTATCGGGGGAAGGAGGGGCGGGGAGCAATTCCTGACCATGGAGAATTGGGAGGGGCGCCGTGACGCGTCCATAGAGATTTTACAATATTAAAAAGATGGGGGTCTTACCCATTAGAACCGCGTGAGAATGCTTATGTTGCAGACATTTCAACATATACGCACTGGAGAAAAAAACGTGTTGATTGTCATTTGACTGAGATTGATGTCCCCTACAGGCAGATCAAGGGCGACTGTAAAGAACAGATTATTCTGGCGAGGCATCCTCCAATGAGAGGACGTGCCTGACGCTGCCCAACCAACATTGAATTGCACTTTATTAGCAAATGTGCACATGATTATTGTACTGTGAATTAATTGGTGATAACACTGCACTATTGGTTTCAGTTTTCTATAGGAAGGGTGTGGTTTTATGAATATTTTATGTATGGTTTTACACTTTAAAACATTTTTAGGATGAATTTTAGAATATGCAATATGCTAATATTGTAGATTTGTGCCTCGTAGAGTGGTATGTTTGTAATATTTGTATATATCAATTTTCGCAATGTGTGTCCGCTTTGACAAAATAAAGGAAACCTGATTTAAAGAAAGTTAACGACTTGGGACCTATTTGGTACATGGCCCTAGTCGGGTATACTATGGACTGAAGAGTATGAGTGAGTAAGACTCTGTGGGTCTTTAGTTTTCGATTGTCCCTAGGCAGAAAGAGGGCTGAACCAAGCGGTCTATAAAATAGCCCGATCTAGTCTCTTTTTTTGTTTGATGCAGACATTTCAAGTGCATACGAGTGCCTCAGAGTAGTTGCAATGAAAACACCTTGGCTATGAAGCCAGCGGTGTGCTGCACTCCCAATATCCACGTTGGTGGTTTATAATTCTTCTTCATACTCAATGAGTAATACATCAAGTTAACAAATGTCTAAATGTATTAACACAACTATATTCTTTATCAGTTATTCTTTCGTAGGTTATGAGCAGATGATTGATAGGGCCTGTATAATCCTCTAATTAGGAAAGACTAGTGAGCGTGATTCAAAATTGCATCTGCTGGTGCAATGTGTGTTTATGATCGGTTTAAAAACTGTGTTCGTACAATGAAAATCACTGTAGGTGTACGGAGTTGCCCACTTGAACAATTGCAGGTCCTCTGCCACGATTTAGAGAACTGTATTCGTACACTGAAATTCTCTGAAGTGTAAAAAAGCTGTTCCACTGCAGCTGTACAAATCAATGTATAGCTCGTTTTAATATCCAGTAGTAATGCATAATATAGAGCCACAGGGGGGTCGTGAGTTTGACTACAGAGTAGTTGCCCCTCTTCACAAATTAATGGTGTAACGCGCCCAAGTAACGATATCTATAGTAAAAGGGAGATGGGCCATTATCGGTATGGATATTGAAATTACAGACTGGTGTAGAATGTGTTCCCTTAGACGATCCGTGTCGATGAATACTAGATTCCAGCTCATATAGTTCAAACTACTGAACAGGCTCCATTATACGCCAGTGCATCTCATGAAGATGTACCCGGAAAATAGCGGCGCGCGTCCACACTGCGGTGATGGAGAGGTGGGTTACATGCATATGCTCTGGGATTGTCCAAGACTTGCGTGTTTCTGGAGACGGGCGGCCTCTACAAGCAGGCGTTCGTCCGAAGGTGCCGAGCTGTAGCTCTGGTGTGAGACTTGTGCCACCTGAGAAGCCTTAAGCCTCCTGTAGAAGGGTGGGCCCAAGAGCACACCTGCTTTCCCTGGTCACCTTGCCTAGTTAGCTGTGGCCTCTCCTGGTATGATGATCCCAGACCTTGTGTAGTGCCATGAAGACCAAGCCACACCCTGTGTGCATGGCTAGATTGCTCGACTCTGTGCGGGGTGGGCACGTATGAGCAGTCAAGGCTCTACTAGAGGACAGCGGGGTGGATGCGAAGGTACAGGGTAGCGGAACCGCACACAATGAGGGGTAAACCTTGCAAGTTACTAGACGGGCATGAAGTGCCACTTGTCTCCTTTATGCTACCCGAAGCAGCCCACCGTGTACTACTTGCCTTAGGCCAACGATGAGTACAGTTTGAGTCTTCCCCCTGTAGCTCATGGAGAAAAATATGCAGCATGGTACATTTGAAGTATGTTTTTTGGGTGCAGTTACTTATGAAGTCTTGTACTTTTCAAAGGTACTTTAGAGACCCGTGTGCAATGCGTCGGCTATCAAGATCCCACTGTAGACGAATGGGATGAACTAAAAGGAGCTGCCCAACAGGAGTCTGACGGCACCCTATGCATGTGTGCATCTAATGAGCTCCTGGCGACCAACCGGCGCAGCTCTGCAGAGCCCCCCCACCCCCCCATTCCCCCAACCCCTGTTCAGCAAGGAAGTCAGTTACAACGGCAAGCTCCTAAAATGACCAGGAGCATGTGGCCAAGGACGTGTGAACAGTTCAACTAATTCTTACACGTCTTTATTATTCCAGGCAACTGCAGCTTTTCATAAGTATCCGAATCTCTGACGTCCACATGCATCGACATTGATTTCAGTGCTGTAAACACCACATTTAAGTTCAGTTAAGTAGTTTAAAAAAGGTTCTGGAGATCACATTGCAAACCTTCCTGTTCTGTCCGCTTTGCATTAGCCAACAGCGTGTATATGGGATATATAAGGGGATTGGGTGGGGGGTTGCAGGGTTTTTTGGATCGGGTGGAGGGTTGATGTCCCTATTGACCTTCTAAATTAGGTCAATTCTCCCGAGATCAGTTGTGAAAATGTCAATTAGTATACAACCGTGTATATTGGGATCTCAATATACTTACATATTTTTAAATGGAACAAACGTCTACGAACAGCAGGCAATGTACGCCACGCAATGGCCAGTTCGAGACAAATTGACACATGTAGGGATGGCAATGTCCCTAGGCTATGAGCTGAACTAAAAGGTCCCAAGCTACAGCTTGGCCCTGTCCATTACAGCAGAGGGTGTAGGTTGGTGAATGGGCAGCCCACCGCAGGATACTGGTACAGGACTGCAATTAATGGTGCAGGAGAGGAAGTAGAGGGTCAATGGTAGAAGGCTTGGGCATTGCTGACTTGCTGCATCAGCAGTCCTCTAGGACTTCAGTGTAGTCTTCTCGTCTTTGGGGTGCTGCTCCAGTGGGCAACCTCTAGAACAGCCACAGACCCTCTCCTCGCATCCCCAATCCAGGCTGGGTGCTTGCCCCAGAGCCCCAGCCCCCCAGCCCTCCTCTGGCCATAAGGAATCTACACCATTCAAACAGGTACGCGTGGTGCAATCTTGAACAACCCCCTACCAGACATCCCATTGGGAAAATGTGGTGTGGGACCAGATGATTTCATCCCAGTTTTCCACCAGTTCAAGCCCACAGAAAATGGATTGCCACTCCTGAGCAGACCCTTTACACAGCGGGGTTGCCCGGGTGGCAGGGCACTGTCCCGAGGAGCTCCGTTTCAACAGAGCATTTCATTGAGCCATTAGGCACTGGTGGGAGGAGGTGGGACAATTAACAGGGACCTTTGTCCCTTTAGGAATGGAAGGGAGTGATCTGAAGTGAGAAGGGTGCATAATGTTGCCTTCTTTTTGAAATAATGACTAGGCTTTAAAACCTGATGCTCCTTGCAATGTCCTTTTCTGTGAAGTCGCTTCTGTTGGTGCAATCCGTATGCAAATTAGGAACTTTGCATGTCTTCTGCCCCAGAGCGCCTGTACGGAGCTCTAATGGAGAGTTTCCTGCATCTGCAATGATCGTGCAGTTTTATTTTTAGTTATGCCACCTGCCACTAATGTTTCTACAGAAGTAGATTGGGGCCGGGATGGGCACTTTGGGGGCGCGAATGAGGCGGCATGGAATTGCGCGCAGGCTGCCCCCACACTCTTGCAATGATGGATACACCCCTGCACAGCAGGGATGCCTTTATCCCTGAACTAAGCCACTCACATAACCTTACTGCACCTTTGCAGGCATATTAGTTCCCAGGAGAATAATATTCACCACTTTGGTGGCAATGGCCTGAAACATTGCTACCAAATGTGGGTGAAATGTTTTGCTTTGGGTAAAGCAATGTGCGTACAGATCCATTCTTTCACTCTAAAAAAAGGGTCACAAATGGCGCTCTTCTGTCGCCTAGCGTCCAACATTAGCACTACAGCTTACATTACTAAATCGCTCTCTGGTATGTGTTTTTTTTAAGACGTTCCCTCAAAATGTTTGACTTGAAATTGATGCCAATATTAAAATCGGTTTCTTGACAAATGTTTCCTATGGAAAATAAGCTTTAAAATGAGCCTCAAAGTCATGACTCTGAGGCATCCATTTTATAAGCAGGAAATGTTTGTGCCTGTAAATGCTCTGCTCTGGCGGAAGTAATCCAGCAGTAGCCCTGCTTATTGTGAACACCCTCGCGCGTGAGCCGCCTTCTGGGAGCAGCTTGTTGCTAGCGGAGAGCAGAGAACGCATTCACGCGTGAGCCCTCTTCTGGGAGAAGCTTGTTGCTGCCGGAGAGCAGAGAACGCATTCACGCCTGAGCCCTCTTCTGGGAGCACCTTGTTGCTGCCGGAGAGCAGAGAACGCATTCACGCGTGAGTCCTCTTCTGGGAGCACCTTGTTGCTGCCGGAGAGCAGAGAACGCATTCACGCGTGAGCCTTCTTCTGGGAGCACCTTGTTGCTGCCGGAGAGCAGAGAACGCATTCACGCGTGAGCCCTCTTCTGGGAGCAGCTTGTTGCTGCCTGAGAGCAGAGAACACTTTCACACATGAGCTCTCTTCTGGGAGCTTAAGCTTGTGCTGCCGGAGAGCAGAGAACGCATTCACGCATGAGCCTTCTTCTGGGAGCACCTTGTTGCTGCCGGAAAGCAGAGAACGCATTCACGCCTGAGCCCTCTTCTGGGAGCAGCTTGTTGCTGCCTGAGAGCAGAGAACACTTTCACACATGAGCTCTCTTCTGGGAGCTTAAGCTTGTGCTGCCGGAGAGCAGAGAACACATTCACGCGTGAGCCCTCTTCTGGAAGAAGCTTGTTGCTGCCTGAGAGCAGAGAACGCATTCACGCATGAGCCTTCTTCTGGGAGCAGCTTGTTGCTGCCTGAGAGCAGAGAACACTTTCACACATGAGCTCTCTTCTGGGAGCTTAAGCTTGTGCTGCCGGAGAGCAGAGAACGCATTCACGCATGAGCCTTCTTCTGGGAGCACCTTGTTGCTGCCGGAAAGCAGAGAACGCATTCACGCCTGAGCCCTCTTCTGGGAGCAGCTTGTTGCTGCCTGAGAGCAGAGAACACTTTCACATATGAGCTCTCTTCTGGGAGCTTAAGCTTGTGCTGCCGGAGAGCAGAGAACGCATTCACGCGTGAGCCCTCTTCTGGGAGAAGCTTGTTGCTGCCTGAGAGCAGAGAACGCATTCACGCATGAGCCTTCTTCTGGGAGCAGCTTGTTGCTGCCTGAGAGCAGAGAACACTTTCACACATGAGCTCTCTTCTGGGAGCTTAAGCTTGTGCTGCCGGAGAGCAGAGAACGCATTCACGCATGAGCCTTCTTCTGGGAGCACCTTGTTGCTGCCGGAAAGCAGAGAACGCATTCACGCTTGAGCCCTCTTCTGGGAGCAGCTTGTTGCTGCCTGAGAGCAGAGAACACTTTCACACATGAGCTCTCTTCTGGGAGCTTAAGCTTGTGCTGCCGGAGAGCAGAGAACACATTCACGCGTGAGCCCTCTTCTGGGAGAAGCTTGTTGCTGCCGGAGAGCAGAGAACACATTCACAGGACAGCCAATCCTAATACAGCACTCAAACATTTTATCAAATGTGGAAAGCCTTTTTCTGCTTTAGGATTTAGTCTTGGGACTGCTACATCAGTGCTTTAACAATGGTCACCATAACGGAATACTTGGAAGTAAAATGAGGTTGTAGATATTTTTCCCCTGAGGCAGTACCTCAATAACCCCAGGAACAAACCTACTTGTGCGCACTTGGATGTATGCCTGCGTTTTTCATGTCAAGTTAATTTGATTGTGAGCAGCAGCTGGTCCTACCTCAGTTTATTGAAACATACGTCCTTGCTTGAATCCCAATCACGTGATTACCATCACCAGAACTATAATGGGTACCATATGAAAATATTGTAATTCCCTTGATATGTGACGTCCTATATTTTTATGTCCAAAATTGGAGATGCTGCAAGGTAGCACAGCCAGGATCCTAATGAGTGTTCCATTCCGAGCTCACATTGCACAGGGTCTGTCTTCTTCACTGGCCTCCGGTGTCATCACTCAGAATAGCATGTGAAGTGGCGACTCTCACACACGTTCATCTATGTTAAGGACCCTCGTTATTTGGCAAGCGGACTTAACATGAATTCTCCTAGTCGCTTACTACCCGGGTTCTGCTCTTTCTTTGACTTTGCGAGGGAGGGTGGTATTCATTCTGCAAGGTGCAGTTTTGGGACTCGCATCAGTCTGCCTCGAGTCTCTTCAGGAAAGTCCTTAAAATGCATTCTTTTTATATGCATCTTCACCACTAAGCAGTCTTATTGGGCTCTCATTTAATTTATCCACGCTCAGCACTCTATTGATGGCCATCCTTGTGACACCCTCCCTAGCGGCCCCCAAATGACACCCTTCTGGAATCTCTTCGAGCTAGCTCTATAGCACAGCATCAGTAAACGTGTATGGCCTGCCAGGGTTCTTTCTAAGTGGGTTCCTGAGTGTGGTTTCACTACAGCTATAAACCAGTGTCTGCCATAATAAAATTGCCTTCAGTCGCTTGATGTGGAAGCAGTGTCTCCTCACCTTGCTTACTTGCACTGAACAAGTTTTCAAAACCAGCATTGCACAAGCCAGCGGTTTTGGCTTGCGCATAGATGTTAGATGAGCATTTCGCAGGCACTGCCATAATGTGTCTTGTTTTTCAAGCCACGTGTCGGCTGTTTCCATCTTCTGGCCGCGTAGTACCATTGTGGCAGTGTCTGGCAGATGTCTAACCCATGCCCACACAAGGCGAAACGGCTGTCTTTGGAAACACTCGTCTCGGCTCTCTCAATGTTTATACATTTGTCGTCCTTTTTTCTTTTATCGACTGAGTTTGTCCCCCATCGATCCCATTCTACTCACCACAGTGAATGTTCTCCTCAGTGCTCCAGATAAAATGTGGGAGTATTTTACTCCCTCTTTTTTAAAGTTGGGATTAAAATGATTTTTTAGGGAGTAAAAATTGAGTCAAATTCTCAATTAGTCTTTTATATGTGGGTAAAGGGGTTTTAACTGGAAAACGGAAATGTGTTTAATGATTTTTTTTGTGCACTTAAGTGGGTGAAAGCTATTTTTGTTGGAATTATTTGTACTCCCTATTTTTTATTTTTTGGTACTGTTAGTCTATTTGTTGGGAGAAAAAGTGTCTGATGCACCGATTATGTGTAGGGCTGCTTCTCCTAGCCTGTAGCCCCCATCCTCCTGAAATGTCCCTCCTCCCTCAATCTTCTCTAACAGACTCCATGCGGAAGAGATGCTAGTGGTAATAGGTTGACGAGGCTAGTATCGGCACGCATTGATAGATGGGCCTACTGTCCCACAGCTGAAGATGCAGACGCTTCACACCATATAGAGACTGAGTGGGTCTCCATATGGAGAGCCGATTTGCTGTTAAGTTATTGACTTTTAGTTTGAATGTCATTGGCACTAAGAAACAGATAAGCGTATTGGAAGAACTACAGTATACAGTAAAATACTCTGGGGTTTTGCCCATAAAGTCATTAGGTCAATTGGCTTCTAGATTTGTGACAATGAGGAGACTATTTCATGGTGTAAACATGTATGGCTTCTGTTGCAGCTTGACGCGCATTCCTAAAACCCCTCTGCAGTCTCCTTCATGGCTTTAGAGAGGAGGGGGTGCCAGAGCGAAGCAAGGCGATCTTCAGATTGCAGAGTCCCTAGTGACCCTGTGTGTTGGGGAGAATTCTCATTTCTGTGCAAATTCCCTTCAGACCTAGAGACCCCCAGCTCTTTTGCTGGACTTTAGGACTTTTTAATTTTAACCCTAGAGTGAGTGAGCCCTTTTTCTCGCTCTCCCTTGTATTTTGATATGATTTGGATTATCGGTTTCCTTTGTTTTTGGAGTCAAACTCCGACACACACACAAATGTGGAGGCGACACACAGCACCTTCAGTGCAGTGTCAGAGAAATCCTTTACATTTCTCAAAGTTTAAATACCTTTTCTTCAGTGAACTACAGTTCCCAAGAATAGTGAAGTGAACTTGACTTTACTCACTTTTTCTCTTTGTAGGTCACACACACCATTTTATGTGGAGTGCTGCGGGGTTACTTAGTAGCCCCATTTACTACCTGCTTACGTAACAGGTAGCGATTATTACCCCTGCTGTTAATACAAACATGGGTTTGAAACTGGGATGTTACATCACCAGTTTTTTACAACCTTTATGTCACTGACATGAGGGAATCCCTGGAAACAGTAAAGTCACCCCTCCCGAAAGTTGGGGATGCTGTTATTAGCTGGATGACGTATGCTGACGATACTGTCATACGGGAGAAAACACTGATGGGTTTGCAGAGAATGTTAAATGCTATGTACAACCTTTGTATGGCAAACAAAACTAAGATCATGATGCTTGGTGGTCGAGGATCCAAGAAGAAAAAGTATGGCTTTAAGTGGAAGATCGATAGTGACTTTAGAAGTAGTTAAGATCTATCCTTACTTGGGAATCCCCATCATTAACAATCCTCCAAAAACCTTTTATAATGTAATTGAATCAAAGGTGACAAAAAAGTAATGTTAAGAGGAGATACATGGCTAAAAAGGGGGGGGGGCACTCTGTGGAAGTCTTCCTTGAAATATGAATAGCATTGTGACGGGGGCATTATATGCCCTAGATACTCTGGAGGCCAGATACATTACTGGTCTGGATAAATTAGAGGACTAACTTTGGAGACCAGCTTTAAGATTTCCAAGGTCGGTCCAATAGAAGCCATTAGATGAGAGCTATTGGAAAGAAAAGATAACTTGCTGAGTTTGATTGGCATGAATATGGATAAGGTGAAAGAATCTGGCAGTTGAATGAAAAACGTACAGCTAACTCTATCCTAAATGATAGTTTACCGTTCTGTTATTGTCTGTATCGTGAGGGAAGTGTGTCCTAATTAGTCATAGCCTGTCTTCGCTACCGGCACGATCTGAGGGGAGTGTAACAGAGTGCTATAGCCCCCGAATCTGAGGCTACCCTGACAGCTAACTTTCTACTTCAATCTTACTGCGGGCTCCGAATCCTTTGCCATCTTGCCTTGCCAGCTTCTAGGAAAACTTGTATATCTAGATATAATTTAAGAAAAGGTGGCAACCTGGAAACGGCCCCTGTGCCTCGGCCATTGGGTGGACGAACAAAATTAAGAAGGGCCCTGGGGTGATATCACCTGTCTTCAAAGGCACCATTCTGGCATTCTTTACGGCAGAAAAACCATTGGTAGTGGATACGATTACACAGGAGGAAATTGAAAGGCTAATATCGAGGCAGGCTTTTCACGAGGGTCTAATTATGATATTGATAACAACTCACTGCTGAATCTCTGCCTATATACAGACGTCTGACTCCAGCGGTGCAAAGCTCCCCTGGCCCTTCTTGTCTTATTGTGGGAGACGTCATTGGATAACATGGATCTGGCCAAGGTACAGGAGACGGAGAATATCATTCAGGGTTCGTAGCGCTATATAAATGCTAAATATTAACTCCTGTGGAGGGGCAGTTTCCACGCCCTGTCCCCGCTTTTCCCGAAACCAATGAAGAAAACGGAGGATACTGATGTTTTTTTCTAGGAAGCAGCGCCGCTTGGCAAAAACGGGTTGCTTTGCAAAATGTACCCTGTGAAGTAGCGTCACCTCTCTCCAATACCATCCCTACAGAGAAGAGAACTAAAAAAGCGAGGAAAGGGGCAGTCTGCGCAGAAAAAAAGCACCAGTAAGGGGATTGGCACATTTACTAGTTGGATTATCCCGGAAAAATCAGGAGAGATTTCTACAGCCTGTACAGGCACACAGGAGTCCGATTTATCTCTTGATGAGGGGCAGGCCGTAGCTAATTTTTCCACGTCGAATAAAAAAGCGAAGAGCCCAACCATTGGCTCCTGTGCAAATAGAGCTGCCTGTGGGAGCAATACCAGCTGCTACATCTGTACCTGAGAGTAAAATCTGTGTCTTCATGAATCTTAAACAGAAGCAACGGAGGAAATGATTATCTAGATATGCATTTCTTTCCAAACTTAATTTAATCCCACAGTTGCAGGCCTTATTAACTGATGACTTCAAATTTTTTGAACCAATGAAGGGGTTTAAACCCAATGTGTCGGCAATTCATTGAAGATACCTAGCAACTGCTCAACTTCTTGAAAACCTTCGGGAAGCTTTGTTATCGGTACATATTGACACTGATGTGGGCCCTGAGCAAGAAGATGCAGCTTTGAATTGCCATGAGTGGCAGGGTGGGAATTGCCACTCATCCTCATCTGGAATCTAGAAGTGTTATGGATCTTGCAGTGCTAGATTCAGAGGGACAAAATTGGCTAACGTTTTTTTGAAAGTTGGGAGCTTGAGGTTACAAATGGTCATTCTGAGAGCGATTGTGCAGGAAAGCCCGCTTGGATGAGGGGCACTTCATTTAGTGCTTTGGATTACGTTTGTTAGTTGTGAATTGGCGGACATGAGTATCGGCTGTAACCTCTGGAGTGACCATGCATCGTTGATTCTCTGTTTTGGAAATATATTTGAGCCATATGTTAAACCTATGGACGATTTAAAAGTTAAGCATACTGTTAATCGAATAGTGTGGTCAGAAAGAACATTGATAACGCTGCAAAAGTGACATTTGGCCACCTCTAATTTTATTATCTTTGAGAATGTCCCCTGAAGAAATTGGGGTGGCTCACAAGTTTCGCCGGCTCCCATGCTGCATCAAGAACAAATATGGCCCTAAAAGAAGCTCAATCAGGAATGAGCTTTGACAGAACTATTGGGGATGCTAAGCGTAATCTGAGAGTTGACATTAGGAAAGCGAAGATGACTGTGCTATCGCTGATGTCTTTTGCCCAGGTATCTAGGAAATAAAAGAATAAATACCACATGTGGCTCAAAGAGATATTGATGACAACATAGTGTCAATTTTTTATGTACAGGGAACAATTGCAGCATTTGGGAACTCCTGGGAGAAGCCAAGGGCAGTAGGCAGCACTCACTTATTAATCCAATTAGTGTGCATGATTGGTGCCTATTTCTATATAAACTTAATGCCCCTGCTTGTATTTTGAAACAGAGTGCAGTCCAATATAAACTTAGAGATTCCCCCTTTGTTGTAAAGGTTGAGGACTTGATGCTTAAAATGTAAGAACCTTAAGTCCTCCAGGGCTTCTGGCCCGATTGGCCTTGCAAATGTAGTCCTCAAGAAGGACCACGTTTTCTGGGCCAATCTCCTTAAAATACTTTTTGACAAGGTGCTTTCAGAGGGGTTGATTCCTAGCACCTGTCAGAGAGCAATCCTTATCCCAGTGTTTAAAAATGGAGTTAAATCTGACCTGGGTAATTATCGATTGCTCTCTGTTGGATTGCATCGGGAAATTGTTTGCGCTTTTGTTGCTGCAGGAATTACAGGCATGGCCGATCATGAGTGCTTATTAGATTCCAAAGTGCTTTTAGACATGATTATTCAACCATGCATAACCTAATTGGTTCTCAGTTTCATTACAAAGCACTTGCCTGAAATCTGCTTTTGATAGTGTGCCGGGAGCATCTTTGGCACAAGCTGTAATCGATGTGTTGTCCACTGGGAATCCTATAATACTATGAGACTATTGCACAGGAACACCTCTGCTTGTCTTAAACTGGATATACAGGGAACCAAGAGTGCTGAGTTAAACGGGTGTGTCACAGCCCACTGTTATATAATCTTTTTGTCTCAGACCTCCCGCTGTCATTGGCAGGCATTCAGAACTGTCCACCTAAAATAGGTACGACCCATTGTGAAGTGCTGGCATAGGCCGGTGACCCGGTTATCATAGACAACACATTTGGTGGGCTAGTGATCGGCGGCAGCACTATGGACTTATGCGGATGACAATGGGTTGACTATCAATTGTAATAAAACCTTATTGATGCGGTTTTCAGGTAAGATCGCCCAATTACATTTGCATGCCCAGGACTTTGAAGTGAGGTATACCCCCATGTATAAATATCTTGGCGTTGAGTTTGATGTAGCTGGAGGATACAACACTTGCATCCAGATGCGTATGAGGAAGGCGGCACAACTGAACACCCTTATTTGCCAGTTCACTGAAAGCAGAAGCAGATATTCTATGGGGTGAGCCAGACCGCGTTACATCAATGCCTGGTCCCTACAGTAATATGGCTACAGGTGATTGAGGGAAGCTTTTGGAGAAAGCTATTGGGGCTTGCAACATGTGTGGCATGGCTATAAACTGTCTGGAATTGGACATTCTCTCATTAAAATCATTAGTATTAAAGAAAAAAATAACATTGGACAGGATGAGCGTAAAAACCAAGCTAACTCGAGCTTGGGGAAGAGTATGAATGAGCTGTTCAAAGCCATCGGGTGGGTTCCCAAGTAGGGAGAGGATTACATAGGTATGAAGACTTCTGGGGAGATGTACCGATCTTTGGGATTGGCAGGAACATTTTACTCACCTGGACCGATTGAATAGCTATGCATTCATCTCTACAGTACTATATTCATTTAAGAGACCTCAAGGTTCTCTGAATTTATGGCCTTCCCCCGCCCCGAGAAAATGTATTCTGCTGTTAAGAATTCATCATCAACCTGTTCTTTCAGTAGTGGGCGTGGATCGTGGCATTCCGAAAGATGAACGCTTTTGTTGTTTATGCCTTAATAGGAGACCGAGGGAAACTCCTATACCCTTAATAGGGGAGCAGAGAAAAGATACAAAATGGCTGCTGGAAGTTGATTTAGTGAGTCCCCGGTCATGTTTCCCTCGGCACCAATATCGGGGGCGTGGCCAAACAGGTACTGTGGATCACAGGCTGAAATATGATCTCAACCCACGTTCCACAGAACCTGCAGGCTGCCTTCCCCACCACGGGCTGTCATCTCTGCCCCCCACCTGCCGTTTTCCCCACTTTCCTGACCCGCCTCTCACCCACTTATCTTATTATTGCAGCTCGTGCTACCATGGCAGCTTCCCTCCTCCCTTTTCCGACTGCTTTGGTAATAAAAGAGGGGTTCCATGGAGACCCCTACCTTCTAGAACCATGGCCATTTTGGATCAGTAATTGCATTAATTGAATGGGACGCTCACCTTTGCCATTAGCACCTGTGTAGATATCTACACCGGTGCTCATGTTTTTTTAAATTTTGTAAAATGAAAGTAAAACATATCTATCTTGATTCCCGTCCCCGCACAGTGCCTTCAGCCAGGGGCAGTCCCTTCTTCAATGTTGATGACATCAGTCATCAACATTGAAAACAGACTTCCTGACTGAAGGCACTGCAACGGCGGCAGGGAGATCCTTTTTCTTAAAAAAAATAAATTAAATTAGCACCAGTGTAGTGATCTACACCAGGGGTAATGCTGATATGCCCCTCAGTGTCTTGCCCACACAGTAGTTAATGACCCGCCACCCTCATTAAGGGACCCTCGCTGTGCTCGGACCCTTAACTTGAATGGTGGACCATTTCCCACAGGGTGGGCCCGCCACCTCTGTGCATATCTCCTGAATACATGAGCCATTTTTTCAGTGAGTTTCCATCCATGGCTGCACTAGCAATGTAAATCAGCGTGTCCCATGAAGTCATGCCCACTCAACGACTATTTGTGATGGCAGCACAAAGTTGAAGCCATGTTATGATTGTGGAAGAAAGGTTTGCTCCCTCCAGATTCCCATTACATCAGGAACCTTCATTTAGAAGTCCAGCGAGTCTCCACAACGAGGCAGTGTTTACCTGAAAAGTATGGAAAAAAATGGGTGGTGTATGAGATAATGGCCTTCTTAAGCCTCCAGGCTGGGAGCTCAGGTTAGCCCTGCCCCGATCTCTACGGCTGGAATTCATTGTTCATCCACACCGAATTTTCCTGGGAAGATTTTAATGTGGTAGTTGTGAAATATTTGGTTTGTGCAAGTGGTAATAGAAGTGTACCTACTGCCAAAACCTTTATAAGATTAGAATATCTGTCCACCTTCTGGACCCCTGCCCCTCCAAAACCATTATGGACAACATTGACTCGCTCCAGCCTTGGCTGATCTCGGCAATCTCTCCTTTACCACCGGAGTCTTCCCTAGTTCAATTAAGCACTCCATTGTGCACCCTCTGCTGACCCCTACATTCCAGCAAACTACAGCCCCATCTCACTCCTTTCCTGGAGAAGCTGGCGATCTCACCCTCCATCCACACTGAATCTTTTGGTTTCCTCCATGACCATCCGTCTAGCTTTTGAGCCAGAGGCACGTAAACAGCTCTTCTGAACATCTGTGAAGACCTGCTTTCAAATCTTGACAAACACTCCCTCTTTCCTCATTCTTCTTCGCCTCATCTTCCTTTGACATGGTAAACCACAACATCCTTATCACACGTCTCCGTGACACCCTGGGAATCAGTTCATGCTCTGGCGTGATTAACCTCCATACTCTCTGACAGCCCAACCCAGGTTGAACTTGGGTCCTTTCTCTACTAGCACTCTATCAACCTGCAGCGTTCCCCAGGGTTCTAACCTACCCCCTGGTTCTTCAATGTCCACATGGCTACCCTGGCACGTGTGAGTGCCACCTTCATCTCTAACTTCCAGTGTTCTGCGAATGACACGCACCACTTCTGCAAGCTTCCCTCAGCCACCTCCTCTACCTTTCTCATATCTGTCTGACTGCAATTCAGTCATGGTGTGCTGCAACCAACCTCTGCCTCAATGCCAGTAAGATCGAGGTTGTTCGCATTGGGACTCCTGCTTTCCCATTTTCACTCTCTTGACCCTGCGCCCACACCCACCTTCGAGGCAAAAAACCTTGGGCATTTCAACTCCTGTCTCCTTCTCCACTCGACTTTCGGACATCTCTTAAAGTCCAACTACCAGCTGCACCTCCTCAGCTCCTTTTCTCACCTCCCCCAGCGGCTCCCTGTCTCCAGAGCCCTGGTTCTCTCTAGGCTGGACTACTGCAACATTTTCTTTATCAACCTCCATACCTCTGCTTTACGCCCACTGCAACTCATCCAGAACAGAACCGCAAGACTTATCCTTGGCCTCGAGCTCACCTTCTGCATTGTTCACAAGGCTTTCTGGGCCTGAGACCTACCTATCTGCAACAATGCCTTCCTAAGTACTGTCCCTCCCGAGCCCTCTGCTTATCTACCTCCAACCTTCTGCGAGTGAGCCAGTTCTCCAAGCGGAGATTTGCAGGGAGATCTTTATCCTCAGCAGGGGCCTCACTTTGGAATAGCCGCCCTCCGCCGTGAGCCTGATCTCCTTAAGTTCCAGATACTCCTCAAGACATTTCTCTTCTCTTCCTTCTCTCTCCCTCTACCCTACTAACCTCTCTCCACTCTATTCCCTCTCTCCCTCCTTTTCCACACAGCTTGCCGACTGGTCGCCAGGTGTACCCAAGTCTCACGTCCCTGGCACCCTCGCCAGTCCTCCACACTTGATCCGGGCCTGCGCTTGTCCTCATTGTTACTGCACTTGGTCAATGACCCATGAGAATGGAATTCTCTTAGCACTTACCCAGTTTCTGACTAACTGGATGCAATTAGATTTTCCCCCCACCCCCTCCTCTCTCCTGTACCGTTTGTGCACTTGCATGATCTGACCATACCATGCCTTGAAGATCGTCTATCTTCCCTGTCTCCCCTTCTTGCATGGTGCCGCCTCAATGCTCTTGGAAAAACAGCAGAATTGATGTTCACTACACTGTGTTAATTGTATTATATGCACTTACTCAGCCTGTGCAGACTTGTATTGTTCAGGAATGCAAGGGCTCTGAATGACTTTTTTTCCCCCCCTGGTTCCTTCCCTCCTTGAGCTCTTTGAAACACGTGCCTTGTGTATAGGCTCTTTACAAAAAAACATTCCCATACCAATACCACTTGAAGTCCTCCCAAAGCAGCTGGAAGGGGCAGGACGGCTTACCGAAGGGATGACTAATTCTCTGCTCCTGTACTCTGTCGAAGTATTGCTTGAACCTGCATACATCAGACCCTACACCAGGACCAGCCTGGCACCACCCTGATGTACTCTTCCCTATTCCTGCATACAGCCCAAGTTACTGACCACAGGACTTCAGGTCTTATCGGAATAGTACTATTGGTGTCTGGGACTCCAACTCTCCTGCGCCACTCACCGCAGCAGATGCCCGACTTGTGACTGCTACTGCACCGGGTTACCAGTGCTGGTTTCTGCCTGCACTGCTGTTATCCCCTGAGGCTGTAATATCAACATCCAATGCTTCTGCGTTGTGCTGTTGCACTTTGTTCACCTTTCTTCAGTCCAGAGACTTCGTCCTGGGTCTTTGTACAGTCCTCTTTGGGCGGGAGTCATTGCATAAATATCCCACACCTTTTCAGCTGAACTGCAGATTGAATGCTTCTTTGCTTCATTATCTCAGGCGTGCCAGCTGGCTTTGTCACATTGTCTAACGCAGCACTTACAGGAAAGCAAAGGGTGCAATCTATGAATATCCAGGGCTTGAGCTCACTTTGCCCACATTTGGGTAGCTTTGTTTCCCCATAACCATGTGTTGGGTACGATTGTCATACTAATATTCTTGACCTGGGTCAACCCCAGAACATTATGCTTTTACTTGGCGATTATTTTTTCCTTATGCCTCTGAGAATAGGATCCCATTGCCATAATCAAAGAATCTTTTACTCTTTTTATGGCTGTCATTTTTAAGACTCTCAATAGTGCCTTGTTCTCCTCTTTGATAACTTTTTGGCAATAAGTGCCTGTTACTGGGTTGCCCTAGGGGCGACCCTTTGAACTTTCTCTGGCTAACCTTGTTAGAACTACAGTTCCCAAGGGTAAAAGGGATCTTTGGTTCCTTTTTACATTTTATTAGGTGAGACCAGCACCCCCCACCTTATGTGGAGTGCTGGTGAGATATGTAGTATCCCCTTTCTCGTTTAAAATCTAACATTTATGTTACAAGAACAAACTTGCCTTTAATGGCTGATGGCAATGAACCTTTTTATTAATTCGGTGCACCTTTACCGCGGGCTATTTGCAAAGCCCCAGTAAAGGCACCCATGTGTGCTCATTTTACCAAAATGGCTCCGTCCTGTTTTTCGCCATTTTAGTGTTTCTCGTTTTTTCTTGTTCCTTCCCCAGACATCCAGGGTGGGAAATTCCTGTTATTATTTTTTATTTATTTATTTTTTTAAACTCTTCGGCAGGAGTCTTGTTGACTCCCCCACCCTGGCTTCAGTCGCTCTGTGAAAGCAGGAAGCGAGGAAGGAGTCCAAAACTCTGCAGCCCTTTGTCTTGTATTGTATTTATTAAGTTTATATAGCGCTTTACACAAAAGCGTTGCACATTTTAACAGGATACATTTAACAATAACAGTAACCGTAGAAGCAAATTACAAATTTTGAATCGGACCAACAAAACGGTATGTAGAGCAATTAGACAGAAGGGAAGGGGGAGAGTAGTGGGGTAGGGCTGGGAGGAGGATGGAGAATGGGTAGGAGGAGGGGGAAAGAAGGGGTGAAGGGGTGAGGATGGGGGTGGAGGGGGGAGGGAGAAGATTAAGGGGAAAGGGTGGGAGAGATGGAGCGAGAAGGAGGGGTATCATGGCGGGGAATGGAGGAGAGATTTAAGGGACGTGCAGTATGAGGAAAAGGTAGGAATAGAGCGGATTGAGAGGGGTAAGGAGTTCCAGTGGAGGGGGGGGAGGTGGTAGGAGTTGGAAGGAGCGGAAACTGGAGGAGGCACAAGGGGAGGGAGGAACAGTGAGGAGGGAGGAACAGTGAGGAGGAAGTGGTCATCGGGACAAAGGGAGCGAGAGGGAGTGTAGAAAGAGAAGGGAAGAGATAAGGGGGAGCAAGATCATGGAGAGATTTGAAGACTAGGCAGAGAAAATTAACTTTAAGTTGGGAGTGAAAGGGAAGCCAGCCAATGGAGGATAGTGCAGCTGAGATGGAGTCTCGGGAGGTGAGGAGACCGAGGGTATGGATGGCAGAGTGGTAGATTTTAGATTTGAGGGGTGCGAGATGTGAAATAGGTAGACCAAAGAATGAGGAGGAGCAGTTGTTAGGCAGAAACCTGTGCAGTTCCCTTAGGGACCACTGCAAAAGATTTCAGACTACAGGTGGTTGGCAGTAAACCCAATTGGTAGCAGTCTGTACCACCCAGATTTACCTGGTAGCTGTGGCTGAGCAGTCAGACTTCTCTCAAGAGGAGTTGGGCAGTATATAGAGCATACACAATAGGTACAGAGACACAGTAGCCAAAGCAAACACTGACCAGAGCTTTGGTGTAAAAAGTATATAATTATTTATTTAAAGACACACTTGTAAATTACACTAGCACAAAGAGAGGTAAATAAATTCAACAGTCACTATTATATATATATATATATATATATATACAACCCTAATTACTTATTAGACAAGTCTTAATGAGAAACAGCACTTATTTTCATACAGAGGTGAGCGCTTAACATAAGATGGCACTCTAATAAGTTAATAAAAAGGGAGGGAAAAAGGCAATGAAAGCACACACATTTCAATACTTTTCAAAGAACCACAGTGAGGCAGGTTAGGCAAAGTCTACTGGAGAGCAAGGAAGTTCAAATGCCAGGCCCACTCTTAGAGAGGGCAAGCGAAATGTGTCCAGGATCACACAGTGGGGTTATGCCCAAAGAGTCTTTGTAGAAAGTTCGCAAAAGATTGAAATCAAGTCAGGAAAAGTTAGTTAACCGGTCCCAGGCTAGCCCAGGTTAGAGTGGAGGATTTACTGTCACCCCGAACAATCTGTCGCAAGGGAAGCCAGGCGGGACACATTACCTTAATAATTGGGAAGAACGCTCCAGCGGGGGCAGTTCCTGGCAGCGGGTGCAAGTCAGTGTTTCGTCCAGAGAAAGAGGTCTCGACGTGGAGGAAAGCTGAAGGTCGTTGCGCTGCCAAGGAAGAAACCAGCCGCGGAGTTTCCCGGTTACAAGGTACCACGCTGTTCTTCGCGGTAGTGGTGATCCGTGGTATTCCGGTTGCCGGGGTGCTTGGCACGGGCAAGGCGGCCACGAGATGGCCCAGGAAGGCGAAAAGACGGGCAAACTGGTTATCCCCACAAGTCAAAGGAAGAAGACTCTCCGGGCTGGAGATCTCCTCTGTCGTCGGGAAAAGTGGTGAGACTGTTCCGCAGGGCTCCACCGGTGGTGTCGTCGTTGCAGGTCGGCTCGGCTTCTCCCTCCTTGGATTGTTTCGGTCCTGTGGCGACTTCTGAAGTTCCAGTCCCCAAAGCCCTGCTTTTATGCAGAAAACCCCCATTCATTCAGCCTAGCTGTCAATCAAACATGCTAAGTGGTGAGCCGGGCGGCTCACCACTTGGGCCAATCACACGAGTGCGACTTGAGTTGCCGAGGCAACTCAGTCCAGGGTGCCTAAACCCCCTCCGACACCCCCTCTGGTACCCAGACAGAGTGGCACCACTTTTGGAGGCTTCTGTGGAGAAGCCCGCCCAAAAGTGGAACAAAGGGATCGACTTGGGTTGGAGTCACAGAAGCAAACACAAACGCCATTTTGGAACCAAGTTTTGGCAAAAATTACCAACCAGTGAATTAATAATTTAATAAACCGGCGGTATGTTCGAGGCTATATTAAAGTGTTAGCCTCGAACAATGAGAAAATCCCATAGGAATACATTTGCGGTCGAATATAAATAAATAGTATCCACTGCCACCAGCCAAAACTCGGTCGGGGGGGGACTGGACAGTGCCCCCTCGAACAGACCCCAGGGCAATCAAATTGCCCCGACCAGTACGTCCACAATAGGATGGTTTGTACTGGTTCCGTTCACAATTTGAGACTAGTAAAGCCCTTGGAGACAGTAGTCAGTCCCAGGGTATGGAGTCTGTTTGGGGGTTGCGACGACACCCCTGGGTTACGGCACGGAGGGTGCTGTGTAACCACACACCAAAAATACATGAAGCCCTATGGGGTAAAGGACCCCATAGCCCATAAAACACATACAAAGTCAAAGGAACACCTCAAATCATGTGTAAGAGTGGGAAAAAAGATTCTGACTCTTAGCAGGAGAAAAAAATAAACCCCAAAAATCCAGCAAAGCTGCTGGGGGACTCACTAGGTTTGGGAAATTAGCCTTTACAGAGAATTCTCCCTAACGGCAATAGAAGAGGCGAGAGAAGATGAGGGAGGAGATTAAAAGTTTAGTGGCATGGAAAGTAAGAGAGGGGCGGACTTTGCAAATATTATACAGGTGGTAACGACAGGCACGAGAGGTGAGAGATATGATGGGGGAAAAAGTGAGGTGTCAAAGTGAATGCCTAATTTGTGAGCGTTGGGGGAGAAAGTAAGATTAGAGGGAGGAAAATGAACGAGAGGAGGAGGAGGTGGTGGTGGTGGTGGTGGTGGTGGAAGGGAGTTGGAGGGGAAGAAAATGACTTCAGTTTTGTCAGATTTAAGGGAAAGAAAGCGAGAAGACATCCAGTTTTTATTGACAGTAGGACAGTTTAAGGTGGAGATCAGGAGAGAAGGAAAGAAAGAGCTGCGTGTCGTCGGCATAGAAATGGTGAGAGATGTCAAAAGAGGAGATAACAGGGGCAAGGAGGGAGGTGTAGAGAGAGAATAGGAAGGGGCCAAGTACCAAGCCTTGGGGTATTCCATATTCCATTGGCTGGGTATGAGGGGAGCGGCCACCCCGGGAAACAGTAAAAGAGCAGGAGGAGAGGTAAGCGGATAGCCAGTTGAGTACGGATCCTTTGAATCCAAAGGAAGAGAGAGTGTTGAGAAGAAGGGGGTGATCGACAGTGTCGAAGGCAGCAGAGAGATCAAGAAGGACAGAGGATTGCTTAGAGTGCCGGGCGGAGAGGAGGGAGTTAAGGATGTAAGTGAGGGCTGTTTCAGGAGAGTGTTTGGGGCAGAAGCCAGATTGAGAAGGGGGAAGGAGAGGGAGATTAGTGACAACGGATGAGGGCTGAGAGTAGGTGAGTCGCTCAAGAAGTTTAGAGAGGAACGGGAGAAGTGAGATGGGACGGAAGTTAGAGGTGAGCAGGGATCAGCAGAAGGTTTCTTCAGAATCTGAATGATAGTGGCATGCTTGAAAGCAGAGGGGAAGGTGGCCGTGGAAAGGCAGGTGTTGAAGAAGGAAGTTAGGTAGGGAATAAGAAGAGGGTAGATCTTGGGAATAAGAAGGGAGGGGAAAGGGTCGGTTGGAGCAGACGAGTGGGCTTTGGAGAGGAGACACACGTCAGAAGGGGAGACATGGGAGAAGTCAGTCATGCAGGTAGAGGGGGAGAAGGGGGCAGTAAGAGGAATTGATTTTTTGCCAAAGGGCAAGAATCTTGGAGGAGAAGTTTGCAAAGTCTGAGGGAGAAGGGGTGGAGGTTGTTGAGGGATCAGGGGTTGGGGGAGAGAGGAGACGTGAGAGAGTTTGTAAGATGCGGCGGGGGTGGGAAGCTTGGGATTGAAGGTTAGAGTAGTAGAGTTTTGCCGAGGAGAGGCAAGAGTCATAAAGGGAGTAGTAAGAGAAGTGGGATGTTTGATTGGATAGCAAAGGAGATTTGAGCCAGTGTCTCAAGGCGTCAGAGGAGACTTTGCATGTTGAGGAGAGAGCCACGGATGAGAGCGTTTCCGGGTTGGACGGAAGAAGGAAAGAGGGTGGAGTACATCGAGTGAGGAAGAGATAGAAGAGGAGAGAGTAGAAAGTGCGTCATTGGCCGATAGCGAAGAGAAATCTTGGAGAGAGGGGAGAGAAGAGCAAGTTTCAAGAAAGAGGGAGGGATCAAAGCTACGAAGGTCACGTTGTGAATAAATAAAAGGGGTAGGCTTAGAAGAAGCAAGGGGAGTAAGGGAGAAGGAGAGTAAAGCATGATCGGAGAGATAGAGGGAGTGTAGAGACAGTAGAAGAGGGGCAGAAAGAATTGAAGATAAGATCAAGAGTGGAGACAGAGGAGTGAGTAGGAGAGGAAGGAAGAGGGGAAAGGAGGTAGGAGTCGAGGATGGATAAAAGGGGAGAGGAGTGAGGGGGACAAGGGAAGTGAAGATTATAGTCGCCGAGTACAGTGAGAGCAGAGGGAGAGATGAAGGAGGTGATCGAGGTCATCATAGAAGGAAGAGATGGCCAAGGGGTCGATATGATTAGAAAGGAGATGGGATGAGGAGAGGAGGATTTGTAAAGAAACTCGAAAGAGGGGAAAGAAGGAAGAGATGAAGAGGAGGGAGAGAAAAGGTATTTGGGGTGGAAGAGGAGGCCAGTACCTCTGCCACAGCCAGTAGCACACGAGATATGAGAGAAGCAGGATGAAGAGGAGGTTAGGGAATCTGGGACTGTAGTGTTGAGGAGGGATCCAGGTTTCAGTAAGGCAAAAGAAATGAAGATTGAGCTGGAGGAACATGTCTAGAACTGCTGCGGTCTTATTGCAGAGGCATCTAGCATTCCAGAGAGCAATGTTGAGAGAGGAGGGTTGGACAGTAGGGGGGTAGAGAAGGTTGGGGTGGTGAGAGAGGGTAGGTTTAGAAAGGGAGGAGTGGGGGATTAAAGAGGGGAATGGACGTGAGGAGGGAGAAGGATAGTAGGGGAGGACATGGGAGGCTGTGAGGGGAGAAGGGTGGGGGGGATAAAGAGGACGGTGGGGAAGTGATATGGCCAAAAGCATAACCGAGGGGGGGAGAGAGGAAGGAGAGGGGTAAAGATGTGGTTCAGAAAGCCAGTTGCAGAGGAGGGCTGGTAGTTACAGGGAGCCGGGGTCAGGAAGGCGGGCAGTAGTGAGGACTCAAGAGCTGGCAGATGAGGGGCTGGTAGGTAAAGAGGTCCGGAGGCCGCACTGGGAGGCCGAGTTGGGTTCAGCTGAGGTGGGGCACTCTGCGGAATGGACCTGCCTGTGGAGGAGGGCGGGCAGTGTCCTTGTGGTTCAGAGTGCTGGTTGCAGAGAGGGCCTCGGTGGCAAGGTCGCCCCGATGTGTAGAGGAAGGTGGCAGAGACACTGTAGTTTGGATAACTGGTTGCTGGTTGAAGAGGAAGGCTGGAGGGATCAGCTGGTGAGGGGCTTCCTAGGGCTCGTAGAGGAAAGGACACTGTGGCCCGAGGAGGGGGCGGGCGGTGAGACTGAGGGACGGGGGGGACAGGAGATGGGAGCTGGTGGGTGCTGAAGATCAGAGAGCCAGCGCGGGAACTGCGCAGGGAGAGGCTCCAATGGGCACTGAAGGCTAGAGAGCCAGCGCCACCTTCCAGCCTGAGTGCAAGATTCCATTTCAAACTGGGAGGCTTGCTGTCCTGAAAGGATTGCCAACCCCCCCACCCCCCAGTTTGAATGTTGCAAGGCTGTTTGATTGGCTGGGTTCCTGCCTAAGTCGGAACCTGGAAGTTGAAAAGGTAGTCGACCACTGGAAGCAAATCCGAAGAGGAAGATTAAGAATTTGCAGCTGAAAATATTTCCAATGACCGGAGTAGCCTGCTGTAGTCCTTTCTTCAAATCAACCCGGGCACTCCGAAAACGACTACTCCGAGCCTGGTGAGACCCGCTAGACTAAAGACCTGCATTTTGAGCCACCCCACGCTGTGCTGCGACCTTGCGGGCTGCAATAACCTGGGACCATGAGCCATTGTGGGGTAGTCTTCCGAATCCCGCTGAAACTTTATGGGCGTCCTGCTGGATCTCCAGAGACACAATTCCAATCCGACAAGTCCCCCTCACCAGAGGGCTGGATCTTGCTAATGACGTGACGTGAATCCGACCAGCGATATTCTGTGTTCTTCTATGCACCTGAAAAAGGCGCCAAATCCACACACCCGCATCCAGCCATGAGGAAAGCCTTGCCTAGAGCATTCCCTGTGATCATTGCTGCAAAGTTCCTTGCAGTGTCCTGTCTTCTTGATGGAGTTCAATGACTGGGTTTTTTGATGCAAAATCTTATGTTCTGCTGCACTGTGCTGGCTTGGGTATTTACTTATCTTAAGTCCCTTGTGATTCCTGTTTAGTTTTGTGGTGTGTTCTGATTGCAGGATCTCTCGTCCAGTTCACCCAGGCCCCTCCTGCAATCCTCCTAGGGTGTCTTCTGTGAAGCCCCTTTAACCTCAACTAACTCTAAAGTAAAGTGCTTACTTGTTCTAACAGTCTTCCTTAGGAACTCTGACTTTTGCTACTTAAGAACCTATCCTGAACTGCCTTTTGGACACTAGACTCCAGTGACCTCCCTCCCCCTTCTACCACTGGGAACACTCATGCTTCAAAAATAAGGGAACTACTTTTAAGGATTGGGCCTTTTGCCTAGAAAAGCGAATGCGTTTAAAAGGTACTTGCTTGCAAAAGAAGTTAGTTAGTAACTGTAACTCTTAACAGTTACACAGGTTATTACTCAACATAGAACTGTTCAGTCATTATGAAAAGTATATGCAAGTTTATATTGCTTGGTAATTTTCTGCCATTCTGAAGTATACTGCAACATCTTTCTTTCCTTGGTGTTGGGCAACGTATGAATTCAGTACCCTCTGGGAACACTACAAACTGACTACAGGTATCGGCAACCCATCCTTTTGTATAAGATTGCACTCCACAGTTTTGGTAGTGTGTTGAGCAGCCAGGCTTATCTCAAGTGGGGAAATGTGAGCTGTAGTGGAGTTACACAAAGATTCACAGTTACAGGTATTCAAATAAACTTACATTCCAGGTTTCTTGCATAAACAATTATTATTTTATCAGACAGTTATAAAGCCTTTTTTAGAAGGAGCAATATACTAGTAAAGCACAAATCCACTTCAATACTGTACACTCAATTTCTGAATCGGACCAGACCCTTTTGGGATGGCCCACAGACACAACCTACACCCACAGGTGACTTCAGTAACAAGGGTGCTAGGGACATTAATACCTTACTGTTGGCATTCAGAACACTCTTTAAAAAGTTGTTAAAAGGCAAAGGTTATTGGAACACAAATTACAAATATTCATAAGCGGTGCAAATACTTTCAGATAGCAAATGGGTAATTCAATAGGCTAAGCCAAAGTCAATAGGCAAGTATTTGTATATGATGCAGCACTTCAGGTAAGTAAATGGAAAAGTATTTGCACAAGTTCTTAGGAGTCTTTGATGAAAAGAAGAATCAAATGTAGGGCCACAAGCTGATTAGACTTTTGAGTTGCAGCGGTTACAAGCACGTCCACAGTAAGAGGTAAGTTCTCTTAGACTTGTTTTACAGTACCTTTGTAAAGAAGAAAAGATGCAGCTGATGACTTCTGTTCCTGTGCAGCTCTTCAGAGCTCACTGTTCCTAGGCCTCTGTCATGGGGACAAGAGGGAGGACGTCGGGGGACTCCTGCACTGGGACTGTCAAAACTGGCAACCGGCAAACCTCACTTTCAGGGGCTGTTACACGTTTCAGCTCCTTGCGGTACAGCAAATAGCAATAGTGCAGTTCCTGGCTGTCAAAGTGGACTTTCCTGATTCTGGGGTCCCACACTCGGCTGGGGGACAGGGGGGGTCAGGCTCGGTCAGTCCTGCTTCTTGGGAGTCCGGAGGATCTTCCAAAAGCTTTAGGCCAGCTTAAAAGTAACACACACAATCTGGTGTCCCTCTCCCTGGCTATACAGTTTCCTGCAGCAACTCTGAGGAAATTCAACCAGCTCCGAGATGGGTGTCTATGTGGAGTTGATTGTCCCACCTACTGAAAGGGAGAAGTCGTCCTTGCAGGGGCTTCTCTGTCGATACGAACTTGGCAAGTTGGCACTGCAGCAGCCCTCCACCGGGCAAACCAATGGTCCAGGAATTGCAGCATCCGTCCTCTTCAAGCGCTTCTTCGGTTCCTTTGTCCAGTGGCCCACTCTGCCTTCCAAGCCAAAAGACTTGCCTTTTATTCAGTTCTCTCCCAATTCCAGCCTTGCTGTCACTCATCCAGCAGGGTGGCTGTTCTTGACGGACAGTCAGTCAGCCAATCACCACAGAGTGCATTCGGGTCTCCTAGGAGACTAAGCACAGTGAGTTTCGGGCACCTCCTTCACTTCCTGCCTACCCCAGACACTCTGGAGCCAGAGGCGGGTTTCTCTCAGAAATACCCACCAAAGGCGAAATGAACAAAGAGACCAAACCTGGTTTGGCGTGCAGAGAAACTCTAGAAGGACCTTCCCACAAAGACCTGGCGAACAAAGAAGTACCGGCACCATTTTAGCAAAGATGGCTGTACGCCATTTTGAAATGGATGGCTCCCTCTGTTACTTTACCAGAGCCGCGAACGGTCACGGTAAAAGCACACTCGTGTAGTTCAAAACAAAGCCACTGCCACCCGCCAGTCAATTGAGGAAAGGGTAACACATAATATGATACATAAGAAGCTAGACAAAGGGTATACTAAGTAACCCTTCTAGCACTCTATTGTAAGATGGTGTGTGCTGGATCTAGAAAGTTGCAAGTAAAGTCAATTTCACTTTACTGCTCTGGGAAACACTAGTTGATCCCAGAGAAGGTATTTAAACCTTGCGAAATCTCGAATACTTCCCTGTGTCACTGCACTGAAGGTGCTTTGTGACAGTTGTAAAAGATGCCTATGGAGTTTGTTAGACTCCATAACCAAAAGAAAGTGTATAAAAATCACATTAAAATACACGAGAGAGTGGGGTTAAAGGGTCTCACTCTTCCCAGGTTAAAAAATCAAGTCCTCAAAATCCAGCAAAGTTGCTGTGGATCTCTAAGGTGGAGGGAATTAGCACATTTCTGAGATTTCACCCTAACAGAATTCTCCTTTACTGACCTGTAAATTGCTTTCCCCCTTTCCCAAAAGTAATGCTGTTTTATACACCTATTCTCTGAAGGTAGTGAAGCAGTTTCCCAACTGGTTCTAGCTTCCCCTGACTTGCTGTTAGCCAGGCCAGAATGAGTCTGCCTTAGGTTTTATCTACCTAGAATAACCTTGAGTCATTTATTGTGTAACACTGGGTTTTGCTCACCCTGGTCTGTTTTAGACAGACGCAAAAATAGTCTGGGGTTTATACCTGCCTTTAAGTTGCTGATGGCACCTTTAAAGAAGTGAATCTAGCTTTGAGGTAAAGGTTTGCCATCCTAAAATAAGTTACAAGAGTTATTGCTTATCTCGATCTGTGTAATATATTACATCCTTTGGTTTTACTTACCTAGTATGTGGGTTATCAAAAAAGTTATACGTTTTTATGGTACCTAGAATAAGTGTTCCACTATTTCACAAAGTATGTTGTCCAGTTGGTTTCCTACGTGATTTCTTGCTGAGCGTCACGGTACAACTGTTAGGGTCTACTAACCTTATTACCGAAAGTAATCTAAAGTAACTTGGTTTGACTCCCCTAGAATGGTTAGGTGCTCCAAATTAGGTCACATGCTTTGGTCTGTGTACCTTCAGGCATAGTTGTGTTTTTCTATGTGTTTATATATGATCTGTGATAGTACTTATTTCTCTGAAGATTTATCTGGGCCTAATTGTATTTAAATAAACAATTTATTTTTAAAATACATGGTGTATCAGTGTTTCTTTGGACCATATGTATAATACAATTTCTTAGTACTGTACAGCCCTCTCACCCTTCTAAGATGAGCCTGGCTGCTCTGTCTACGCTACCAGGTACTCAGGTGGTACATTCTTAAACTATGAGTGGAGTCTTGTACTGCCTCAGTTGAATGGCTTTGCTAAACCCTTAGTTGGACTTCAGAAAACCTGTCCTAATGCCGTGCAAGTCAGGGGTGCTCACCTAGAGAATCTCAAAGTGGGTGTGTTGACATCAGGTAGTCTATTTCATATTGAACACCTGGAGCTGGGGGTGATGAGACTGGCACTGATCGTTTTACCTTGATACGGGGAAAAGTTCAGATTGACGACACCACTGTGGCCATCCATTACCTCAAAGCTAGATTTGCGTTTTGGGATTTAAAAGACTTGCTGTGCATGGATACTGCCTCTAGAACCTGAAGCTCGGGGAGGATAACACGAATCAACTCTTTCATCCCAAAAATCACGGTCTTTTGTGTATGCTGACTAAATGCAATTACAATATTACTTTGTGGGTGCGCATTATTACTAATAGTACATTAAACCTGTCAAATTCCTCTAACAATTGTACACGTTCAGCAACTACCAACTAAGAGGCCTTTTTGAAAGTATTACAGAGTATACCCTTGTGTGTTGGTTTATTGTGCTAAGTTTTTAGCAGTGACTCCTGTGTAAACACAATCTACATTTTCATAAACATTTAAGTTGAAGTGTTTCTTTGTAATTAATTTACTGGGTTCAGTGTACTTGCCTACAGCTCACATCTTCCTCTTAGGATATGCCTGACCTGCCACTCTACCAAGGTCTCTGAGTAGTACAGACTGATACTAAGTGTTGGGGGGGGGGGGGAAATCTACAAACCACTGGTATAGCTTATGGAAGTCTTACCTCCAAAGTGGGACTTCAGGAAAACTCCCCTAACGCAACAGATCCAACATTTTCTATATACACAATCCTTCAAACTTTGGCCAGCTCCACGCTTATATTAACTTGGTAGTACCTCTAGAAACTCAATCTACAAATCCCAATCTCTGTACTGTAACCTCAACAGTGCCCATGAGGGCAGAGGGCAATGGTTCAGATGGTCTATCCAACTCCCGGACTGACAGAAGGTCCGGCCTCAAAGGAAGACGCACAGTTGGACGAAGCCATTGCAAGAAGCTTAGATCACCACATCTTCCAAACCCAGGGCAATCGGAATCATTCATAGTGGACCCGAAGCCTCTGAACATTGAGAACTAGAAGCATGAATCAAAGCAGTGGGAATGCATAGAGGCTGAAGTCCCATTCCACCAGAAAAGCCCCCCCCCCAGGTTTACATTACCTGTTGTCCTTGAAGGCAAACTGTTCCACTTGAGGGGCTCCACAAAGGGTGAAGCTTTCAGAAAGGATAGCCGGCAAGGATACCACTCGTGGACATCAGAGCCATGTCTGCACAGGATGTCTGCCCCCACCTTCTCCATCCCAACTATCTGGGCTGCTGAAACAGATGTTACCTAGTGCCCAAAACCACAGCCTCATCCCTTTCACTGCATAGTGGACAGCGAGACCCCCAGTGGAGGCTGGTCCATTCAGGCAAAGGACATGGGGTGCAAAACTCCTTCCTCACTGCCTGCCTGCCAGACACACCCAAGGGTTCACGCCAAAGACCAAACACAGGCCCCCCCTTCCCAGAATGGTAGATGGGCTGGCAAAGAACTATGCTAGTAATCGCGAAAAAAATAAATAAGGGAGGGCCCCACGTTTAGTACTTCGGTTCTCCTATTGTGCAATACCGCGGCTATGGGTTTACTAGGTGCCCCTTTGGCACTCCACATAAGGAGGTGTGTGCTAATCTCTCAGACTATGTTTTTAGAGAGGTGCAAAGTATCTCGCTATCCTTAAGAACTGTAGTTACTCTTGGTTAAAGGAATCTCAAAGGGGGGACCGTAAGGGTCCACAGGAACACTGCCCATAAGGGGCTGTGCGCTGCAATAGTAAAATAAGACGTTATGGAGGAAAGAAGACTCCATAGGCTAGGTACAATACAAAAGAATAGTGTTCCAAAAGACAGAGCCCATAAGAATGAATGAGTGGAAAAAGGCTCCACTCATTCAGGATTTCAGAAAAAGGCTAGGGGTTTCACTAGGAGAGGGGATGAAGCATAATGATACATCTCCCAAACATGTTGTATCCTATTTCTAGTCTTGCAGTTATTTTTGTTTCCAGCAAGACATGGACTACGTATTGGCATAGTTAAACATTACCTTACACCTTGTAGGGGCGGGGTTTTGCCTAGTCCCATTGAAGGCCTTTGTTAATGCTTTTCCTCCAACCCCATTTGTGGTTCTTACTTGAGACCAATTAATTCTTGACTTTCTTGATGGGCTTGCCACTTGTACGGTCTAGTCCACATTTGCAGACCTACACCTTTGCTGAATGCGTTTTTGTGGCATTAAGCCCCCGTTCGAATGGGCTGGAACTGGGGGGTAATGGCCGAGCAGCCCCTTCACTTGGGCCATTAACGAGTGCTCTGGGCTGTTGCCCGCCCTCACATTCCAGCACTTTGAACAGGGGTTTAAGGCCATTGGCACCCCCAGGGTACCAAAGCGGTAACCCAGGTTGCTATAAAAAAACGTATTTTCATTCTTCTCTTTCCATGGTGGCCTGCTGGAGCCAAGGGGAAGGAGCGGGCTGCTAAAATAAGTTGAGGGGATGAAAAAAAGGAGGACAGAGGGTGGGGGGTGTAGATGGTGGCAGGGGGAGCCAGCTGTCAGGCGGCATGGAATGCAGGATTTCATTGCTGATTCAAGCCCATGTTCCTAGCCACCCGATTTACTCGTTCCACCCTGCCAGGGTGGTAATGTGAATTTGTGTGCACGTTTTTGCTGCAAAATGCGTATGCGAAGTAGGGGGTGTGTGTGTGTGTGTTAAATATAGGGTTGGGGATGGTAAGGGAGTATCTGAGGGTTTTCTCCCTGCAGCTTACTGCAAAATGTGCTACGAACATTCATAGAACCATTGTTTTCTTCTTCTCTTCAATTTACTTGAAAGTTACTTTTTTGTTAGATCTTCTGCGTGGCTAGTGATAGCTTCAGGCACTCTTGTCTACGCCTCTTTATTTGCTACATGTTGGGTAGGCGATTTCTGATTTTCAGGTAAACTTGTAAATTTGCCAGTTTTTTGTCACCCTCATTTTTCGATGGGGAGTAGGGGCAGCATAGTGTGAATCCTAAGAAAGCACTTAATTTCCATTCATTTGGAACAAGGTAATTTTGACAGGAAGATCAGCTGTTCACATCTTGCCCACATCTGCTCATTAAGCAGACAATCTCGCAATTGATGGAGTGTTCTCCCAGGGCAGACAGGAGAGGGGCCTCTCAGGGGCTTGAGGCCCAAATCCGCAAGTGAGATTTGGTCACCTAAGCATTGCTACAGGGTCCATTTGGTAAATACTTGACAGGCAGTCATGTGGTCTTGCATACATTTTACAAACGCTATTTGGATTTGCGGTTGGATGAGTATGCTTTCTTTAGTAGACAAGAGGGGAGTCCCGAAAACAAGCTACGTATTGATGTCAACATATAGGTTGGAAATTCAGACTGGCATGAGGCAACTATAGGTCAAAATCTTGTGTAGAAACATATATCACAAGATATAAGCAAAGGCCAGTATTTAAAAAATATACAATTGTTTTTGTTTTCTGGTACATGCTAAAAAGCAGGGACGTCGATGGTCCATTTTTTTTAAGAAAAGACATGCGACAACATATAACAATGAATGAGACACTGTTCAAAAGCATACAAATATATCTGTTGGCATATGTCAAAACTCAAAGCCCATTGCAGACTTAGTGATGTTAGTAAAACAAGGTGACTTCCAATCGTAAACATTATAAATGATTTTTCAAGTGAGCCCTCATAGAGGATGTGTCGACAGATGACTGTTTCCAGCCTTAGATATGTAAACACTCGCTGTAATACGTGTCAACTGTTGTACCCGAACACCTGATGGTCCGACTATGGCTTTCGTCAGGACACAGAGGACACCTGGTGTTTGGATGTCGTGTTTTCAGAAGAGATGCTTTTTGTTTGACAATGTATCTAAACAGAAACACAAAAATATAAAACTATTATCAACCAGCTCAGTGGCTAATTACAATTATAGCGTTACCTCATTATTCCTAATATTTCCAAACATTTGAGAAATTTTTAAATGTGCATCATACCATACTTTCTAGCATTCGGATATATCTAGTTTCTCCGTCTAGTATTCATATAATATCTAAGTATGTCTTTCCTTTTTGGACTAATCTAATAGTCTTTCAATAATCAAATTGCATACAACCTCGTGCATGCTCAAATGCAGAGAGTACAGCGGGGGATGGGGTTTGGTCAATGAACAAAGAAGAAAGAATACATTATAATTATGCCTGCTGGGTTATACCCCCTATATGCATAAATACCTTGTCATTTACTTTAAGAAAAACCCGAAGAGGTTCAAGTGATGTGTGTCATCAATACATCTATTACACTCATCCTGGTAAGTATGTGCATCGTAGCCCGACGTGTACGTTTTTAACCGTGTGGCTCTGGATTAAGGGAAACGGAGGACTAGTGAGCATTCATTTTGCCTTTTGACAATTTATGTTCTAAGGTGCATGTGAGCTACGAGTTCGTACCTTCAACTTTCTTGTGGACCCGCACGGCTGTACTGTCCCCGGGTGTATTTCCATATCGGCGTGTGGGAAATTGTTTGTATAGCGGGCCGAACTTGGAAACCTCCTTTACTGGATGCTAGTCTCTTTCGAGCGTTCTGTTGTAGTTAATTATAAACATAGCAATGTGTTACAAAAACAAATAGTGTGCTGAACATGTCTACCTGCAAAAAGTGTAGTAGTTAAGTGATGGTAGAACACTTCTCCAGCATGGGGTCTGGCATGGATTCACATGCTCATGAATATTCCCAGTCAGGCTGGGAATCCTCAGTAAAGAAAAATCAGTATCAGTTTCGTTTCTGATCTGTCTGTCTTAGAGGTAACCAATCAATGATCTCTGGGTCATACTGCCCCATCCAATGAATGCCCTCTCCCAAAACCCCTCCCCTGGCAGCCATCCTCGGATTTTTACTGCACGTTCAAGCGTTGGGAGTCCTTGTGCTTTAGCTCTCAAGATTTTACTGCGTTTTCACGCTTTTTCTGGAGATTTTCTAATTTTTTCGGTTTAATCGAGCCTCAAGCTCCACCGTTTCTACTTCGGATAACAGGGACCCGTTTCGGAATTCTTCTACGCCCCTCAAGGGTGAAGTTTTTGTCGAGTTACGCTTCTTAGAGGATTCCAGAAGATCTGTGGCCTACCTCAACGGACATGGCCCAGGACAAGGGAAGCTCGCCGCCCGGATCCAAGCTGTTCCGGAGCTGCCTGGGATGCGGATTGCAAAATGTTTTCAAGGAGGACGAGCATTTGAGATGTCTCTACTGCCTTCATGAGGACAAGACACACGTGGAGAAGAACTGTGCGTTCTGCAAGAACCTGTCGAAAGGACCAAGCAAGATCGTCGTGCCCGCCGTCTGGCTGGAGAAGGGCACAGCAGGTGAGAAGGCGAAGAAAAAGTCTGAGCGGTCTTCTAAGTCCTGTGAGGGCGCCCCGGCGACGGGTGCCCCAACAAAAGGAGGCCAAGCACCGCGAGTCCGCGGGCACCGGGAGTGCCGAAAGTTCGGGCTCTTCCGCTGCCAGGCAGGGCGTGACTTCCCCGGCACGATCAACCACGAGCCAGCGCTCTGGTTCGGGGAAGAGGAAGTCCGAGAACCCGGGTAAGCTTCTGGAGAGGCCCCAGTCGATCTCGAAGGGAGCCGAGGGGGAGCGAGGCGATGACCCTCACCCCAAAGCGAAGACCCAGGAAGCACCTAAGGTGTTGATGGCCTTGATCCACCCGGCAAAGGCCTCTATGGAGGTTGTCACAGCGGCCCTGGCGAAGCCGGCAGAGGCTTACGCCAGTGGAGGCGGCCGAGGGGCCAAGAGTTTCCCTGCCACCGCGGAGGGAATCCTCTTTCTAGACCATCGTTAAGAACCCCGTGAAGACCCCGGTGGAAAAAGAGGGAGGGAGGGGGGGGGAGGGGGGTGGGGGTGGCCATTACGGACTCAGATTCAGCCTCCGAGGAGGATCCGGTGGAAACCGTGAAAGGCCTCATCGAGGGGTTCGAAGGCCTCAACGAGAGGTTCGATCCCAGGGGAAGGTTCCTGCTGATGTGATCGAAGATGGCGATGATGAGGGCCCAGTAGAGCAGCCATCCCATCCGTCCGCAGCCATTGCCCGAGCCCCAGGATAGCTCGGCGGCCATTTTGTTGGTGATCCAATCCTTATGTACTGAGATGAGGTTACCACGGACCCCGACGGAGGATCCAGAACCAGGACGGTCGGGAAGCCCTCTGAACAAGCGGAGGAGAGTCCACCCCGCACCGCCCTTCGTGCCCACGAGGCCTGTGGACCCCTCATCCCCCTCGCCGACCCTCGGGATGATACAGCGACGGATACAACGACGGGGACGGACGCCGACTATGATACAACGGACATTCCGTTATCACCCACCCCCCCTCGGGCCTCTCCGCCCGACGAAATTGGCTCTTTCCACGCCATGATAACCAGGGCATCCGAGCTCTTCCAGCTCTGCCCTGAGGAACAGAAAAAGTAAGGTTTTCTTTCCCAACCACGAGAGGCCAAGAGAAAGGTGGTCCTTGCGGTACCGTTGCTCGACATCTGGGACGAGGGGCTGGCTATCCTAAAGAACCCTTCCACGACACCCGCCAAAAGGGATAGGTACGAGAAGTAGTACCGGGACCCCGATGCCGCCCCCTTGTGCCTCAGGGCCAAGCCCACGCCGGACTCGGTCGTCTCGGCAGCAGCCAGGAAGAAAGCGGCGGGTGCGGCGGCTTCAACTTCCCCGCCGGACAGCGAGGGCAAGAAGTTGGACTCCATGGGACGAGTCATCTCGTCGGCAGTGACGACGATTAAGGCGGCCAATGCCTTAGCGCTTGTGGCCCATTACGACAGGGAGCTTTGGTTCAAGAAAGCTCCCCTGCTAGACTTCCTACCGGACGTCGTCAAGGAGGCCAAGGTGGCAAGGCCTCTTCCAAGCAGGACTGAACGGGCCGTAGCGTCGGGCCCCCACCGAAGCACACAGGTGGGAGGATGGCTGACTAAATTCGTCAGCGTGTGGGAGTCCATCTCCACCGACCGTTGGGTGCTGGACACACTGGCCCGCGGACACTTGCTAGAATTTCAAAAGAAGTGTCCTCGCATTCCTCCCGTGGCCAGGAAGGAGAATCACGTCCCTCAACTGCTGTTGGAGGTAAAGGCGACGCTCAAGAAAGGTGCCATCGAGCTCGTTCTCAAGAGTCTCCGGGGTATACTCAAGGTACTTCCTCGTCAGAAAGAAGACAGGCGGTTGGCGCCCCATCCTGGACCTGCGTCGGTTGAACAAGTACATCAAGGCATAGAAATTCAGGATGGTCAATCTCCAGCATGTGCTGGGACAGCTGGAGGAGGGTGACTTCCTATCGTCGCTGGACCTGGAGGATGCCTACTTCCACATCCCCATTCTAAAAGGTCACAAAAGTTCTTCAGATTCGTAGTCCAGGGGCATCGCTACCAATTCAGAGCCCTGCCGTTCGGATTGAAGTCGGCACCCAGGGTGTTCACCAAGTGCCTCGCACCAGTGGTGGCGTGGTTGCGCCTTCAGGGGATCCACGTCTACCCTTACCTGGACGACTGGCTAATCCGTGCAAGGTCAAGAGAACTCGCCGCCGAACACACGGCGAGGACCGTCCGCCTGCCCTCGGAATTCGCCATCAACTACCCCAAATCCCACCTGGTCCCTTCGCAGGTGGCACTGTTTTTGGGATCGAAGCTCGATACAGTGGAGCGATTGGCATCTCCGTCGGAAGAAAGTACGAAGGCCATTTTGGGCAAGGTGCAGCGCCTGTTAGCCACAGACGTGGCCAGGGTGAGGTCCATCAAGTCCCTCCTCAGGATGATGTCCTCATGCCTTGTGCCC
The DNA here is from genome assembly GCF_040938575.1 of Ambystoma mexicanum. Taxonomy (NCBI): domain Eukaryota; kingdom Metazoa; phylum Chordata; class Amphibia; order Caudata; family Ambystomatidae; genus Ambystoma; species Ambystoma mexicanum. Next base: position 84,785,075 of record NC_090923.1, read on the forward strand.
CTTTGCAGACTTTGGATGCGTCCGCTACAAGAGTTCCTCGACGCCCGCTGGATTCAAGCGGCGGGCAGCTTCGAAGACAGGATCCCGCTGGGCGAGGAGTTCTGTCGGGCGATTCGATGGTGGGGTACCCGTGCGCACCTCACGGCAGGCAGGGACTTCCAGACCCCGGAGTATCAGGAGACTGTGACGACGGACGCCTCCCTGTAGGGATCGGAGATCTCCATGCAAGAGGCCTCTGGCTCCCGGAGGAGAGGTCTCTCCACATCAACATCCTGGAGCTACGAGCCCTGTTCTGGGTGCTCAAATCATTCCTTCCGTCCCTCAAGGACAAAGTGGTGAGGATCTTCACCGACAACACCACAATGTTCTACATCCGGAAGTAGGGAGGCACCAGATCACCAGCCCTATCCAAGGAGGCCCAGGATCTGTGGCACTGGGCCGTCGCCCAGGGTATGCTTCTGGTTGCCTTCCACCTGGCAGGAATAAAAAACAGCATCGCCGACTCACTTAGCAGGGAGCTGCGCTCGTGCCACGAGTGGGAACTATGCCAGGACCAGGTGGATCGGCTCTTTCAACGATGGGGCAAACCCCAGATCGACCTGTTCACAACGGCGACAAACTCAGTGCCAGAGGTTCACCAGCAGGTTCGCACAGCCGAGGAAAATGGGCGATGCTTTCTCGTTCCCTTGGGACGGCCTGTTCCTGTACGCGTTCCCTCCGTTGCCGTCTCATCAACCAGCTCAAGAGGTCCAGGTGCAGGATGATCCTCATCGCACCGGCGTGGCCGAGACCGATCTGGTTCCCGGACCTTCTGGACTTCTCAACGTCCTCACCTATCAAGCTGGCGACGGACGCAGATCTTCTCTCCAGAGGAGGAGGTGCCATTCTTCATCACGACCCGGAGTCGCTGAACTTGCAGGCTTTGCTCCTGCAGCACTAGAATTTGGAGGATACGATATCCCGGCTGACTGCAGAGAGGTTCTTGCAAAAGCCAGGGCGTCCTCAACCCTCAAGTGCTATGGACATAAGTGGAAGAGGTTCTCTGTCTGGTGCCGTGCACAGAAGATTAACCCTCTGCGGATTACGGCCCCTCAAGTATTGCCGTACCTACTGTCGCTGGCCAAAGCTGGACTAGCTCACGCCTCCATCAAAATACATCTGGCTGCCATCTCCCGATACACCAGAACTACAGGACGGGCGTCCTTGTGGTCTCATCGCCTGGTGAAGGAATTTATGAAGGGACTATTCCGATCGTTCCCGCCGGTGAAGGCCCCTGCCTCGGCATGGGAGCTCAAAGTGGTGCTGACCAGGCTCATGGGGGGGGCCCATTCGAGCCTATGCAATCGGCGCTGTTGAAGTTCCTGTCGTGGAAGACAGCATTTCTCGTGGCCATCACCTCCGCGCGACGAGTGGGAGAGATCCAGGCTCTATCTTGCAAGCCTCCATACTTGACTTTTCACGACACGAGGGTGGTGCTGAGGACGCACGCCTCCTTTATGCCCAAGGTGCCGCCAAACTTCCACCTCAACGAGCCCTTGGTGTTGCCAGTTTTCTTCCCGTTGCTTTCGTCTCTGGCCGAGAGGACTTTGCACTCTCTGGATGTGGCTAGAGCGCTGAAGTTCTACGTGGACCACACAAAGAGTTTTCGGTAGACATCACAGCTGTTTGTGAACTTTGGACCTGTGAATCAAGGGAAGGCTCTCTCGAAGGCTTACATTTCCAGATGGCTCTCCGGCTGCATCATGCACTGTCACCGGTTGGCAAACCGACTGCTGCCCGGCCGTCCGAGAGCCCATTCGACCACAACGATAGCTGCTACCATGGCGCTCCTGTCTGGTGTGCCCCTGCTGGACATCTGCAGGGCTGCTACGTGGAGGTCGACGCACACCTTCACAAGATTCTACTGCGTCGATCGGGACTCCAGGGAGGAGTCCAGGGTCGGCCAAGCAGTGCTGCGCAACCTGTTCGCTTAAGGTGAGCCTGGTAAGAAGGTAAGAGATGCTTAATGTTGAGTTGTTGTATTGCTTAATGTTGAGCCTGTTGCCACCTCCCGTGGTTGTGCATGTTTATACTGCTATGTATTCTTATATTCATGAGCATGTGAATCCATGCCAGACCCCATGCTGGAGAAGGAAAAAGTTACTTACCTGTAACTGTTCTCCAGCATGGGTCTGGCATGGATTCACATGCAAACCCTCCCTCCTTCCCCTCTGCTGCTCTTCACTTGGTCATACTGCCACTTTACGTGCTACCAAATCTGAAGATGGCTGCCAGGGGAGGGGCTTCGGGAGAGGGCAGTCATTGGCTGGGGTCAGTGTATGCAATATGATTATTGAAAGACTATAGGTTAGTCTAAAAAAGAAAGACATATACTTAAATATTATATGAATACTAGACGGAGAAACTAGATATATCCGAATGCTAGAAAGTGATATATAGATTATTGGATGATGGTATACCTTTGATGCACATTTAAAAATTTCTCAAATGTTTGGAAATATTAGGAATAATGAGGTAACGCTATAATTATTAGCCACTGAGCTGGTTGATATTTTTGTGTTTCTGTTTAGATACATTGCCAAACAAAAAGCATCTCTTCTGAAAACACGACATCCAACACCAGGTGTCCTCTGTGTCCTGACGAAAGCCATAGCAGGATCATCAGGTGTCCGGGTGCAACAGTTGACACGTATTACACCGAGTGTTTACATATCTAAGGCTGGAAACAGTCATCTGTCGACACATCCTCTGAGGGCTCACTTGAAAAATCATTTATAATGTTTACGATTGGAAGTCACCTTGTTTTACTAACATCACTCTAAGTTGGCAATGGGCTTTGAGTTTTGACATATGCCAACAGATATATTTGTATGCTTTTGAACACAGTGTCTCATTCATTGTTATATGTTGTCACATGTCTTTTCTTTTAAAAAAATGGACCATTGACGTCCCTGCTTTTTAGCATGAACCAGAAAAATAAAATTTCGTATTTTTGTAATACCGGCCTTTGCTTATATCTTGTGATATGTTTCCACACAAGATTTTGACCTATAGTTGCCCCATGCTAGTCTGAATTTTCAACCTATATGTTGACATCAATAGGTAGCTTGTTTTTGGGACTCCCCATCTTGTCTATGAATTGTAGGCCTCACCCCACAAGCCCCTAACAAAATAGTGGTCTATTTTTGCTCATCTAGCATTACCCTGCTTTCTTTAGTAGCCATGTTTTCTAGAGATTTGTGGTCTTGAAGCCTTTTTGGTCTCTATCTTCCTCCAGTACTAAAGGTACTACACTGAAGTCTCTTGTGGAGGGATCTTGGAGGATGCAGTCCATCCTATGGATTCTTCTTGCACTATACCAGAAAGCCCGACGTGAGATTAAAAAAATAAAATAGGAATATTTCAGTCTGGCAAACATTTGAATTCAGGCAAACCTTTTCCCCATAGTCTAAATTGTCCCTATTGAGATGTTCCCATAGCTGCTGAGCACGGGAGGGGAAACAATGGTGAACCAAGGTTTTGTGGGGGTAGTGGGCTCGACTTATGGTGGGCATTATCATGTCGGCCATCACTGTGCTCCTGCAAAAGGTTTCTGAAAGTGGCTGCCACTGCGTGTTCTCTATCAAGATGTGGAGATTCTATAGAACATACTTTCTGTTGTTGAGTCCCACTGGAACTCTAAACCCAGGTAGTCTTTTTGCAGCAGCATGTCGAATTCTAAACAGCAGCTACCTACCAGTGAGTGTACACTAGCCAACTTGCAGGGTGAGCTGCTCGAGGAAGCCATGTTGCTTTAGGACACCATGACCTAGTAGTATTTGGCACTCCCATGTGGACAAGTATGATATTTTATTTATTTCGCCCGCATACACAAGTGTTTCAGAGCGTGGCAAGGGAGGGGAACAGAGGAGAACAAAACAACGATCTTACTAGGCCCAGTGACATTGAGAACGCGCAAGTGCATGGGAAAGAGAAAGGGGAAAAGTGCATGTAAGGGGAAATACTGAGTTACACTAACAATTTCACCCCTCTGCATACACCTCTCAAACTCTAACCAAACACAACCTTACAGCACACCAATCCGCACAAACTGCACTACAAAACACAAAACAAACCACACATAGACCAGCACAACAGCACATGACTACCGACAGTAAAACGCCCCAAGTCCAGTGAACAGACCCACCGACCTGAGGCTGCCAACAGCACATCACTGCTCTCTTGCACTTTTCCAGCTTATTCCCACTAACTCACCCTCCGCTTTTTCAGAGCTGCCAGGGGACCACCCCGGTGGTGATAATGCGCGGTGCAAATGTCCTTTAACATTACCTTACCCCAGAACTGTGAATGATTGCATGTCCCACACTTAGTCAGAATTGTAAATAGTAACATGTACCATAAAGTTAAGTTTAGAAAGGTATTCCCAACATCACTGAATGTCCCCTAATAGCATCTGTGTTAAAGTTCAACCTAGAAAGTGTGCCAAATATCAGTGCGCTAAAGTTGAATTTAGAAAATGTGCTTAATAGCGTGTCTCTAGTATAGTCACTGTGCTAAAGTTGGATCTAGAAAATGTGCCTAATAGCATAACTGTGGTATTGATGAACTTAGAAATTGTGCCTAAATGTACGCCCCCTCTCCTGCTCTTGTGCTTGATCACAGGCGCTTTACTGATGATCACAATATCAAACTACGACACTTACTCTCCCCTATACACCATCATTCAACTAGAACACAGCTGTACTATGACACATTCTGTCTAGCTGTTCTCATAATTAACATGACCCCACGAACTCCACATCATCCTAATAAAACACAGCTAGCTGAGCACATTCCGGCTAGCTTAAGCGTCTCTTCAGGGCTAACGCAGCCAGAACTCAATCTGGATGTCCACCCTCCAGACTGAAAACATCCAACCGATTTTCCTCAGCACCACACCTACCGCTAAGAAGCAACTTTCATGCAACAACCACACTAGCTGCACACATCTGGTGCACCCACGCACCATACCACACACTCTACTGACTGAACTGCGGTTCCCGAGGGTGTTCAACCTACCAGCGCTTTGAGATCATACCAATGATGTATAACGTGCTATATAAATGCCAAGTAACATAGCATAATATCACCAGTGAGGCCCTGGAAAGGGTCTGAATACGATTTGGCGAACAGTAAAGGATAAAAAGTACAGGGGACTTTCACCCTAACACAGCCCTTAACCGAACTGTCCTCCAGCAACCTGATTCACACTTAATTGTAATAACCTGCAGGATGTGATAGGTGGCTGGGCTGCCCTGTAGGGTAGGAACTGTTGAGTCTGAACCTGGTGACCTACCTGTGCTGCAAGAAGTCTTGACAGGGCAGACTTCTTTCAAGGTACAGTGTGTCTCTATTTCAAAGTTCTGAGTTTAATTCCACAGGGCAATCTTAACTGCTTCTGGTGCCCAGGGCGCAGATGGGGTTTGCACCCACGCCCTGCCACTCCAAACCAAAGAAACATGCCATTTGATGCAAGCAGTTTACTCTGGACAAATAGAGTCCCTCCAAAGGTTCCAAAGCTTCATGCGGACTGCCAAGTCTCTGGGCCTAGCGGTTCAGCAACAGCCGTGTTCTCGGCGCTCAGGAGTTTTGCTCCATCTCCTGGTCAGGCGACAAGTTCCCTTTGGCAAAGTGCACTGCTGTCTGAATGGAGGTCGTGGCAGGGGATACTCCTAGAGGAGGATTGTCTGCCTCTGCTGTGCAGCCCCATGTGCGACCCCCTCTGTGAAACGGACTTCCACCACTCTTCTTGGTGGGGGCAGGATTTCCAGGTTTGGTGAGGAGTGTCATCTTAACCCATCTCACACCTGAGCCTTGCAGGTCATGCACCAGGACCCTCAAACCATCTCCTGACAATCAGTCTTTGCCTCCGGGACCCCTCCTACTGGAGGAGGTCCATGGGCTTCTGGTGAAAGGGACCATATATTCGGTACCCTGCTCAGAATGAGGCTAGGGCTGGCCTCCACTTATTTTCTGGTGTTGATGAACATGGGTCTTGTGTCCAATTCTAGATCTACAGCTCTTGAATCTGCTTGCGCAAGGAAGATTGCAAGCCCTGCACCTGCAGGACTGGCTAGTCTTCCTGAATCTACTTTCATGTGTCTATTCATAGAAGGAATAGGATGTACCTGAGCTTCACGGTGGGGCTCTGCCACTACCAATTCAAGGTCCTGCTGTTTGGTCTATCTTCGGCACCCATGATCTTCGCCAATTTGCGTACCATGATACCGGCTCGCCTCAGAAGTAAAGGCATCCATGACGGGTGTGCGGCTATCTAGACTAATGCATCAACGTCAGGGACCTGTGTTTGACCTCATGGCTACAGGTGCAAATCCCGGCAGGTCTACTCACCCCTTCCTTCTTCGGAAGGTCAATAAAATAAGCACTATTTCATTGGGTAACATCTATTATCTGTGAAAAGCACCAAGATTCTCCTCTGGGGATGAATCTGCACTCTACAGAGTCACCTGTTATGGCTTTCCCGATCTGGACAACTGCCTTGTCCGAGCTTGCTCCTTGGTCCAGGAGGCAGCACATCTGTTCTGCACGCGCAGCCTGTTGCACAACTTGGTCCTCTCCCTGAACTTCAAGACTTATCTGGTTTCGCCATCCCAGTCCATCTGATTTATCGGGTTGGCCTTGGCTTTCCTGCGCTTTACAGGCCTAAAATTTCTAAAGCAGAATTCTTTGTACCAATGACTATTTGATCAATATACTGAGTTACAAAGATCCTATCTCGCCACTGAGCACCAATTCTTAAAGATGGATTCCCAACATCAACCCAGAGGTCCTATTTTGGGAGGCCAAACTCTTGCGGTGAACAAGAAAAATACTGCATTCTAGCCAGTATCAGTCATGGTGGGTAGCTGGGAAGCAAAGCTTACACTGTGAAGTGAAGAAGAGTGGCACAGTGAGACACAGAGCACTACAATATTTCCCTGTCACTTAGTAGTAAAAACCTATACAGTCATTTATTGGGGTCTTTTTAAAATGCACAAAAAGCATTGAAGCCACTGGGTTAAGTATTGTCATACAAACTATAAAATATATATATATAATTACCTTTTGGCGGTTCTATGGAGAACCTCTTCCCTTTGCAAACTGTTGCTGATAACTACATTAAAGACAGTTCAGCAATGCTTTCAATAAATATCTGGTAAAGTGTGTGAAAAGATAGATACGCTGTTGAAACAGATAAGTATTAAAGTTAGAAAAACACAGTAGAAACACTCATGAGCAATTCTAGAATCTGATCTGATCCCTTACCACTTAGTAAGTCCAGCTCTGAGATAGAATCACTGAACCACAGGTTATAGTGATCAGGTAGGTTTACTATTGTATTGAGCAATTAGTGTTTGCAATTCAGTGTTCCAAATGTTAGGAAAAATTCAGGTCAGGTAATTATCTCTCTCGGTACCAGCACACTAGAGAAGGCGGAGAGATTGGGCCAGAACTTTGTGCCCAAGTAACACTATGCCGGTTGGTGGGGTGCAAAAAGCTATCTAGACTTACCCCCTTACTTTGACTTTCCTATAGACCACTACAAGAGTTCTGGAATCTATTGGGGGCTATGTGCTGCTGTGATTAGCCTGGTCAAGGTTGGCCAAGGGGTCATGGCGCAGAGGTAGTTTTCGGGCATGGGGTTTAGTTTTGGTAACTGTACCTGTATGTATTTTTATACCTTACAGGGCTTACAACCTCTTTAGGCTGTGAACACACGAATTTGCAATTAAAATGACACAATCTTTGTCATTGCTAATTAATGTATGTATTCCAGAGACTAGCCAGCTGGTCACCTTGCCACGAAAGGACTAAGACGTCTGCAGAGCAGAAGACTTCCAAGGAGCGAAAACTGAATGCAGCGAGTGTCTCCACGGTCCGGCCGCAAAAAGGGATCTTCGGGTGGTGAAAAAAGGAGCAGGCCCTGTAGGCCTTCTGTTGGTATTGGAAGGCAGAAAATGCCAGAACAGGCGTTTCATAGCACTACTTGAAGATCCTCCAAGTACCATGGATGTATTTGAACATTGACAGCAAGAAGCAAGTTATCCCAGGAAAGAGCTAGTCAGTCCACTGGGTGGTCCAGGCACACTTACAGCTCAGCAGGCATGGATTCTAGAGCAGGTATCAAGACCGATTGCTGCACCGGTCCAGTGGTCGAACCGAAAGGGAGGCGCAAGGGTGGTCAGCTGCAATGGTCATCTTCAGTGGGCTGTATTTCGTCGTAGGGGTCTTGGCTCCAATGATCTGTCGAATGGCACAAGAATCCTCCTTTTAGCTAATCACCGGATCCACCAATGGCAAGCATCTGCACCATTCCAACTGGCAGGCCCAATCATGGACAGCGCTTGGCCAAGCATTCTGACCAGCAGCGCTCGACTTGGATGTGGATTGGGACCAGGCAGTCTCAGACCCCCGCCCCCAATCTGGCCACACAGACCGCTGCTTTAAAATATCTGCTGCCACCAGCCCTTCCTGGACACATTGTATTTGTAACCACCGTGAGAGATCAGAAATGCGAGACTGACACAAAGGTATAGTTTGCTCAAGACTTGCCATTTTATGAAATAAAAAAGGGTAAGATAAACGCCCATCTTTCCCTAACCTAACAAGTATGTCCCTGCTTAGCAAACTAAAACGAAAGTAAAATGACCTAGTGTCCAAAAGGTCTGACCCTCACACTAATGCACACAAAAGGATACAAGGCATGTTTGGCTTTCTTCAGTTTAACAAAATTACATACCAATTCAAACTCAAAGGTATTAGAAAGTACTCCTTGTGACCAGGTTTGAACTCCCTTCTGCTGGATCATTTCAGGAATACCCTGAGCAAAGTTCTGATGTAATCAAGTTCTGTTCAATGTAACAGTCTTTTCCATTCACTGTGTCCTCCGACGTATTCCTTATCTATGATAGTTGTATCTCCAGCTTGCTGTCCTCAGAAAAATGTTTTCCCAGTAGAGGGTGCTGTGCGTCGACGTCCGTCGAGTAGGTATTCCTCGACAGCCACCGTATCGACGCCGACGTCATCATGCCTATAAATGGCCACGCGCAGCGTCCGTTGTTCAGTTCCGTTTTTCCGTGCTTAGTGTGCCTCGGAATACCGTTGCTCAGTTCGTCAGTCGAAATATATTCATATTTCCTTGAGAAAACCGACTCGTACTCGATGGCTTCCTCCTCCGACCCGACGACTCCTCGGTCCAGTTTCAAAAAATGCCGAGACTGTGGGAAGAAAATGTCGTTGACGGATCCTCACAGGATCTGTTTGTGGTGTCTGGGAATCGAACACCAGTGCTCGGAGTGTGAGGAATGCCTATCCATGACGGCGAAAGCCTTGAAGGATCGTAAGGGGAAGCTCGAGAGAGGTAAGTCAGTTTTAACTTCCTCGAAAGTTTCCGCGGTAGAGTCGAGACATTCGTCTCCTCACCGTAGAAAGCATTCTCGGTCTAGGTCTCGAAGTGGCTCCCACCACTCGTCGAGGTCTAGACACTTGAAAAAGAGACATAGAAGATCTCCTTTGTCGTCTTCTAGTTCCCCTGAAAGAGTAAATTGCCCCACAAAAAACAGCTCTCAGGCTGAGTGGGAGGAAGTCAGAAAAAAGATGCTAAGCGTCTTCGAGAAAAGGGCCTCGACACCCTCGAAGTCAGCTGAGGGTGATACCCCGGGTGAAAAGCCCAAAAAATCTAAACTCTGCGAGTAGAAGCACCCGGCGAAAGAGTCGACCCGAAAGCGGCATGAGCCATCGGGAAGTAAAGCATCTTCGACAACATCGTCGAAAGCCCCTTCGAAGCATAGATCGGCGCCATCAACGCCGTTATCGAAGGGTTCTTCGACGCATCCGTCTATCGAGTCGACATCGACGCCGATAAAAGGAAAACCCACGGCTACTCCACAGCCAACGGTTACACCGAGAGCCTCCGACACGACGTCGTCGACATCCTCGAGCAGGATTCCGATCCTCTCGAGTTCTTCGAGGCCTCTTCCAGTTTTCTCAACGCCTTTGTCGGCACCTTCGAGGATTTTTACATCAGCTTCGACGACATCGACCTTTTCAAGGCCACTGATGATGGCTCCCTCTGCTTTAGAGATGGGTTTTATACCATTTCACAGGCCAGAGCAGCCCCCCTTAACTTCAATTTATGAAGAAAGGGAAGATTCTGATCAAGAAAGGCCTTTTGGGCTGCAGAGGACCACATCACCTGAACCAGAGACTTTTGCCTCTGAGGAAAGAAGGTTGAAAGACCTTCAGGATGCATTACAGGAAGCAAGTGGCCTAGACACTTCTCCAGAAGTGGAATTTGTCAAACCAGACCCAGGGGAACATGCTGAAACCCCTTATAGAACCCTAATGTCAAGAATTATGGAGTTCATGGGTTGGTCTGCGCCTTCACCTGTTTTTCAACAGGATGACCTCACAGATATTCTGGATAAAGGTCCACAGGAGGATCCTGTGGTTCCCTTTCATTCTGCTTTACAAAGAAAGATTTTAACTAACTGGGAAACTCCCGAAGTTGTCCCTGCGGTTAACAAGAAGTTGTCAGCGAAATATAGGGTATCTGCTGCTGACCCTGAATACCTATCTAAGCACCCTACTCCAGAGAGGCTGGTGGTCCAGGCTTCAACTTCATCAGGCAGTTCATCTGCATACCCCACTGCTCCACAGGATAGGGATGATAAAAAATATGATGCCATGGCTAAAAAAGTCTTCTCGGCCTGTAGCATGGCTTTAAAATCTGTTAATGCGACTTGTACGCTCGCTAGGTTCAGCCACACTCTTTGGGAGTGTGCTTCATCAGTGGCTGATTGCCTCCAGGAAGGAGAAGAAAGGGACACATTTTTAAATATCATCAGAGATGGTAAAGATGAAATGTGTGAGTCCCTTCAAACTGGCATTGATTCTGCTGACAGTATCAGCAGGGCCATTGCGGCAAGTACCACAATCCGCAGGCATGCGTGGTTGAGAAAGTCCGGCTTTGCTTCTGACGTACAGGCCAGACTTTTAAATATGCCCTTTGATGGTTCTTCCCTATTTGGTAAAAAGGCGGATGACCGTTTGGAAAAACTACAAACATCTAAAGCAGCAGCTAAGTCGCTAGGAGCTGCAATCCGACAAACTAATTTTCGTCCCTCCAGGATCCTCTTGAAGGTCCTTTCGATATTATTCCTCATATGGAAGAGGCAGAGGACGGCCGTCTCAAAGAGGCCAAGGAAAATTTACCCGTGGTGGACGGGGTAAAGGAAAGAAAGCCGCATCAGCAGGAGCCGCTTTACCTTCGGCAACTGCATCAGCCGCTCCCAAACCACTCTGAGGTCTCCCATCACAAGACACCTGTAGGGGGCAGGTTAACTCACCATCTGACGGAATGGCAGGCTATTACGTCAGATGCTTGGGCATTGGAGACAGTTGCCCAAGGTTACTGCTTGCCTTTTCTACGCATCCCTCAGACATCCACCGGGGAACAGCTCTGTGAAAGTGCCGGATCCGCTCCTCTTGCAGGAAGTTGTAGACCTGCTAGAGAAAGGTGCCATAGAACCGGTACCTGTAGCGGACAGGAACAACGGCTGGTACTCCCCCCTACTTTCTCATACCAAAGAAAGACGGAGGACTGAGACCCATTCTGGACTTACAAGAATTGAACAAGTTCCTCAGGAAGGACAAGTTCAAGATGGTAACTCTCTCTCAGATCCTTCAGGCCCTCCAGCTTCAGGACTGGTTGGTATCTCTGGACCTTCAGGATGCTTATTTCCTTGTGCCTATCCATCCCAAGCTCAGGAAGTACCTGAGGTTCGCAATTGGCGGCTCTCATTATCAATTTCGAGTTCTGCCATTTGGTCTGACCTCCGCCCCGAGGGTCTTCACCAAGCTAATGTCGGTTGTGGCTGCAAGTCTAAGGAGGGAAGGGATTCACGTCTACCCCTACCTGGACGATTGGTTGATCAGAGCAGTTTCTTCGGAACAAGCTCGGATCCAACTAGATTATGTCTGCCACTCCCTTCACAGGCTGGGCTTCTCCCTCAATTTAAAGAAGTCACAGATGATACCATCACAGAGACTCCAGTTCATTGGAGCAGTCCTGGACACGTCCCTGGGAAAAGCCTCGCCACCAGAGGTGAGGGCTCAAGATATTCTGCAGATGGTCACCAGGTTTCAAAATGCCCAACGTCTCCCAGCCTACGACTTTTTGAGGTTGCTAGGCCTCATGGCATCCTGCATATCCCTTTTGCCAGAGGCTCGCCTGAGAATGATATCCCTTTCAGTGGGCACTGAGGACTCAGTGGTCACAATTCTCAGGGAGGAGGACAGATCTCCTCCGGATTCTGGACCAGGTAGCCCACGACCTTCAATGGTGGGCCTCTCCAGAGAACATCTTGAAAGGAGAACTGTTTTGGCAACCATGGCCGCAGATAACAGTAGTCAGACGCCTCACTCACAGGGTGGGGAGCCCATGCCAACGACTTGACCATCAGCGGTCGTTGGTCTCCATCGGAGTCCAGACTACACATCAACCTGTTGGAGCTGAGAGCCATCAGACTGGCACTGAAGGCTTTTCTGCCGTCTGTACGGGGGAGAAACGTCCTGATAATGACGGACAATACAGTGGCCATGCACTACCTCAACAAAAGAGGAGGCGTAGGGTCACTGCCACTGTGCAGAGAGGCGATGCAGCTCTGGTTTTGGGCAATTCAGGAAGGAATCTCTCTATCGGCAATTCACCTAGCCGGAGAGAAGAACTTGACAGCGGACGCTCTGAGCAGGCAGAACAGTCTCCCACGAATGGGAGATAGCTCAGGAAGTCCTTCAAGAGATCTTCCCCCTTTGGGGAACCCCTTAAGTGGATCTGTTCGCCACCAGTATCAACAGGAGGTGCGACAGATTTTGCTCAAGGGAATTTCCCCCGAGAGGAGCTCTAGGAGACGCGTTCGTAGTGAACTGGGAGTTCCCACTTCTGCACGCGTTACCTCCGGTCCCTGTCATTCCTCAAATGATCAGGAGGTTGAGAAGGTTTCGGAAGACCATGATCCTAATTGCCCCGGATTGGGCCAGGAGAACGTGGTACCCGGACCTTCTGGACATGTCCATCTGTCCTCCAATTTGTCTACCGTACAGAGGATCTTCTCTCGCAGAAGGGAGGTCAGGTTCTCCATCCAGCCATCAAGACCCTCAACCTTCACGCTTGGTATCTGAAAGGTTGAGGTACAAGGATTGGGACCTTCCAGATGACGTCATGGAGGTGTTGCTTTCGGCCAGAAGACCAGCAACTAAGACTCTATACCGCTGCCGTTGGAGTAAATTTTGCAGCTGGTGCAGAGAAAAGAATATCTAACCCTTTTCATGTGGTACACCTGCAGTGTTATCCTTCTTACTTTATTTGGCAAATTCGGGCCTTCAAATTGGCACTATTAAGGGCTATCTCGCAGCGCTATCGATCTTTAAGCGCACTGCAGAGGAGCCATCGTATTTCACAATTCCATTGGTAATACAATACCTGAAAGGTCTAACTAATGTTTACCCTCCAAGACCATTCCAAGTTCCCTTATGGGACTTAAATCTAGTTTTAAACTTCCTAAAGGGTGCTCCTTTTGAACCACTCCACTCTTGTTCATTGTAGTTTCTCACACTCAAAACTGTTTTATTGGTAGCATTAACATCTGCTAGAAGGGTTAGCGAGATACAAGCCCCGTCTTGTAAACCTCCTCATACAACTTTTCACAAGGACAAAGTAGTGCTACAGGTGAAGCCTAACTTCCTCCCAAAGGTAGTTTTGGAATTATACATTACTCAGAAGATTACTCTACCTTCATTCTATCCTCCTCCCCATCCGGGGAAAGAGTAAGAGAGACTACACAGGCTGGACCCTAAGCGAGCCTTGAGTTTTTATATCAGTAGACTTGCTAAAATTAGACAAGCAGGCCAACTCTTTGTAGGTTACGCAGGACATAAGCTAGGATTACCAATAACCAAACACACCATCTCCAGATGGATTATTTTAGCTATTCTGGAATGCTACAAACTGGCAGGGAAAGAGCCCCATCAAAATCTAAGGGCTCATTCGACCAGGGGTATCGCAGCATCCTCAGCTCTTCAAAGAGGGGTACCAATTAGAGACATATGTGCGGCTGCCACATGGTCTTCCGCACATACCTTTACCAAATTTTATAGCCTGGATTCCTCCTCTAGTCAAGAGACTAGATTTGGCAAAGCTGTGTTACTCTGTTCATTCTTAAAGGGTAATATGGCATCTCTTACTCCCGCCTCCAATCACATACCACTGCTATGGGAGTCTATCATAGATAAGGAATACGTCGGAGGACACAATCCCTTCGAAGAACAAGTTACTTCTTACCTTGTAACGTTCTTTCGATGGGATGTTCCTCCGACGTATTCCTTATCGCCCCTCACATCCATCCCCGCAGTAATATTTCCCTTGTGGTTGCAGCTTACGCTCCTTCAAGGGTAGTAACCATTCATACAATAACTACTTTACTCTACAAAACGGAACGGAGCAACGGACGCTGCGCGTGGCCATTTATAGGCATGATGACGTCGGCGTCGATACGGTGGCCGTCGAGGAGCACCTACTCGACGGATGTCGGCGCACAGCGCCCTCTACTGGGAAAAATGTTTTCCGAGGCTAGCAAGCTGGAGATACAAATATCATAGATAAGGAATACGTCGAGGAACATCCCATTGAAAGAAAGTTACAAGGTAAGAAGTAACTTGTTCTTCTCGGGCCAGCCCACCGGTCTTCTTTTGCATCTCCTTTTCACTCGCTGACACTGCAGCAAATCTTCTAGGGTCTGTTTGATCTGCTGACAGCTCGAGTATGACTGTCACAGTAAACCCAGTCCTTTGGTGGAGCTCTGACAGCTCAGTGGGTTCTCCATTTCCTTACCAGAGCGGTTAACAGCATGTGTTGGGAGTTCGTCTCCCACACACCATTGCGTTCCCCAATGCTGCTTCCAGCTGCACTCTCTGCAATGCCATACGCCTTCTCCCGCGTCAGCCTCAATTGGCGTTTCTTCTGCTTCCACGCGAGTCCCGCACTCAGACGTGATGCCTCTGCTACTCATCAGTGGCTCCTTCCCCCAGCTGTAACCTATTAATGAGTTTAAATGTCCCGCTCCAGTGCTTCACACTAAAGCAACTAGACCGCTCATTATGTTTAATGGTACCTTTTTAATCTTCACCAACTCGGGGTCCCTCTTCCTCATCCCGGTACCACAGGCATTATGGGTTCTGACGTCCATAGTGTTGTCTTTTTATATTTAGCTAATTTTAACTGATTTGAGAACTGAGTTGTCCATTTTATGGGAGGCTAGGAAAGTGGACTGTGATTTACCCTTGGGTTTATGACCTCTATCTAAGGTAGAATTATAACAATTTGAGGTGTTCCCCCTTTACTATCTGAACCTCCCCAATGTACCAATCTTGACTTTTCATAGCCTGTCCTTTGGGAAGTTATGAGCGGGAATTGTTCAGACAGCATGCCGTTAGGTAATTGGGTATTATGGTGATCTCATCCTCAAAAAATAGGGGGAAGTGATGACTCCTCGATGCAGTATTCACCTAACGGCCATTTCCTAACATGTGATCCTCCCTCATGTTACCGCCCCCAGGGTTAGGATCAGGTAGTGGCTGCCTTCCCCAGGCCACATGGGAGGAGACCGGCGGCTGGGATTTTGTGATGATTGCGCAGGATTCGTCACACAACAGTTACAAAAGAAAACTTTGAGGATACAACATATCGTAGCTGCACTTCACTTTCAGGTGATGTGCAGTTTTAAAAATGTAAGAAATCCACCCATCCGTTACAGAACCAATCTTTACATTGTCTACCCATCTTGATTTGTAGGTGCTGCTGGATCAGACTTAAATCATAGGCCTCTGCAATGATTTCCCAACATTGTTGGGGCGTGGGGGTGGATTCTCGTTACTTGTAGTGCTAAAACCATCTTTCGGCCGTGAACATCAACTTTAACTTGGCGATAAAATTAAAATGACACTTTAATTAGCAATGGCAAAAAATTGTATGTATTATCCTTATTGCCATGTTTTGGGGGAAATTGGATATACAATCTTTAGGATTAATTACAGCAGCGTCCTTGAGTGCATTACCAGATGAAGAGAAAACATTACTTGACCCTGTTGCATAGATTATAATTTAGTGTGATGTACAATCCAAAAGACCGAAGCCATGGATGTGGGGTGATGCATGCAATGAGAAGCGGTTTGCCTGATCAATTTTGAGGTGCTGGAAATTATTGCGCTTAATGTACTGATTAGCTTGCCTATATAATTACCAAAACGCAAAGATATTGCAGTTTCATGTGTCACTTTCTCTGTGAAATCTGTGGAAGTGATAGTCTAGTTTCTTTTCTTTCTGTACTCGTAGGTTACAAGCCCTATGCAGTGACCCATGCGTCAGACAATTTCGACCAGCTGTACGAGTGGGCAGTGGAACTAATTAAAAGGTTGGTGTGCATATTTGATTTTTAACTGTCCTTGTTGCAGATTCAAAGCTTTTGTTCGGACCTCATTTTTTGTGGTCTAACATCAGTTCACAGCTTGGGGCCCAGGATGTTTCCCACCAGGAAACCTACAGTTGCATTGGACAGGAACGCCTGGGTTCTCAAAAATCACTGATGTGCCATTATGCCCAGTCTCATTGGAAGGGCTGCCTGGACTGCAGCACCAAGATGCCAATCCCCAACTCTCACAATCTGTGTGGTACCTGTGGGGTTGCACCACAACGTGGAGCAGTGCAGATTGCCAGTCCATGAACCCGAAGGCCTTAAGGGATCAGGGTGGTAAGCTGTCGCTGGCCCTAGCTCCATGAAAAGTTTAGTTTATTATTTGATAATGCGCTCCAAAACCCTTGTGGTAGCCGGGCGCAGCAGTAAGAATATTTAAGCTTGGTTACATACAGTCGTTGCAGTGCATAATTAATTACAGTGCATATATACAAGATATGGGTACATCACATCACAAAGGAAGAGGAGAGATAGTCTAAGTACAGGTTTCAGGACGATGGAGGAAAGATAGTCTAAGTACAGGTTTCAGGAAGATCATGATAGATGCGTGCATCAAACCAGGAACTAAAGCAGGGGAACAGTGTGATGGGTGTCATTGGTCCAGAGCCAGTTTTTCACGTTACATCTGAATCTGGAGTAGGGCTAATCGACTCTCAATGCAGTGGGGAGTGCATTCCAGTCACGGGCAGCTCTAACAGGGAAGCTAGCTCCGCCTGATTTTGTTAGTTTGAATCTGGGGATTTCTAGTAGGAGATGGTTAGAAGCTCTGGTGTGGTGATTGGGGGATTTTCTAGTCAATCTAGCAGAAATATATGAGGGTGCAGTATTGTGCAGTCCTTAATAGGTGAGAGATAGCGTCTTGAGTAGGATTCTGTCACTAATCTTTAACCAGTGGTGGTCTTTCCTGATATCCGATATATGCTCTCTGCGGGGTATGTCCAAGGCTGCTCTAAAAGCATTGTTCTGCAATATTTGCATTTTGTTTGACAGTTTTTTTGGCGCCTGCATATAGGACGTTGCAATAGTCCAACTTAGACATTATTGGAGCGTTGGATAGTGTGATCCTTTTGGTTTTGGAGAGGTAGGGTCTACAGGCCCTGATCAATTTACAGGTGTAGGCTGTGGAGGAAGCCAAAGAGTTGACTTGTTTTTTAAGAGATAGTGTAGAATCGAGGTAGAAACCCAGCGTTTCGGTTACCCCCTTGATTACATTCCCATCTATGTTAAAAGCAGTGTAGCTGGGGCTGAGCTTTTTAAGGTTGGAGTCGGAACCCAGGATCAGTATCTGTTTTGTCGTCATTCAGGCAGAGGCTGCGAGAGGCCATCCATGCCTGAATGAGGAGGTAGATCTTATTTACTAGAGCTGTGTCTTCGACAAAGTTGCCAGATAGTGGAATGAGGATCTGTGTCGTCTGCATAATTAGTATAGGTTACCCCCAGTCTGTCAAGTTTGTCGAAGAGGCACTTAGTGAAGATGTTGTACATTGTAGGGGAGACACATGAACCTTGTGGGATGCCACATGCGATTTTTATTGTCCGCTGAAGCTAAGGGGGAGAACACTTTCATTGTACGGTTGGCTAGGAAGGATTGTACCCAGGCTATAGCTTCACTTGAGAAATAGGCGGCAGACGCTAGATGCTTGCATAACACTGCATGGTCCACCAGGTCGAAGGCCACCGATAAGTCGAGGAGGAGCATGGCTGTTTTACCTTTATCCTTCAACTTGTCGATTTGTGTCTTGAGGTGAATTAGGGCCGTTTCAGTACTGTTGTCTGAATCCAGATTGGCGTGATCCAAGTAGTTGGTTTGTCTCTAAATAGTTTTGGATCTGGAGGTAGGCTACTCTGTCAATGATTTTGAGGAGGAACGGGACCGTAGTAATAGGCCTATAATTAGTTGGGATAGCCGGGTCAAGGGTCTGTTTTTTGAGGAGCGGCAATACCCAGGTTTCTTTAAGGTTAGTAGGCACAGTACTTGATTTAAAGGAGGCATTCATTAGCTTAGAGATGAAGGGTGCTAAATCTCTAGCTGTATCTATGGTTTAAGAGATGATATAACCTTTTCAGTTTCCAGTATGGATACATTGGTAAGCCTGAAAGGTTTTCAGCTACTTTGTGTAATTGTACTTGGTGTATCTGTCAGAGGGGTGGTATGTGTTCCTGTGTAACTCAGACGCTTTTTTCTTTGCAATTTTGGACTGTAGGGTTATGATTTTATTTGCTAGGGCATTTTGGATGCTAGTGCACCATTGTTTGTCCTTGAGGACATTATCTGTGGGAGCAATCGGGTTTTCCGTTTCCCGGAGGATGGAGAAGAGTTCTTTGGAATTAGAGTTAGCTTTACTGATTCTCTCATTAAATGTGTTTCTTTTTGGTTTGGATTATTTCTTGTATTTATTCGCAAGGTTATTCGTTAGGTTTATTCTCAGCTGAGGGTGAGTGCTTCCAAATTGCTTGGATCCATAGTTCTTTGAGATGGGGGGTGAACCATGAATTGAGGTTTGATTCTTGTTTACTTTTGCGTAGTTTGAGAGGGGCAATAGTATCCAAGGTATTGGACATGGTGGTAAATATCTCAACTAGCGTATTTGGGTCAGAGTTGTTAGTGCTAGCAGTGAGAGCAGGTCCCCTCATAAATCCTCAAAGGTGAAGACTGAATAACTGATTTCTGAGGGAATGAGACTGGTCGGGTGTAATCATAAGAAAATCAAGAATAGTTTTCAGTGAGTTGCACCACTCGTCATCCTTCCCACAAAAAGAGGAATCGTGGGTCTATGCGGTAAGAGTGGGGGTTAGTCGGATTCTCATAAGCAGGGATGGTGCTAGTTTCCATATAAGCATGCTTCATGGGAATAGCAGAAGGATGTTCGTGTCTAAATGCTGACTGGTGTGGCTCTGACCTCGACATTGACTCTAATCCCCCAGCTCCTATGTACCCCGGGAATTGCACGCTGGAGTAGAGCTGCATGCCATGTGACTCAGCACCTCCGACACCGGCTACATTAAGCGCTGTTGCATCTTCCTCAACCATGGTCACCACTTCAACTGGTCCGGCTGCTAAACCTGTGAATGACTATGCCACAGAATTTAGGTCTCCGTTTTTCCAGTCCATGACGTCTAGCTTTGTCGATGGGCACCCTGTTCCCTTCAGATTTTATCAGGGGCTGGGCAAGATCCTCTCCAGGATTACTGGCAGACCAGAAGGGTTATGTCATGATCTCTGCTTCCAAAAGATCAGGACTTGCCCGACTCCCTTGGAAGCAGACCCATAACCCCGGTTCCGAGTGCCAGCCAGTCCCAATTGGGACCTTTTGGACCCTGTCCTGGCGCCAGTGGCACCAGGCTCATAAAGATGCCCAGTCCCAGCGCTGGAAGCGCCGGGCTCATAATGCTTGGGTGGACTTACCTGCAGCAGACCATGCTGCTTACTTACCTGCCAGTTGAGCCCCTGATCCTCTTCTGTTTGGGAATACTTTTCCATTTGGGTGGGGCAGGAGCCACTCCCTAGGTTCAGAACACTGGAACTCTTCTGGAAAGCAGGAACTCTTTTCTTACCTAGGTGTGGCTGTGGAAGGAGATACCTAAGCACTACAGGAGGCTATTTAAACCACACCCGATGGATGAATCTTGCTTTGCGTTATTCTGCATTCTCTGCAGCAGAACGCTGATCGTGTCTTCTGCTTCTGATCCTGGGCCTAAGGAAACAAAGGCTTACCATCCTGGAATCCAGTCTTCAGCAGCACCTGTAAAGACAAAGAAAGAACAGGTTAGCACTACGGTCTTCAGTGGCAGCGCATCTCTTACCTGGTCCATCGGCTGTCACCAACGCCTCGCGCTGCATTCCGGCATCTGAAAGACAAAAGCTTACCAGCTCTTCGCACGCTCCGGAGGCCTTCGGCGCTGCATCCCGCATCTGAAAGACAAAAGAAGGTGCGTTTAAAGACATTGGGCAACTTTATTACTCACGTGCCATCACTCCTTCCCACGCCGAATCCAGTGGGTATTCCAGCACCCTTCAGCTTCTCTAAAGCTCCGAACTTGTACCTGCAAGATAAAAGGGAGAGTTAATGCGCATCGTGAAGCATGCTACAGGCGCTTACCTACGTGCTTCCAGGCGCTTCTATTCCTCACGCGGGTTCGATCCTCAACTCTCATCAGCCCGCCATCCGCCATCGCCGGAACTCTGCAAAACAAGAGATATCATTACAAAAGACTTTTAAGACATTTGAAGCGCCCATAACTTACCGTTCGTGCAGTTAACGACGGACAGCAGTCCTCTGAGGTCAAGAGGCCTGCACCCTTATCCAGTGAAGGAACTGGTTACGGCACCCTGCCCCGAGGCAGATGGAGAGCTCGGCGTTCACTTACCTAAGACATCTTACTCTTCGAGTCAGACATACAGTGCACAGAGGTCCAGCCCAAAGAGCCAACCGTGTGTTACACATCACCTTTGAAGATACGGCATTCACCCAGTCAAGACCGGCGCCTCTGCGGGAATCAGGTGAGCGTTACAGGTTAGTGGACTTTATTTTGAGGCTCTGTGACACTAGTAGCTTCAACTCTGCTGCCGGTTTGTACTGCAGCAAGCTTCCCTTTTCACCCAACCAAAGTGGCAATTCAGGAAGATGGTAGAAGTTATCGGCAATTACGGCATGGGAGCCCCAGACAAATCTTTAGTGCAGTATCAACTCGCTGATGTTTTGCTTAAAAGCCCACAGTCTGAGACTACTCTCCCATTCAACATGGCACATTTAGTTAGTTTTAGCCCAGTGCTTGGGGCCCTGTTCAACACCAGTGTCCAGGATCTTATGAGGAAATATAAGCCGGAATGAAGGGATCACATTTTCCCAACGAGACTCCAGTTGCAGGAAACCTTAGTGGTACAGGCAGCCTCGGTTAACTTTGGCCTTTCCCCGGCACAGAAGGCGAAGACTGCTGCCGTGCCCAAAAAAGGTTTTGTCAGGGAGCAGGTTCTCAAGGCAGTTTAAGCCTTGGGTACTTGTCAAAGTATTCACATTTTCTCGGTGGTAATTTCAAAGGCCTCGGCCCATTTGCCAGAAGCAGAAATCTGTTTGGTTCCTCAAAATGGTTTGACAGTAGCCTACACGCTGGCTTGGATGTAGTTGAATGCATTCAGCATCTTCATCATAACCACTGGCATCGCCAATATCTTATTAAAACCTACCTGTGAAGTAGTTCACTTTGGAACTGGTGATGTTTGCGCACAGGGCCCAAAACCATCTTAGGGTTGGGCTTTATAAGAATTAGTGAAGCTGTTCTAGGATTATTCTAAAATGTCCTTTCTATTTGATAGTTCCTGCGTTTCACTGGTTGTTGAATTCAGTGCTATTCTGTTTCTCCTAATAGTGAATATCTATTTTATTAGCGCTGCTGTGACAATATTTGACTAACGGTATTACTTGCTTATTGTGCATTTTAAATGCCGAATAAACTATTGTATATTTGTATACTTGTCTGTCTAGCTGGAATCATCTTTTACTCTTTTTGGACTCATTGTAGCCCTAGACCACTCACATCCACCTGAGACTAAGCCTTGATGCTCTGCTACCCTACCTTGATTGGTTTGGCTAACCTCTGTCTTCCCTGTTCACTATAATAGTGGCCTCCTAAAATCCTCCAACAAGGCTGATCGAATTCCATCTCAACAGGGAGTGGGATAAAAAATGTAAATAGTAAAAACTCTCAGTAAGATCAGTGCAAAAGCCAGAGTGTCCAATAGTAGTGCTGAGAGGCTCAAGGAAGCCTGAGCGAATGCCCCAGGCACATTTTCCCACCTGAAACAATCCCCTGCCAAAGAATGTGATTTAACATGGCAATTTTGAATGCGATTAACTGTTTCCCTAACCATACTTTCACTTGGAAATCGTGAGTAAAAATAAATGTTCCAGAACTTGATCTTTCTTAAAATTGCCATAATATAATAAAATTTTAGTTTGCTCACTGCATGGGAATGTATGGATAATAGCAATGCTGGATATCTGTATGATGTGGTGGCTGTCTACGAATACCATTTTGTATGATGGTTTTCTTTTTCCTTTCTGTTCATAGAGGCCATGCCTATGCTTGCCACCAAAAAGTGGATGAAATCAAAGGGCACAACCCTCCCCCTTCACCCTGGAGAGATCGGCCTGTTGAAGAGTCTCTTGTGCTCTTTGAGGTGAGCCGTGTGGAGGAGATAGGGGAGGGAGGGTGCAAAGGTAAAGAGATGTGCTGTGAAGGGGCTGGAGTTGGCTGCAAGAGGGGAGATGGTAAGTTGCAATATAATTTTCTAAGAAAACACAAATGGGTAATGCTGATGTTGGGCCAGATTTCCATTTGTGGTGGTCCTTTTTCTTATTTAAGCACTTCCCGAAACGCTTTTTTGGCTTTTTGGGTTTCTAGTCTTTATTTCGAGGGGATTGTGTCCTCAGACTTATTCCACATCTGACAGTAATGACCACAGCTGTGCTGCTTAGGAAAATGTTTCGCCGTCCTGCGTCCTGCATCAATGACATTGATACGCTGTCCCTCGAGGGCCTCCGTCGAGAGTAGACCTCACCGGATGTTATATATAGGACGCACGGCGCCCGTAGCCTCAGTTCCATTTTTCCGTGAACGTGTTCGCTTCGGAAGCTTGGCACGCTCGGTTCTTCTACTTTGATTGCAGTGTCTTCCTCCTACCCTAAAAAATGTCGGACTGCGGTTCCAAAATGTCCATCACGGACCTGCACGACATCTGCCTCTGGTGCCTCGACGAAAGCCACGCCAACGACTGCCAGTCCCTGACATCGAAGACCTTGCGGGAGCAGAAGAAGAAATTAACGGTAGGGTATCTAAAACCCGTAAGTCGAAATCTGCTGGGCTTTCAACAGACGACTCGAGGGGCGACGCTTCGCATCGGCGTAAGTCCATGGGGGGGGGTCTCGGAGTGGGTCCCGCCATTCCTCTGCTGCTTCTAGGCATTCTCGTAAGCGCCATTACTGGTCCCCGTCCTCGTTGGAGGACTCCGCCAGAAGGCGGGTGACTTGTCCCACTAAGTATTCCTAACCGGCCGAATGGGACGCATTCCACCAGCAGATTAATGCGATTTTTGAATCGCAAGGCACTGTTCTGTTCGCGCCTTCGAGAGAAGCCGGCAACGAACGAGCTAGGGCTCGGGTGGTTGGCCCGATCATCGGGAGCCGTCGAGGTCCCAATCGGACAAGGTTGTTCGCCATATCCGTGCCAGGTCCAGGTCCTCGATGCAGTCAAGACCGGCGGAGCCTGTGAGGCCTTCCAAGAAGTAGTCTATGCCATTGAGGCTGTCGAAGGACACTCTCGGGGCTCCGGCCTTGAAGCAGTTGTCGAAGTCATCGGCGTCTCGGTCGACGTTGACGCCGATTCCATCAATGCCTTTTGAGGAGAATTTGCCGGAGGTGCCCCGGAGGGCAATGGAAACTCGGAGGAAGGCTCTCTGTAAGTCTGTAAGGGCCTGTTTCTGAGCCCTTCTCTGCTCCCCCATCCAGATTGGATTTATTCCAACCTTTGGATTATATTTCAGAGGTGGAAGAAGGGTCGGATGAGGAGAGGGTTGTGCCTCCTGCGGTTCCTGATGACCTGTTGTCTGGTCACAGTCAAATGGAAGGCCTCCGTCAGTCCTTACATGACGCCAGTGGTCTTGACACCTCTCCGAAGGTTGAGTTTGGCAGGCCTCAGCCTGGTACGCATGACGAATCCTCGTATAGGCGTTTCATGTCGAGGGTGACTGAGTACTTGGGGTGGTCTGCTCCATCTGTTGATTTTCTTCAGGATGATCTGACGGATATCCTGGACCAAGGTCCACCCACTGACCCGGTGTTGCCATTTTATATGGCTTTGCAAAGAAAGGTGGCAGCGGCTTGTACTGCTCCGGATAGTCTCCCGGCAGTGAATAAGTCTCTTCCTAATAAATACAGTCCAGCCAGTGGTGACCCCTGCTACTTGTCAATGCACCCTACTCCGAAGAGTTTGGTGGTGCAGGCAGCTATGGCCCCAGCGAAGCAGGCTGCGTACCCTACCATCTTTCCTGATAGGGACGACAAGCGCTTTGATGGTTGGGCGAAGAAGGGATTTTCTTCTGGGGTTGTGGCTTTGAAGGCAGCCAACTCTGTTTGTGCCTTGTCAAGATTCACTCACACTCTGTGGAATTGTGCATCTTTGGCAGCTGAGCATATTCCCGGAGGGGAAGAACGGGATGGTTTTCTAGCCCTCGTGCAAGACGGCAAGGATGCCATGTGTGAATCCGTTCAGTCTGGTCTGGACATGGCAGACTGTGGCAGCCAGTCCATGGCTGCGAGCACCGTGATGCGCAGGATTGCGTGGTTGCGGAAGTAGTGGTTTGCTCCTGATGTGCAATCCCGGCTTCTCAACATGCCCTTGGATGGTGTCCATCTTTTTGGCAGCAAGGCTGACGAGAGCCTTGAGAGGTTGCAGAACTCCAAAGCTGCAGTGAAGTCTTTGAGCGCTGCAGTACGTCAACCTCTGGCTTTTTGTCCTAGGGGACAGCAATGAAGGGGAGGTTCCTTTCGGTACTACTCTTCCTTTGGTAGATCGAGAGGCGCTGCCAGTCAAAGGGGCCACCGTAGGAGTACCAAAGGTGGAAAGCTGTCATGATGCCCGCTCCTGGGGAGCCGGCTCAGGCCCTGCGTCCCCGAAAGCGGATATCAAGTCCCAGCAACCCCTTATAGGGGCCCTTTGGACAGTGTCCTGGCGCCTATGGCGCCAGGCTCCTAGAAAACGTCAGTCCAGGCGCCATAGGCGCCAGGCTCATTATGAAAGTGTTTGGGTGCACTTACCTGATGCAGACCATGCTACAGAACCCCGGCCTCCTTGAGGCCTGAAAGGAACTACTTTACCTGTGGGACTCATTTACCACCCGGGCGTGGTCGGGGAAGGATACATACTAGATTGAAGGAAGGACACATTCTAGGAACTTCTTCCAAGGCTATTTAAACCACACCCGATCAGCCACACGTGCTTCGCGTTGTTCTGCATCTAGCAGCTGGACGCTCACCGTGTCTGCTCCTGCATCCTGACTTCTGCCACGCCTGCCAGCATCCTGAATCACCTGCAAAGGAAGGGAACAAGAGAACAGAAGAAGGAAAAGGCCTTACCTACTAAATCTGCATCCCGGGGACATTTCGCCGACGATCCTGAAAAGGAAGATATTTATTTTTAAAAGCACATCACATCGATCGCTGCAGCGCCTCATTCTACTCATCTTACAGGGCGCTTCCATGTTCTGCAGCGACCATCCGGATTCACAGTCGCGCCCCAGCGCCTAGGGAGAAAAAGACAATAACGAAGGTGAGAGAAAGAAGGGAGAAGGGAAGCTAAATCTCCATGTTAAGACTTACCTGCTGGGTCATTCCCTTTTCGTTTTGGGTCCGCGCCGCATCCAGGCATTTTCGGACCCCGGCCCCTAAGGGGAAAAAGACATCAGCGTTAATGAGCGAATGAAAAGACATTACCAAGACGCTCATTAAAGACTTACCTGATTTCCACAAGGATTTCACCTCTCATCTCGAGTCGGTGCCTGTTCCCCGGCATTCCGTACCCCGGCCCCTATGGGGAAAAAGACACTAGCATTAGAACATTAATGCATGGACACAAGGGGAACCACTTATCAAAAACTTACCTGGAAGCCAAGCAAGTTTGGTTCTCACCAATCCGAAAATCCAGTGAAGTAACCGGATACCAACGCGCCCCTGCATCAGAAGCAGGATGGAGAGCTCGTCCTTCCAGACCCTAAGGTGAGACGCTACGGGGAAGCACAGAAGGGTTTTGAGGAGAGAGAGGGGTAAGTGGGAGGCCGATTGCATTACCCCGCAGACAGTTAACCCCCTATTTTCACCTACAGAAGGATACTTCTGCGAGTCAGACAAGCCAGATTTGGGGCCCGGTCCAGTCCATCTCCCGACCCCTGCGTATCACCTTAGACGAGGTCACAACAGCGCCAACCAGGCCAGCGCCTCCGTGGGAGTCGGGTGAGCATTACAGAACGCGAAGCCTTCCTACAAATTCCCACCCAGGCTCTATGGAAACTTCTGAGACTGATCAGTTGGCCCAATTACTGGGGGAATTACGGGCCGAAGTACATGCCGCTCGTCAAGAGACTAATGCCCTCAAGAGGGAATTAATAATATCAAAGGAAAGAATTGATGACCTGGCCAGACAGCTTTTGCAAAGTCAAGCTGGACAAACTCCTCTACCCGGTTCCGGAGGGAACCCCGCTCCTGTGGTTCCCAGTAACCCTGTGCATATTAATCTACCTTGAAACCTGCCGCTAGTCCCACCCGAACGCTTTGCTGGGGACCCCAAATGATTCGCCGTATTCGTGAATCAGTGTCATTTGCACTTCCTATGCAGGCCTGGGGCCTTCCCTAATGATCAGACCAAAGTAGCCTTTGTATTGTCATGTCTCGGCGGCTGCGCTGCCGATTGGTCAGTTCCACTGGTTACTCAGGATGATCCGATTCTCCATGATTTTCAAGAATTTCAAGCAAGCATGGAAAGGTTATTTGCTCGACACTCTCAGGGGCAGGCTCTGGATGATGAACTTCTATCCCTGCAACAGGGCAATCAGGATCTCCTATCCTACATTGCAACCTTTAATAGACTAATTGTAGAAACTGGGTGGCCAGAGGATAAGAGAATCACGTTATTTTATCAAGGTTTACGTGGAGAACTTAAAGATGTCCTGGCCCAAGTTGTAAATCCGCCCCGAGAATGCACAGAATATATAGACTTAGTGGTCCAATTGGATCACAGACTCCAGAACAGAAAAGCAGATCGGTCCAGGTTTGAGACCCGGGTGTTGGTCAAGACCCTTGCTAACCCCAAGGGAGTTGATGTCTCAGAGCCTATGCAAATTGGTGGGGTTAAAGGACCTTTAACTCAAAAGGAATGTGAAAGGAGGCGGCAATTAAAGTTATGTCTTTATTGTGGTAACTCTGGACACTTTCTACGAGATTGCCTGGCAAAACCGCCCCGAAAGGCGGTAGGGGCCGCTGATAACCTTGAAGACTCTGTTTCGGGAAACGACTCAGCCCGACAAGCGTAGGGGTCCGCTTGCCGAGCTTGAAAACTAACTCTCAGACCTCGCATTTCATAGTGCCAATGGTTCTCGTAGATCCAGAACAGCCTAAGCAGTTGCATGCAATAAAGGCATACATCGATAGCGGGGCTATTGGAAATTATGTGGACCGTGAGTTGGTCTCCAGGATTAACCTCCCTCTCCGTCCTAAAACCAGAAAAGACGTCATCACCACAGTAGATGGAATTGCCTCTGGACCGGTAACGCATTCCACTACTGAGGTGACTCTTATTGGACCCGACGGCCATCGGGAGGCAGTTGTGTTTGATGTAATCAAGGCCCCACAGTTTCAGGTTATTCTTGGAATTCTTTGGTTAGACGCACATAATCCTCGAATTGATTGGCGAACTAAGAGAATAACCTTCCCGGATTGTGCACAAACCTGTTATCCAGAAAACCTTAAGATTAATCTAGCATCTGTAACCTCTGCCTCCATGCAATTGCCTCAGGAATACCAAGACTTTCAGGACGTCTTCCAAAAGGAACAGGCTAACACGTTACCTCCTCATCGATCGTACGATTGCCAAATCGATCTGGTGCCCGGTGCACAACCCCCTTGTAGCAGGATTTATGCACTTACCGAACCTGAGAACCTGCATCTGAGACAATATTTGGATCAATACCTCGCCACTGGTTTTATTTGCCCGTCAAAGTCCCCGGCATCCTCGGCTTTGTTCTTCGTGCCTAAAAAGGAAGGCGACCTCAGAACTTGTATCGATTACCGCGCATTGAATCAGATAACGGTTAAAAAACTTTATCCATTGCCTCTGATCCCTGAACTCCTTGACCAGGTAAAGGACGCTTGCATATACACCAAGTTAGACCTCCGGGGGGCATATCATCTGGTGCGGGTAAAAAAAGGCAACGAATGGAAAACGGCCTTCTGTACTAAGTATGGATTATTCGAATACCAGGTAATGCCCTTCGGGTTGTGCAATGCGCCTGCTGCCTTCCAATTCTTCATGAATGATGTCCTTCGGGAACTCATCGAAGTTTGTGTTGTCGTCTATATCGATGACATTCTAGTGTACTCTTCTTCGGAATCTGATCACAGAAAACACGTTAGGGCAGTTCTGGAAAAACTGCGCCAACACAAACTATTTGCTAAACTGGAGAAATGTGTTTTCCATACCACAGAAGTTGAGTTTCTCGGTTTCATCCTGACACCCAAAGGAGCCCGAATGGACTCAAGAAAAGTGGATGCCATCCTCAAATGGCCATCACCTAGCTCTGTAAAAGGGGTTCAAAGCATGCTCGGCTTTGCCAATTTCTATCGCAGGTTTATCCCGGAATTTTCACGCATAGTACAACCCATTAGTGCACTCTTGAGGAAAAATAAACGTTTTGAATGGTCTGAAGAAGCCGAGCAGGCCTTCCAGGATTTAAAAGCTAAGTTTACCTCCGCACCTATATTGAAACACCCACGTCCAGATCTCCCGTATGTCGTCGAAACTGACACATCCAGCCTAGCCATGGGAGCAGTTCTGTCTCAAAGAGATCCCGAAACCAACCAACTGCATCCCGTAGCATTTTGGTCCAGAAAATTCTCCGCACTAGAGATTAATTATGCAATCACTGACAAAGAACTGTTAGCCATAAAGTCCGCTTTTAAAGCCTGGTGGCATTACCTGCTTGGCACTCGACATACCATCACACTGATCACCGGAATTTACAGTATTTGAAAACCGCCAAGGCTCAGTCATCACGGCAGCTCCGATGGGCTTTGTTTTTCGCTGAATTTGATTTTGTGATTACCTATCGACCTGGCTGCTAGAACGGCAAAGCAGACACCTTATCCCGAATTGGAATGGGAGAACCTGATACAAACTCAGAACCAGTACGAATAATTCCCGAACAGAGAATTCTAGGCATGACTTCGTTACAGACGCTTGAAGACATTCAAGTCAGAGTGAAACAACTCCTGGACCCTACAGTCCTACAAGATTGGATACAAAAGGGATCAGACTTTACCATAGATAATGGTTTACCTTATTACCAAGGACGCTTATTCCTGCCACACAAGGATTTACACGAACTAGTTATTTCCGGTTATCATGATACATTAATAGAGGGACACCCCGGTATTGCCAAGACAATGGAAAAGGTGAAACGACAATTCTGGTGGCCCTCTTGGCGAAAAGATGTTAAATCTTTTGTGATGTCCTGTGGTGTTTGCGCCCAAAATAAAGGTCAAAAGAAAAGACCAGCCAGTCTCCTCCAATCTCTAGATGTACCGCCAGCACCCTGGCACACCCTATCAATGGATTTTATTACGGACCTGCCTCCTTGTTCGGGATACAATACCATTCTGGTAATTGTGGATTTGTTTTCCAAAATGGCCCACTTCATTCCTTTGAAAGGTTTACCTTCAGCTTCTGTCCGAGCCAAAGAATTGCTCAAATATTGTTCGGCTGCATGGATTCCCATCTATACTAATCTCTGACCGGGGAAGCCAATTCATTTCCCACTTTGGCGCAAATGGCACAAATCGACGTAAGATTATCGACCAGTCACCACCCTCAGACCGATGGTCAGACTGAGAACACAAATCAGACCCTTGAGCAGTACTTACGGTGTATGTTACAGCAATCTGAAAGCAACTGAAAAGACATTCTTTGGATAGCCAAATACGCATATAATAATTCGGTACACTCTGGAACTGGCCATAGTCCTTTTTATACCTTGTTTGGACATCACCCTCGAACCTCAAATCTCGACTCACCTCAGAACCTCTGAGTGCCCGCAGTAGAACATCTGCATTCTACCATTACCCGAGCCTTCAAAGAGGCAACCACGAATTTACAAGCCAAGAGAAAATACAAGGAGAATGCTGACCTACATCGGAGTGAAGCACCTCCGTATCAGATTGGGGATCAAGTGTGGTTAGCTACCAGACATTTACCGCTCAAAGGGCCCCAAACTTTTAACCCAAAATATCTGGGACCTTATTCTATTACGGCAATAATTAACCCAGTAGCGGTTAAACTTGATTTACCAGCTAATATGCGAATTCACCCTGTTTTTCATGTGTCACTTCTGAAACCAGTGGTACCCGGAACCCGACTACTCAAACCTCCAGAACCTATTCAAATAGATGGGGAACCCGAATTTGAAGTGAGTAACATTTTAGATTCAAAAATGTTTAGGTCAAAGCTTTTCTACCTAATTGATTGGAAGGGGTACGGACCTCAGGAGAGGTCGTGGGAACCCAGTGACCATGTGCATGCACCTCGATTAGTCAGGGTGGGGGGGGTGGGGTTGGAGGGCTGTCACGATGCCCGCTCCTGGAGAGCCGGCTCAGGCCCTGCATCCCCGAAAGCGGACATCAAGTCCCCGGGGAAGGTCCCAGCAACCCCTTATAGGAGCCCTTTGGACAGTGTCCTGGCGCCTATGGCGCCAGGCTCATAGAAAAAGTCAGTCCAGGCGCCATAGGCGCCAGGCTCATTATGAAAGTGTTTGGGTGCATTTACCTGATGCAGACCATGCTGCAGAACCCCGGCCTCCTTGAGGCCTGAAAGGAACTACTTTACCTGTGGGACTCATTTACCACCCGGGCGTGGTCGGGGAAGGATACATACTAGGATTGGAGGAAGGACACATTCTAGGAACTTCTTCCAAGGCTATTTAAACCACACCCGATCAGCCACACGTGCTTCGCGTTGTTCTGCATCTAGCAGTTGGACGCTCACCGTGTCTGCTCCTGCATCCTGACTTCTGCCACGCCTGCAAGCATCCTGAATCACCTGCAAAGGAAGGGAACAAGAGAACAGAAGAAGGAAACGGCCTTACCTGCTAAATCTGCATCCCGGAGACATTTCGCCGACGATCCTGAAAAGGAAGACATTTATTTTTAAAAACACATCACATCGATCGCTGCAGCGCCTCATTCTACTCATTTTACAGGGCGCTTCCATGTTCTGCAGCGACCATCCGGATTCACAGTCGCGCCTAGGGAGAAAAAGACAATAACGAAGGTGAGAGAAAGAAGGGAAAAGGGAAGCTAAATCTCCATGTTAAGACTTACCTGCTGGGTCATTCCCTTTTCGTTTCGGGTCTGCTCCGCATCCAGGCATTTTCGAACCCCGGCCCCTAAGGGGAAAAAGACATCCGCGTTAATGAGCGAATGAAAAGACATTACCAAGACGCTCATTAAAGACTTACCTGATTTCCACAAGGATTTCACCTCTCATCTCGGGTCCGTGCCTGTTCCCCGGCATTCCGTACCCCGGCCCCTATGGGGAAAAAGACACTAGCATTAGAACATTAATGCAAGGACACCAAAAACTTACCTGGAAGCCAAGCAAGTTTGGTTCTCAACAATCCGAAAATCCAGTGAAGTAACTGGATACCAACGCGCCCCTGCATCAGAAGCAGGATGGAGAGCTAGTCCTTCCAGACCCTAAGGTGAGACGCTACGGGGAAGCACAGAAGGGTTTTGAGGAGGGTGAGAGGGGTAAGTGGGAGGCCGATTGCATTACCCCGCAGACAGTTAACCCCATATTTTCACCTACAGAAGGATACTTCTGCGAGTCAGACAAGCCAGATTTGGGGCCCGGTCCAGTCCGTCTCCCGACCCCTGCGCCTCACCTTAGACGAGGTCACAACAGTGCGAACCAGGCCAGCGCCTCCGTGGGAGTCAGGTGAGCATTACAAAAGCAAGGTACTCGAGGTGCCAAAGCCGCTCTGGCAGTTGCCTCTTTGCCATCAATCACTGCTGCAGCCGTATCCGCTCAAACATGAGGCCATGTCCCCTGGTTCACCGGAAAGCAAGGTACTCGAGGTGCAAAGCCGCTCGGGCAGTTGCCTCTTTGCCCTCAATCACTGCCGCAGCTGTGTCCGCTCAGTCATGAGGCCATGTCCCCTGGTTAGCCGGTTGGGGGCAGACTTGCGCTGCATCTTTGAGAATGGCGAGCCATTACTTCAGATGTGTGGGTTCTGGGGATCATAACCCATGGCTACTGTCTGCCCTTCCGGAATGGCCTCATGACAATCCACCGGGGAAGCTCTTTGAAGCATCCGGATCTGCTCCTTGCGCAGAAAATCCTATCCCTGCTGGAGAAAGGCCCCATAGAACTGGTGCCTGTAGCGGAGAGGAACAAGGGATGGTATTCCCCTTATTTTTTGATCCTGAAAAAAAGACTGGGGATTGAGTCCCATCATGGACTTGCATTGGCTGAACAAGCTCCTCGGGAAGGACAAGTTCAAGATGGTAACTCTTTCTCAAGTCCTCCAGGCCCTTCAACTGCAGGATTGGTTGGAGTCTCTAGACCTCAAGGATGCTTACTTTCATGTGCCAATTCATCCAAAGCACAGGAAGTACCTGAGGTTCGCGGTTGGTGACTCGCATTTTCTGTCTCGGGTCCTGCCGTTCGAATTGATCTCCGGCCCGAGGGTCTTCACCAAGCTGGTGGTGGCAGCGTATCTCAGGATAGGGGGATTCATGTCTACCCCTACCTGAACGATTGGTTGATCAGGGCGCGTTCTCCCGAGAAAGCCCTGGATCATCTGTCCGTCACCTGCCACTCCCTTCACAAGCTGGGATTCTCCCACAATTTAAAGTCGTCCCATTTGACACCTAATGTTACGCTCACCTGGTATCCACGGGGATGCCACCCAGCCCTGGTTGGATGATTTGCACTCTCGAACAGTCTCCCGGTCCCTTGGTAAGGTCTCTGGTTAAAGATGGGTCTGCAATATAGGAGAGCTCGATTAAATGCCAGATTGTCTTTTCCAACCTCCCTGGGCCTCAACTCATTCCTCACCCTTGGGCCTTCTCACCTTTAATATTGAGAAAGGTGGATTCTCCGTCCTGCTCCTTGTGGCAGGGGCATATAGATGTGGGGGGCGATCAGCGACCAAGTTACTTCACTGGTGCAAGCCCCCTGTGGGAATCCAGGCCTGCTGCGACTCCGTAGGTTTGCTGCTTTAGAGTCTTTATATGCAGTTCTTATGTTCCTCTTAGTTCGAATAATAATTTCTTGCTTCTTTCCTTTTAGGTATGGAAAGGTATTTTGGTGTTGTCATGCAGTTTGAAGATGAGCATGGGTGTAGTAGGCGTCGGTGAGTAATGGGCGATGCGTGGCGCTGTTTTGCCTTTTATTTTGCTAACCTGTGTCTTTTCTCTCTTTGCAGGTTGCACTGTTCCTCTCCGAGTGCTGTAATGTTCCAGCAATGATACTGACCAGGAGATGACTAACCAGGTAAGAATTGTGTGGCTTTCTGCATTCAAGCGGAAACGTGAGTAAATGCTTACTAAGGCGGTCTTTCTCCTGCTTCCAGGTTATGGTATTCCAGGATGCATGCAGTGCCGGGTGATTGAGTTTGTACCTTCAGGTGAGTGGAACTGAAGTCAGCGATGGATTGAAGACCGGCTACTGTTCCAGGTAAGTTTTAGTGTTCCTTCTCTCTCTGCAGGTCCTTGGTTTCAGGTAAGCTGGCATCAAAGAACTGGACACAGGGAGCGTTACGCGGCCCACAGCAGAATAACAAAGCATGTTCTTCTGTTTGGGTGTAGTTTAAATAGTCTCAGGTAAAGTAGTAGAGGTAAAATAGTCCCAGGCCTGCCACACCCAAAGTAGTCCAGGTAAAGTAGTCCCAGGCCTGCCACCCCCAAAAGACTAGACCGCATAGCTCAGTTCCTTGTAATTGAGCTATGTGTGTGCCTCCATGTTGGCTGAACCCCCACCCCATCCAAATTAAATGGTCCCTAGTAAATAGTCCCATTCTAATGTTGGTCTTCATGGTGGTTATGAGCCTGGTGCCAAAGGCGCCAGGGCTGACTCCAAGAGAGACTTGTATGAGATTTTAAGGCCTTTGACCTGGCCCTAACTGGAAGGCTGACTTGCCAGTGAGGGCCAGGGTCATGACACCTAACCAGCGGCTCCAGTACATCGGAGCAGTGCTCGATATATCCCTGGGGTAGTGTGCGCCTCACGAGGTGAGGGCTCATCACATTCTGCAGATGGTGGACAAGTTTCAACGTGCCCAGTCTCCCGGTGTTAGAGTGCTTGAGGTTTGATCGGCCTCATGGCATCCTGCATTTTCCTGGTGCCAGAGGCCAGACTGTGGATGAGATCTCTGCAGTGGGCTTTCAAGATGCAGTGGTCGCAGTTCTCTGGCAGGATGTCGGATCACGTTCTTATTCCGCCCTCGGTCGCGCAGGATTTTCTGTGGTGGGCCGTCCAAGCCAATCTGATGAAGGGTGCTCCGTTTTGGCAACCTTGGCCAGAGGTGGTGATCGTGACTGACTCATCCCTCACGGGTTTGGGAGCTCATGCCAACGAGTCGACAGCCACCGGCCGTTGGTCTCCATCGGAGTCCAGACTACACATCAATCTGTTAGAGCTGCGAGCTGTCAGGCTAGCCCTGAAGGCTTTTCTGCCTTCCGGGCGCGGGAAGAATGTCCTGATCATGACGGACAACACAGTGGCCATGCACTTCCTCTACAAAAAAAGGGGGGGGGGCAGGGTCACTCCCGTTGTGCAGGGAGGCGATGCAGCTCTGGTTCTGGGCCATCCAGCAGGAAATTTCGATCTCAGCAGTTCATCTGGCTGGAGACAAACGCGGTGGCGGTCGCTCTGAGCAGGCAGAGCACGGTCTCTCACGAGTGGGAGCTGGCTCAGGAAGTTCTGTTGGAGTTATTCGCCCTTTGGGGAACCCCACAAGTGGATCTCTTCGCCACCAGTGTCAACTGGAAGTGCGAAAAATTCTGCTGGCGGAAATGTCCTCCAAGAGAAGCCTTGGGGGACCTGTTTGGAGTGGTCCTTCCCACTGCTGTACGCGTTTCCTCCAGTCCTTGTCATTCCGCAAGTGTTGCAGCGGTTATGGAGGTTCGGTTCCCGGCTGATCCTCATTGCTCTGGCATGGGCCAGGAGAGCGTGGTACCCGGACCTTCTAGACATGTCCATCTGCCCTCCACACTGTCTTCCCTACCAAGACGATCTGCTCTCACGGGAGGGGGGTCGGGTTCTCCATCCAGAGGTCAAGTCTCTCATCCTTCATGCTTGGTATCTGAAAGGCTGAGGTGTAAGGATTGGGACCTCCCCGAAGATGTGATGGAGGTGTTGCTTTCGGGAAGAAGGCCCACCACGAAATCCCTGTGCCATTGCCGTTAGAGAAATTTCTGTGACTGGTGCAGGGTACAGAATGTGGATCCTTTCCAATCTTCCTTTCGTTTTGTCTTATTTGCTTTCCTTAGCCCACAAGGGCCTACAAGTGGTCACCATTTAGGGTTACTGTCTATAGTTTAGAGCTTGTCTGAGGAATGTTCTTATTTTAAGATTCCTTTGATTTCACAGTTTCTAAAAGGGCTAACTAATGTGTTTCCACCGTCACCTTTCCAGGTGCCGGGCTGGGATTTGAATTTGGTTTTGAAGTTCCTGATGGGAGCTCCGTTTGAGCCCTTACATTCTTGTCCGTTGCGACTGTTGTCCTTTAAAAATGTATTTTTAGTTGCGGTTACTTCCGCACGCAGAGTTAGTGAGTAGCAGGCACTTTCCGCCAAGCCACCCTTCACCCTGTTCCAGAAGGACAGGGTTGTCCTTAGGGTGCAGCCTTCTTTTCTTCCGAAGGTTGTGTCGAATTCCTTTTGAGCCAGGTCATTCCAGCGTTTTATCCATTCCACATACTGGTAAGGAAGAGGAGAGGCTCCATAGGTTGGATCCTAGGAGAGCTTTGAGATTCTATCTCTCACGGATGTCCCGGGTCAGTGTGGAAGATCAGCTCTTTGTAGGTTATGCGGGAAGGCGTTTAGGGCAGGCTGTTT
The DNA here is from genome assembly GCF_040938575.1 of Ambystoma mexicanum. NCBI lineage: Eukaryota > Metazoa > Chordata > Amphibia > Caudata > Ambystomatidae > Ambystoma > Ambystoma mexicanum. The sequence goes on from NC_090923.1 coordinate 84,821,520, forward strand.
CCAAGCAGACCTTGTCCAGATGGATCAATTTGACTATCTGAGTGTCACCGTTTGGCGGGAAAGGACCCTCCAGTAGGCTTACGGACTCACTCTACTAGGGGTATGGGTGGCCGCCACTGCTCTACAGAGGGGTGTTCCGATTTGCAATATTTGCGAAGCAGCCGCATGGGCCTCTGTCCATACTTTTGTGAGACACTATTCCTTGGACTCCATCCATGGGCAGGATATGGCCTTTGGTAAGGCAGTCCTCTATTCAGCAATTTGATTGGGCATTCTAAATTTGTAAATTCTTTTCCCACCGCCAGACGTTGGTACTGCTTTGGGAGTCTGTCATAGATGTGGAATACGTCGGAGGACACAATCCCCTCGAAGAACAAGTTACTTATCTTACTGGAAACGTTCTTTCGATGAGATGTTCCTCCGAGGTATTCCACATTGAACCCTCCCAACCTGCCCCCCTACAGAATTTCTTAAGCTATTGCAGCTTACGGTTCCGCAAGGCTTTCGGCAGTCATACTGGCAGGAGATTGCTGCCACACGTTCTGGGGAAAAAACTACAACCGAGGCTACAAGCGCCGTGCGTCCTATATATAACATCCGGTGACGTCGACTCTGGACGGAGGCCCTCGAGGGACAGCGTATCGAAGTCATCGATGCAGGACGTCTACGCCGAAACATTTTACGAAGCAGCACAGCTGTGGTCATTACCGTCATAGATGTGTAATACGTCGGAGGAACATCCTATCGAAAGAACGTTACCAGGTAAGATAAGTAACTTGTTCTTTTGCAGTCTGATTTCACTGGGCAGCTGCAGCTGACGTTTGATAGGCTGACTTTAGTAACACTCATGGCTGCAAGGGTTTTTGTCCGCTTTTTTAGCCTCTCAAATGATCTACTCTCATTTGGGATGCACTGGTCTATTCATTAGTGCAGGGAGAGCGTCTCACGTGTGTCGTCCTACCTTTTTGTTTTTAATTACTGCACAAGGCATGTTAGCTGTAGGGATACATGGTCTTTCTTTTTTGTACGTGTAATTTTGTTACATTTTACATGTAACCCTGAACCGGCTGGTGTCCCTGGAACCTACATTTTACTCATTTACAGGCATAGTACCATGCACCAGTATTTCTTTTACCACAATACCTTTACCTTTTAAGTCACCACATACAAAAAATTGCTGGTCTTCCTGGTTGAAGTTCTTTTCTATCTTTATCCTTTTAGTATTATTCCTCTCCTTACAAGTTGGACATGGCTGTATATGGCATGGCACTTTTGTGGCGTTCCTGCAAAGGAAGCCTGGTGGGTGCTGTTTGTCCCTGAATTAGTTGGCACTGGGAAGAGAAGCGTTCTGCCCCATTTAACATGCTAGTAACCTCTTGTTGCAGGGTAGATGGAGAGCTGCTACCAGTTTTTAATGTTCCAGGTCGTAGCTGTCCTCCATTGGACAACCACTGCCTGTTTGAATAATACAGGTCCTTTTTCGTTGGAAGGCTGGGTCCTTCCCAGCCTAAATTTAGCAGGGCTAGCAAAATCTACTATCCCACTAGCATTGGCGAACAATTTTTATGAAGGGTGAGCACCATTTGTAGGGTACTTGACCTTACTGGCCAGTATGGGAATGTTAAACTTATTTTGCATTTTCTGCAAACACACCATCAGAAACTGGAAAATGCAAGTTTCACTGTGCATACTTGGCAGCTCTTCGCCAAATATGAAGTGTGTTTTACAAAAAGCAATGGTAAAGATTTTGTGACTCTTAGAGTATTTAAAATAAGGATCTAGCCCTGCAGGTCTAGTGGGATCTTTAATAAATCGAGGATCTGGAGCTATTCTAGATGTCCATCATTGGCGTCAAGGATCCATTGAAGGATGAACAGAGAAATGCTTGACTCCTTCTGCAACCAGCATTCGCTCTTGTTATGAAAGAATTGATGTAACCCTGTGGGAGACCCCCTTTTGATATAGGCCTGCACTACACAAGTTGGTAGTGTGGCTGAGCAGCCAGGCTCATCTGAAGAGGGGTCAATGTGAGCTGTAGAAATGAATTTCCAAATGCAAGGAGCCAAGTAACTCTTATACTCAGGTTTTCATTTGTAAATAGTTATCTAACGTCTGTTTTTAAATAAGTATTCCTTAAAAAGGGCAATATATGTAACACAAATATGTACTTTGAAATACTTTTCCAGAATCAACACAAAGCTAGTGGATACTCTTTAGAGATGCTTTTTACACACTTCCTACACCCTGGGGTGACTTCACTAACTAGGAGAGTAATGGCATTTATGTCACTTAGTACACTTTGTCGATTCAGAGGTTTGTAGAAAGAAAAGGTTAAGGGAAGGAAAAAAGTTAACAGGTTCTCATGGCATGTGAGTAAACTTAAATCTTCCAATGAAGTCTAGACAAAACCTTTCCCAGTAATAGTTAAAAACCAAGTTATCACATCTGTTGGTCAGAAAATGTCAGTCAAATGGACTAGAGTATGCAGAGAGCCATGACAGGCAAAGTCAATTGAAGCAGTCTATGGAGCTGAGGCACTTCTTAGATAACAAAGTCTTGCACAAAGTTAGCGAGTTTCTGAAGAAAAATCACTAGAGTCACAGGGTTTTACACTTGTGGAGGGTAGAGCTGAAATCAACTCTAGCAAAGTAGCTACTGCAAGTCTCAACTGAGGAGAGCAAAGCAAACACTGAGGTAAGTGCCCCAAGTCGGAACAGTACCTTTTGTTCGAAGAGTGGTCCAGCTGGTTTTTGTCTAGTTGCAGCGATGCAGACCTTGGATTCCTGAGCCTCAGTCATGGGAGCAAGAGGGAGGGCGTCTGGAGGACTCCTTTGGCAGCAATTTAGAGGTTGGCAGCAGCTGGGGGCTCTTTTCAGATCAGCAGGCACTTTTTTGCCATTTCAGTGCGCGGTAAACACCACAGTGGATCTTGGACACCGTTTGGGCTTATTGCACTCTGGTGAGGTTATTCTAGCTCTGGTTGTCCTACTTCTGGAGGGTCCTTGGCAGACTCCTGTAACTCTGGTCGGATTGCAGACGTTGCTCTCTACTAAGGATTTCCCGACCCCTGGCACAGTTCCTGCAGCAGCAAAGAAGTACAGCCAGTTGGGGGAAGATGGTCCTGTAGAGTTTGTCTCTGGGTTAGTTGGTCCCACTAACCCAAGGGAAGAAGGCGTCCCTTCTGGAGCTTCTTGTAAGATCAGAAAAGAGTTTCAGCACAGCAGCAGAGCCTCACTGGGCAATTCAAAGGTCATCAGGGCTGGGTGCATTCAGGCATTCCTAGAGACAAAGGACAGTGGTATTACGAGCACCTCCCTCGCTTCCTGCCCTTCCAGACACACGAGCCAGAGGGGCTGGGATTTCAGTACTCAAGCCCGTCAAAGGCAAAAGTAGCAAAGGGCTCGAATTGGCTTGGAGCGCAGAGTAAAACCCAAGAAAGACGCCACAAGCAGAAAATGGTGAAAAAAGAAGACTGGGCCGTTTTGAAACAATTGTCACCCATGGTTGCTATACTGCAGCTGAGGATTCAGCCTGCGGTAGAAAAGCACACTGGTAGGAAAAGCCACTGCCACCAACCATTTAAAGTAGTGAGGGTAACATAAAAAAGTTACATGAGAATGTCGGATAGGGGAGACTAGGTAACCCCCCAGCACTCCACATAAGATGGTGTGTTCCGGACCTACAAAGAGAAAAGGTAAGTAAAGTACATTTCACTTTACTATTCTTGGGAACAGTAGTTCAAACAGGAAAAAGTATTTAAACCTTATGAGAATTCTGAAGGATTTCTCTGACACTGCACTGAAGGTGCTGTTTAATGCCTATGGAGTTTGCCAGACTCCAAAAACAGTGGAAACACATAATCCAATTCAGGTCCAAACACAAGGTCTCCCTCACTGCAAGGTTAAAATTAAAGTCCTAAACTACAGCAAAAGAGCTGGGGTCTCTACAGTTGAAGGGAATTGGCGCAGAAATGAGAATTCTCCCTAACCGCTCTGCCCACCACTGCATAGCAAAGCCCTGTTAACTAATTGACAGCGGACACCTGGAATTGACCTGTTGGTTTCAGCAAATTGTTGGCTCTTGATGTGCTTTCCTCACCCCTCTGACTTGAATGTTTCTCTCCAAGTGCTGTGCATCCCCCTCTGTTCCGAGTGCTCTCACTGAAGTACGCAGTCTAGCTTTGCATCTGGAAACTCTGCAAGCTTCAATTCAGCATGACTGGGACCCCATAACCTTGCAGTTGCTACTCTTCATATTGAAGGGCCAGCCTGGAACCAATGTCCAGCTGTCCTTTTGCCAAGTTCCTGCTGACCTGGTGTGTGGATAGAATTAACTGCTGCTCTTGAGTCCCCAGCATTGTGGGCATTGAAGTAGAGTTTTACCCCATTAAAGGATTCCTCCTGGTGTCCGGCCTGGCTGTTGGAAGAAGTCTTGCAAAAAATACTGAGCCTTCCAGCTGAATGCATATCCAGTGGTGAGTCGTGTTACCCTCAGCGGTCATGTTGTGCCTTGGGCAGTTGGTTTTTCCATAGTACCATGGAGGCCATAGTACTGGGTTGTCTACATGCCCTCAAGTCGCCCTCTTATACATTACAGTACATTCAATGTGAAGTCCACCTGCAGCCCTCCTCGCCTTATCATAGGTGGTGGTCCTGGGTAAAGGAATCCTGTCTGACCTACAGGATTGGTGGCATGTTCCTTTGCGGGAGCTGTAACTTTGAATGCATGTCCTATCCTTATTTGACCCCACTGCAAAGGCGGCTTTTAAAGCCTGTTTTCACCTATGGTTGGGCTTAGAGACTTCAAAAACACTCTTATCAGAAGATTAGCTGATATGGGGAGGTGTGGTCCTGTGCCTTGTGCTCCAAGGTGTTAATGTGATTTTTTTCCCCCACCCAAATATACAATATTTATACAATGCTGTGCATGTCAACAACTCCGCATTGTTCTCGGTTCGCCACAAGAGGGCAGTGGTTGCGCTGCTACATTTTCACCTGGCTTCTCCATTACAAGAAGTAGGTTTTTTTTCCTGTCTCTTTGATGTTAACTAAAAACTCTGGTTGGCGAATGTTAAGCTGACGTGCACCTTCATGTAGTCCGGCAGAATATAGCCGTGATGATCATCTGTACAATGAAAGCTAAACCGAGTACTAAAAAAAGTAACCAAAAAAACACCCTCCTGGATGGGGCTGCTGCTATATTGTAACACTGGGAACATTGTAATTGAGTAGGGCTTGGACTCGTGCCTTCTAACAAGGTTTGTAAGGCCTGCAGTTTGTCTTGCATACCTTTCCCCTTAAGACTATAACTATCGCATTGTGTTGGGAGATTTTCTTTTTGCAAAACGCACCCTTTCCTGTGCTTTCCAGTGCTGCTGCTGCTCTCAATGGTTATTTGTATTGCCTTTGAAGGAGACTTTCTCACTCACCTGGTGCATTTACTTTTGTTCTGGGAACACTGGAACCTTCAGAGTGTGGCGTGACCTCTTTCCGTGTTTTGACCTGCATGCTTTACCATGACGGCATCCCCCACCTTGTGGCATGCTGCCAGAGACCCCTAAGGGTCACGTTTGCAATTTCGTTTTGGGTGCAACGGTTAGTTTGCAGCACACGCCATTTTACATGGTGTGCTTTTGGGACACTGTGTCCCCTTCTCTTTGTTCTTCGTAGCCTTTGTGCATCCTTTGAACAGGCCGGTGGTAGTCATTATTTTCTTTTTTCTGGATGTATTACCTTTGCTGCCTTTTTAGCCACAATAAAGCACTTAAGGGAGCCATATATTCAAAATGGCTTCTCCTTGTGTTTTAAGCCCTGTTCAAGATGGCCTCTCCTTTGTTTGCCGCCTAAATCACCTTGCAGCACAAATGGAACTGGAAGCCTCAGTGCCAACCACGACCATATATGCCTTAAGCGAAATAAAAAAGTTGCAGTAGCAGGGGGACTTCAGGAGTCGTCCCTCTGGCCACCAAAAATCGCTCGGAGCCAAAATTAAAGGGAGAAAAAACTCCCAATGTAAGAATTCCTTGCTAGAACATGGTGCTCTCGCTGAATCTTCCTAGATCCGTGGTAATGCCAAGATGTGAGGTGGGATTACCTGCTGCGCGGCAGGTGCACCAGTGGCGTGCATGATGCTGCTGCTCACATCTTACTGTTCCTTCTTGGGCATCTTCGCTTCAATTCCTGCAGGTGCTCCACATCATGGGACCGTCCTATCTAAGCCCGTTTTTGCCACCAGAGAAATCAGTGATGTTTCAAAGTGTCATGTTTATGCTCTCTCTGCTGTCATGCACTCCACTTTCTGGGTCCCTGGAAAGGGGTCCTTTGACATCACTGCTACTTGTGTCCATCCAACTGCCAGCGCTATGCTTGCAGACCCTGCAGTTGCCACTAATATCAAATGTCAGACCAATGCCAAAACTAATCTGCACCCGCAACAACTGGGGTTGCTAGACTAACTGCACATACTAAGAGTCACCGTCCCTGGGTCTTCAAACTCAGTCACTTGTCCTCTTCTATAGGGTCTTGTGGCTCTGGTTGCAGCGGTGCTACCACCCCCTTTTCTTCACAGGGCTCCTGCTCTTCAGCCATCTACTTATTGGCCACTGTTTGTTGAACTTGCACCTGGATCTCTCCTGGTGTGGTCCGAATACTCTCCAGACAGTTGACCACCTCTCCGGCACCAGTGAGTTGCAGTTAATAACTTTTGCTATAACCAGAAGCCCGTCTAAAAAGCTTTTCCCGTTCTATTTGATGGACAAACTAAACACCAAAGTAGCCAAAGGCATTACTTACTGGCAACCTGTGATTATAGGTTTAGATAAGGGTTGAGCCTTTTAGGAGGATTGCTTGAATTGACATAGTGCTTATTTGTATATTTTGTATACTGTTTCTGACGCATCGATAAGTCATTTTGCAACACTCTGGGCGTGACATGATTTTAAAGGTGTTTGCTGTTTCTTGCACACTGTACTGTTTTTATGTACACAATTTTGTTTTTAAACTACTTACCTTTTTGTAGTTACTGATTAGTACATGAAATTATAATACAGAACACATTTTTCATGAAACTACTTGTGAACCTTCCTTTGTGTGCTTAAGTGACTGGCTGTACCTTGGCAACAAACCTCCTTTACTGCGAGGAGCCAGACACGTCAGCTTTTACTGCTGAGAGTATCGATTATTCGGAAATCCTGCACACTAATTTAGTTTTCCTAGGCCCTCTCTATTTTACTTAAACGTAACTACAAACCTTACTGCTTTTTTTGCCACTCAAAATGTAGGAATGCTTCATGGCACTAATTGTGAAAAAGCAAAGATGTTGATAGTAAAAAATGTCCATAAAATACTACAAAAGCCACACTACCTGTATGTGCCGTTCCTTGGAGATTGTCTTGCTTCTACGTTTCTCCAATCGCAGGAATTTAATTTAAGAAGTTGACATTTGTGTGTTGGGGGTCATGGCTGGGACTATAGAGGTACTACCTTGTGGTGTTTTGAAGGGGCTACTAAAGGAGCGACCCTCGCAGGCAGGACTAGGGGCAGTGCTGTGTGCCTGTTAAGGTACTGACGGGCAATAGCGGGAGCATGTTGAAAGGTGGGATGAAGCAGTGCATTATTGATTTGATTTATAAAGCGCTCAAAGCCCAGAGGCTACTGGCGCCATTACATGCTAAAGGAGGTGATTACAAGTTCTTATAAGCCTGTTTTCATGGTTACCGAGTTTACAAATTTCCACAGAATACAGTTATATACATATATGTACACGTTACATACATGTCATGCATGTATAGATCTAAAGTCGGAGCAGCTATTGCAAGAGATCAGTTTTGAAGAGTAAGGTTTTCAGACTTTTTTTCTGAAGGACCAGAAGGAGGTGTCATTTCTGAGGTGAGGAGGGAGGGCATTCCATAGTTTGGGAGCTATGATTGGGGAAGCTTGCTCCTTCTTTCTGTCTTTTGTATGTGGGGGTGATGAGGAGATTGGTATACTGGGAACGGGTGGGTCTGTTGGAGTCGGCTTTGTAGGTGAGATTGCAGAGGTATAGCAGTGCTTTGTTAGCAATAAATTTGGGAGTGAACGTCAATATTTTGAAATTCGATCCTGAACCGGGAACCAGTGGATTTTCCTCCTGATGGCAGAGATATGATCACATTTAGGGATGTTTAAGGCAGCTCCAATGGCGTTGTTCTGAAGTTGTTTTGATGTTTTTTGAGCTGGTTCCTGCAAATAGTGAGTTGCAGTAATCTATCCAAGATAATATTGGGGCTCTGGCCATGGTGATCAAGTTATCGGCAGAGTGGAACTGTCTGCTGGCTCGTATCAGTTTGGCGGTGTGAGCTGCTGAAGAGACGACCGCGTTAACTGGTCTAAGGTAAGAGTGGAATCTAAATACACTACCAATGGTTTTATTTCATTGGCAACTGTAATAGGATTACCGTCTATGATGGATTTGTAGCTCGGAGGGAGGTTGAGTGTTTTATTGCCAATGATGATAAACTCAGTCTTATCGTCATTGAGACACAATTTGTTGATTGCCATCCACGCCTGAATGGCAAGATAAATCTTGTTTAAATTTTTGGGGTCATGGCATCCAGTGATGGGTATTAGTATTTGCGTATCATCTGCGTAATTGGTGTACGTGATACCATGTTATCTAGTTAATTCAACAGAAGCTTAGTAAAAGCATTATAAATTGTCGGTGACGCGCATGTGCCTTGTGGTACACTGCAAGTCACAGGGACTGACGGGGCTGCTGAGTTGTCAGAAAAGACCCGCATGGTGCGGTTCGTGAGAAATTATTTAATCCACTTGATGGAATCTGCTGAGAATTGGGAGGTGCATTTTAGATGCTGACAGAGGATGTCATGATTGAGTAAATCGAATGCTGCAGAGAGATCCAAGAGAAGGAGAATGCATAGTCCTCCCCCCCCCCTTTTTTCTTGATATAGATCCACTTGCGTTTTTAGATCTAGTAAGGCAGTCTCTGTTCCGTGACCTGAAGCCCGGTTTTCTTCGGCTCGGGGGGATTATTTTTTTTCTAGAAAGTTTTGTATCTGCAGATAGGCTGCACGATAAAGTATTTTTAAAAGGAATGGTAAGGTGGTGATGGGGATGAAGTTGGTGGGGATGTTGGGGTCTAGTGTTGGTTTCATGAGTAGGGGTAGACCCGAGCTGTTTTTAGGTCGCTGGGAACAGTTAGTGGCAAAGGAGCTATTGATAAGGATGGTAATGAAAGGTTTGAATTCGGAGGCGTTTTCTTTTTTGTTGCTGGGCAGATGTTGCCTTTGCTTCTAGATGGCTTTAAGCTCTTGATATTTATCGTGGTTAGGATTGAGAGTGGAGAGAATGAGAATTTGTTAGCCTCCACTAGGGAGGGCGGGGTTGTCTGAGATTGGGTGAGCCAAAGTTTCGTTTTTTTTGGGGTTTTTTTCTTTCTATTTTGGTTTGATGCGAGAATTGTGTTCGCTAACGCGTTTTGAATATTGGAGCACCGTTGCTCATCTTTCACTGTATGGTCTGGAGTCAGTGCTGGAGATTCCAGTTCACGGAGAATGAAGAGTTCTCTAGTATTGGATTGGGTGTTAGCTATTCTTTGGTTATAGATTTCACTTTTTGCTAAGAGGATTGCCTTTTTGTAGTTATTGGCTGCTGTCTGGAAGAGGCTTTTGTTTGCTGAGTTTGACGATTTGTGCCAATTGTATTCTGCAGATCTTTTTGAAGCACGCATAACTGAGTTCTGAGCTTAACCAGGGGTTGATGTGTGCTGATTGTATTCTGCAGATCTTTTTGAAGCACGCATAACTGAGTTCTGAGCTTAACCAGGGGTTGATGTGTGCTGAGTGTATTCTGCAGATCTTTTTGAAGCACGCATAACTGAGTTCTGAGCTTAACCAGGGGTTGATGTGTGCTGAGTGTATTCTGCAGATCTTTTTGAAGCGCGCATAACTGAGTTCTGAGCTTAACCAGGGGTTGATGTGTGCTGATTATATTCTGCAGATCTTTTTGAAGCACGCATAACTGAGTTCTGAGCTTAACCAGGGGTTGATTTGTGCCAATTGTATTCTGCAGATCTTTTTGAAGCACGCATAACTGAGTTCTGAGCTTAACCAGGGGTTGATTTGTGCCAATTGTATTCTGCAGATCTTTTTGAAGCACGCATAACTGAGTTCTGAGGTTAACCAGGGGTTGATGTGTGCTGAGTGTATTCTGCAGATCTTTTTGAAGCACGCATAACTGAGTTCTGAGGTTAACCAGGGGTTGATGTGTGCTGAGTGTATTCTGCAGATCTTTTTGAAGCACGCATACCTGAGTTCTGAGGTTAACCAGGGGTTGATGTGTGCTGAGTGTATTCTGCAGATCTTTTTGAAGCACGCATACCTGAGTTCTGAGGTTAACCAGGGGTTGATGTGTGCTGAGTGTATTCTGCAGATCTTTTTGAAGCACGCATAACTGAGTTCTGAGCTTAACCAGGGGTTGATGTGTGCTGAGTGTATTCTGCAGATCTTTTTGAAGCACGCATAACTGAGTTCTGAGGTTAACCAGGGGTTGATGTGTGCTGAGTGTATTCTGCAGATCTTTTTGAAGCACGCATACCTGAGTTCTGAGGTTAACCAGGGGTTGATGTGTGCTGAGTGTATTCTGCAGATCTTTTTGAAGCACGCATACCTGAGTTCTGAGGTTAACCAGGGGTTGATGTGTGCTGAGTGTATTCTGCAGATCTTTTTGAAGCACGCATAACTGAGTTCTGAGCTTAACCAGGGGTTGATGTGTGCTGAGTGTATTCTGCAGATCTTTTTGAAGCACGCATACCTGAGTTCTGAGGTTAACCAGGGGTTGATGTGTGCTGAGTGTATTCTGCAGATCTTTTTGAAGCACGCATACCTGAGTTCTGAGGTTAACCAGGGGTTGATGTGTGCTGAGTGTATTCTGCAGATCTTTTTGAAGCACGCATACCTGAGTTCTGAGGTTAACCAGGGGTTGATGTGTGCTGAGTGTATTCTGCAGATCTTTTTGAAGCACGCATAACTGAGTTCTGAGCTTAACCAGGGGTTGATGTGTGCTGAGTGTATTCTGCAGATCTTTTTGAAGCACGCATAACTGAGTTCTGAGGTTAACCAGGGGTTGATGTGTGCTGAGTGTATTCTGCAGATCTTTTTGAAGCACGCATAACTGAGTTCTGAGCTTAACCAGGGGTTGATGTGTGCTGAGTGTATTCTGCAGATCTTTTTGAAGCACGCATAACTGAGTTCTGAGGTTAACCAGGGGTTGATGTGTGCTGAGTGTATTCTGCAGATCTTTTTGAAGCACGCATAACTGAGTTCTGAGCTTAACCAGGGGTTGATGTGTGCTGAGTGTATTCTGCAGATCTTTTTGAAGCACGCATAACTGAGTTCTGAGCTTAACCAGGGGTTGATGTGTGCTGAGTGTATTCTGCAGATCTTTTTGAAGCACGCATACCTGAGTTCTGAGGTTAACCAGGGGTTGATGTGTGCTGAGTGTATTCTGCAGATCTTTTTGAAGCACGCATACCTGAGTTCTGAGGTTAACCAGGGGTTGATGTGTGCTGAGTGTATTCTGCAGATCTTTTTGAAGCACGCATACCTGAGTTCTGAGCTTAACCAGGGGTTGATGTGTGCTGAGTGTATTCTGCAGATCTTTTTGAAGCACGCATACCTGAGTTCTGAGGTTAACCAGGGGTTGATGTGTGCTGAGTGTATTCTGCAGATCTTTTTGAAGCACGCATACCTGAGTTCTGAGGTTAACCAGGGGTTGATGTGTGCTGAGTGTATTCTGCAGATCTTTTTGAAGCACGCATACCTGAGTTCTGAGGTTAACCAGGGGTTGATGTGTGCTGAGTGTATTCTGCAGATCTTTTTGAAGCACGCATACCTGAGTTCTGAGGTTAACCAGGGGTTGATGTGTGCTGAGTGTTTATTTATTTGCTTTTTACGGGAGCAACTTTATCAATCACATCTAACATGATTTGATTGTAATGACGGTCCAAGGTTGGTGGGTCATTGTCAGGGTGCCTGGCATTTAAGAGCGGCGATAGGAGGGGTAACATGTTGTCTGTCTTCATATTTTTAAATTTTCTAGACGGGGCCTTGGATGCTATGACAGCATTGTTCTGATTTATATTGTTGACTGTAGAGGTAGAGATTATGATATGGTCTGACCAGGGTGTAGCAGTTGGATAGTATGTTGGTAGTACAGTTCTTGTCTGCTAGCCAGTCAAGGGTCTGTCCTTTTACGTGGGTGGGGGCCAGAATTCTGTGAGTAAATTCAAGGGCTTCCATAGACTTGGCTAGGTGATCTGCATGGATATCGGAGTGGTCATTCAGGCCTAAATTAAAGTCGCCCATAATGATTACCTTTAGAGCTTTAGAGTGAGGTTTCGAGTTGCGAGATGTAGTGTTCGAAGGTGGAGATGCTTCCATGGGGCCTACAGATAATGTGGAGGGTGAGTGTACAGGTGGGTGTAAGATATATTTCTAAGGTGATGACTTCTCCTGTGCTAATAGAGAGGTCAGAGAATATCCTCATGTTAAGGGTGCCTTTAACGAGTATGGCAACCCCGCCTCCTCTAGAGGTGTCCCTATACTTGGTGTAACCCTCTGGGATGGCTGAGGATAGCTGCTGAGGCTGGGCGGAGCCAAGTGTCTGTGACTGCTAGAAAGTCAAGGTCGTTGGATGTGATGTCGGCAGTATCCAGTGCGTGTGCCGTGATTGACCTGGCGTTAATGAGTTCCCTTTTAGAATGGGGGCATTCGTGCTGGTCAGTGCCTTACTGGGGTCAATTTTATGTGGTTTCATGACATTTAGTGTATGTGGGCATGGAGGAGTGGTGTAATTTACTTGGCTGCAGGTGTGAGCGAGAGGAGAGGATACGTTCTCATAGAACCTGTGGGGGCGGGGGGGTATGAGAGCGAAGGTAGAGTTCGTGTTGGAGAGCCAATGCATCGTATTTTTGTGGGTGGAGTTAGCGTAAGCATCTCTGTCCAGTTCTTAGTGAGCCGGTGGAGTCTTGTAGGTAAGTCAGGTGACAAGGTGGGTAGAAGGCTGTCCTTGGCGAGTGAGGTGAGGTCAAACCTTTGCTCTGTGAGCCTGGGTAGGTAGGTTGTAGGCTAGGGAAAGGTGCAGTGTTGCGGAAAGGAGTGGGGCAAGGAATGGGGTGATGGCGAGCGCAGTGTAGGCGGACTTGTCCTATTCCTACCTGGATAAAGGCACCTGCTGTGCAGGGCTGATCCATGATGTAGTGGTGGTGCAGGGATTTCTTTAGGTGGTAGTTTGCTACTGGTATTAGAAGTAGGAACGTGGGCAATACAATTGTGCTAGACATGGCACTTGAGTTACGTTGCTAAGATGGGCTGCACCGTGGTTGGTATCTCGTCTGGTGCGCAGAGACTAGTGCTTCAATAGGTGTCAGTGTGTGACAAGCAGAGACTGATTGCTGGCATAATAGACAGTGGCACGGGAATCGTAGTCTCTGAGCAGTGGGTGGTACTATTAAAGGGCGAGGGGCGAGGCGTGTGGCTGTGCGACTAGTCGTAGGACAATGGCTGTACAATTTGTAGTAAGGCATTATACATCTTAAATCAAAACTTAAAGCATTATCAGGTAAGCATTTGGTGTCGAAGTACTATGACAAATGGTGCTGCCGGAATAGACGCCGTACAGGACCTAGTAAGGTGGAGGGCAGCAATTGAAAAGCAGTACATTACAGTGGAAAGTGGAGCAGGGTGCTGCACAATGAGACACGTGACAATAGGCAGTATATGGCAATGGGCAGTACGATTAATCGGCAGGCAGCAAGCAATGCAACTGTGGGCAGGACAAAACATTGGGGAAAAGCCGACAATCGGTAAGTCGAGTTCTGATCTCTAGGCTAAACAATTGCTCGCACTAGGTGGGTACGAGGGGAGATGGTTGGGTAAGCTGAAGCACAGGCATTTGGGATCTATGTGATCACTGCGCACTCCGTCATTTCAGAGACCAAACTGTCGAATCCAAAAACGGCAGCATGCAGTGGTCCCATTGATCATAGTTGACCACATTCCCCCACCTGCAACCCTTGAAACCTTACTTACCTCGCTGGTGCCTCGACTCGCCCCTCAGCCCAGCAACGGATGTCTCCTGTCCTAAAACTAACTAGGGACTTCCGTTATAAGGTCCTTTTTTTTCTTTTCAATACTTTATTTCCGCCGCACTCCTCAACATGCATGCGGGTGACACGCTGCAGCCCCCGCACCGATTATACTGTATTAGGGGAGCACGGAACTCCCCCCCCCCCCCCCCCCCGCAAGCCCCGCTCTCCTTGTTCGTTATTGTGGGATTCAGCATAACGTACCGGGAGTGTGACTGGAGGATAAACTGTTTATTGCAGTATGCCTGGGGCAGACCTGTGCCCACTTAAAGCTTCAAGCCAAGTAATCTGTGTTCAAACCATATGTATATTTACTGCCATTGATATGGATCAGCTCTGCATTTTTTCCTGTCCCGTCCCCCCAGAGTGGCAGTTCACAAATATTTAGTTTTTTCTGGTTTAATGTCCCCCTGTACAGGGAATGAAGAAAGGCAAGTTTGCAGAAGGTGAGGTCACATTGAGGATGAAACTGGTTATGGAAGATGGCAAGATGGATCCTGTTGCTTATCGTATTAAATACACTCCTCATCACAGATCGGAAGACAAATGGTATGCTTTGTGTCTATGCCGATATGTTATATTGTTTTAGTATTAAAAGGTGTACTTTATCTCCAGCATAACAAACCTTCTAGATTTAAAATCATGATGCCAAGTGCAGTACAAGTAGGAGGTTCTATTTGAATAATGTGCTTTTCATCCATAATCTTTGAATATGTTTGTAAAGATAGCTCAGCGTGTGGAGCGCTCGCTGTTGCGATCTGTTTGATTTGCACAGGTTCGAATGCTAGCAAGGCCCACTCAGCCTTTCATCCTTCTGAGGTCGATAAATGAGTACCGGCTTCGGTTGGGATGATAAATGTATGTAAATGGGTTCTATGTACAATGCTTTGGCGAAAGTGCTATATGCATATCCGATCAAGAACCTGGACTAAATCATGAATCGCAACTAAATTAAGTCCAAAGAATAAAAATGCGCTCTGAAACACTTGTGTACGAGCGCGATAAAATAAAATATCCTATAATAAATCAGTGTGGTGTTCAGTCTTTCCTTTTTGTCAGTGCGACCTCAGGCCTGCTCATATTCTGGCTCTTTGGCTGCTTCTTATGCTTCCGTTAGCTGGTTTAGTGTCCAGTATGGCAAGTCAAAAGTCTGGTCGACGATGAAATAATTACCATTATATAAATCTGTTTGCATTCATCGTTAAATTGTGGATAGCAGGAACTCCTCATTTTGGAGTAATTGCACTACACATGTGTTCTGCCTTGACGATTGCAATACACTCGATTTTATAGTGTGGCGCTATCCATTGTGGAAAGTGGTGCTCCATGTCCAGATAATGTACGCATTCCTAAAACCCCTCTGCTGTCTACGCCGTGGCAGGAGAGACAAGAAGGGATGCCAGAGTAATGCCATGAGAGGTGCAATGTGCGGTCACTGATGTTTCTGCCTTATTTCACTTCTCACACAAGTTCAGCGTTTGCTCTCTGTTAGGCCGATAAATACTTGTATAATGAATGCCACAAATGAGTCGTACTAGGTCCAGCAGCTATGAAAATGGCAGCAGTCCTGCTACACCAGACCCAGTAACCTTACATCCCAACAAGTGTCCGTCTCCTCGATCTACACATGTTAGCCGAACCCGCTTTTAGCTGAGCATGACCAATTTATTCAAATTTCATGTGCGTCATGGCTCTGCATAAGCAAACGAGTCCTATGTGATGGTGTGTGATTAAAATAGGGTGAATACACTGCGACCACTAATATTATAAGTCTGATTATCTTCACTTGGTTTGCATCAACGTAAATCTTTTGGATGGTTTCAAAGGTTAAGCGGTCTACTTGCACCCACATACAGCTACGTTGTATTTCGTTAAAGGTCAGGTGTTGGTGCAGTTCTCGGTCCTCCTTTCCTATGTATTACCTGGTGAATACGATTGAGTGGGGTACTTACCTGAATTTGGATAAATACTTAACTTTTAACAACTTTCCAAATGACCATCGCAGTCCACTGCACCATTTCTAAATGCCTTACCCGAAGAGGCTATATATTGTAACTTTGGGGCAAAAGACCCCATACCATGTTAGGGTTGGACTTCATAAGATTTAGAGAAGCCATACATGTGCTTATTCTGTCTTTTTATTCTTCTTTTCCTTTCATCGAACTACTCCTCCGTTTAACACTCGTAATTAAATCATATGTAACTCTATTATTCCAATGGTTAATGTGTATGTTTATAAGGTTTTTTGTGGCAATACTTTCCTGTGATTTGTATATAATTGGGTTTGCTAAAGATTGACGGTTTTAGATACTTGTCTAACATGAATTATTGGTGTAACTCTGTGGAGGCTCCTTGTATACCTAGGACACTCACTTTTCTCCTCTCACCTCTTTTTTTATGGCTGACCTTTTTGTCTCTCCATAGTGTGATTGGAGTTATAGTTCCTATAACTTTGGACTGTCTGTAATGTACTATGGCAGCACACATCATTTTAAATGCAGTGGCTTTCTTTTAAATTATCATTATTTCTTAGGTGCACATCCCCTTTACATTGATTTAAGTAAGCCAGCACACCCCACCTTATGTGGAGTGCTGGGGGGATATAATGTATCCCCTTTCTCAGCTGGTAACATTTCTGTTACATTTGCAAGTTTACATGAATAGCTGGTGGCAGTGGTTGTAATGTGGTGACGTTTTAGTCTTACTACTCACAGGTTGTTAAATCAGCCTTGATAATGCACAAAAAAGCCACAATTCTGCTAGAATGATGAGCTCCTTTTTTGCCATTTCTCGTTTGCTCGTTTCTGAGATCTTCACGTGCCATTCTAGGCGGAAACTATCTCAGTGGAAGTTTTGTTTTCAGTGGTAATCCTTTGTATTCCACGCATAGGATCCAGAGTGTCTGGGAAGGCAGATAGCTAGGGAGGAGTCCAAAACTCTGCAGCTCTTTATCTTTCACCTTGCCTGATAGAAACCAACACCCAATTGGAGGGGTTGGGGGGGGGGGGGGTGGGTGCTGACTGTCCCGATTGGACAGCCAGAGCACCCCTTTCTCTGCAGATAATTTGCATAAATTGTGCTGTAGTTCCTGATAAATACTCTGATCCTGGAAGCTTCTGACAAGTCGACCACTGGAGCCGAATCCGCCTTCCTACCAATCGACCTGGTGGTCCCAAATACGACGACTCTTACCCAGAGCCTGGTGAGATCAACTAGTCTTGAAAGCTGTATTTTGATTTTGAGCCATCCCATGACGTGCTGTGACCTTGCTCGGCTGCAAACCGCCAATACACTGGGACCTCGAGCCCGAGTGCAGTGCATACTTACGAAGTATGAATCTATCCAAAACCTTGGAGGACTCCAGCTGGTTCTCCAGGCACGATTTGAATCCTTGAAGTCCCCTCACCACAGGACCAAATGAGTGAAGAGAATCCGGCCAGTGATATTAGTTCTTCATCTGGCTGTTGTAAAAAGGCACTAAATCTACAGAGCCGCAAGAATCTGTAAAGAAACCTTTGCTGGAAGCCTGCTCTGACTGCTGCAAGTTCCCATCCAGTGTCCGGTTCTTTAGTTTCCAAACCAAAAATCCAGGGACCGGGTCCTGTGCTGCTGCATCCTGAAGGCATCCACTCCGTAGCTGCTCTTGTCTAAGGTACTGTGCTGGATTGGGTAATACTTACCGTCTTGTGTGAATTTGTTGAGGCTGCAGGTGTGGATGGGATTTTCCCCACATCACTTGCCCAGGCATAATGCTGGAACACATGTAGGGAGCCTTCTCTGAAGTCCCTGAACAAGTAACTCTGAAGCTAATACCTGTTAAAGAAGATATCCTCTGGAACTCTGACTTTCCTACAACTGTACCCTATCCTGACTTGCCTACAGCTTGCACCTAGACCACTCTGGTCACTCATTTGCCTCCGAGAAAACACATGCTATATAGACTAGGGGAAAGACTTTTGATAAGGATTTGGTCTGGAAATTGTAGTACTTAACAGTTTGTATTGTAACTAGTTAAACAGTGGAACTGTCATTACTGTTATTTTCCTGTAACTATTGTGGTTGCGAGCCACTACTATTTAAGCACACATGTAAAAGTATACAAGTTTATTTTATTTATTGGTATTTAGTGGGTATTTATAATGCGCCTTTACAGCCAAAAGGTGTTTCAAGGCGCATCAAGACAAGACAAGGGAAGGGGGGCCAGGGGGGGTTACAGAAGAAAACAAACTTTCCTACTAGGTCTTTCAGAACATGCAAGTGTAGTAACAAGAATGCAGGGAGAGGAAGGGGTAGGCAGAGGGTAGGAAGGGGTAGGCAGAGAAGACAAACCATAACGTTCCTACTAGGTCATGAGACCATTCGGAGCGTGCAAGTACAGTGACAGAAGAGACAGGAGGAGGGGAAGTGTTGGGAGGGATACCAGATGAAAATGAACCATGTTCCTAAAGGAACAAGCAAGTGCAGTAGCAGAAGAGGGGGGAGAGTTTGGAGGGTTGTGGGGGGTGGAGGTAGAGGCTGATCAGCAAAGACTAACAACGTTCCTACTAGGTCGTGAGACAATTCGGAGCTGTTGGGTACGAAGTGGTGCAGTCCAACTGGTGAGGACTACACAAGACTTATTTCTTGGTATTAGGGAACCCACCTTTTTAATATAGCCTGTACTACACAAGTTCATATGTGACTAAGTAGCCAGGCTAATCTTAAGAGGGGTAATGTGAGCTGTAGAGCTTTACAATGGAAATCTGTAAGTACAAGGAGCCAAGTAACACTTACACACTTAATTATATATACATATATTTTTATAATATACACAAGGTTTAAATGAGCATTCTTTAAAAGGCTTTATCTACTAGTAATCCATCAAAGTTTGGATTCAGCTTGTAAAGGACAATAAAAGTTGGTACATACTTTATGCGAACACACATTCCAGCACACGGATGGGACTTCAGTTAAGGTCCGTATTGCACTTATTGTCAGTTACCAATTCAGTTCTTGAGTTGCGAAGGAAAGGTTAGAAAATGACTGAGAACATACCTTCAACAGTTTGTAAAACAATTACAATCTCCTAAAGTGAGGCAGGTAAACCTTTATCCAGCAATAATAGTAATTACAATTATAACCTATGAGGGAACAAATATTGCCTTTAGTATTGCCTTTAGGGAGCTAGGACGGCCAAAGTCAATGGACAAAGTCAATAGTTCTGATGCACTTCTTGGGTAAAGACTTGACAAAGTTAGTAAGTTAAGAAGAAATCACAGTAACTCAAGTGGGCTACTTTGTAGAGGGCACCAGCTGTTCAGATGAGTTGGTATCAACTCTAATGTGGAACAAAAGCACTTCGCAGGATAGGAAGCACAATTTATGTCTAAAAGGTGAACACCCCAAGCTCAGTACCTGTGATTCGAACAAAAATGTTCCAGCAGGCATCCTCCTTGCTACAGCTTGGCAGACCCTGGTTCCTGGACCTTGGTTGTGGTGACAAAAGGAAGGCCGTCTGAGCTCCTGCGGCAGTACGCGGGAGAGGGACTACTCTGGTACGGATTTCCTTTGTTTCAGCGCCACTTCATTATTTTGGCACCTTTTCCTCGGCGTCAATGAACTAATATCTCCTGTTGGAAGAAGCTTGCTTGCTCCCTCTGTCCTGGACTCTGGTGAGGGGACTCTGGATCAAGATTTCCTTTGTTTAGGTTCCTCGGGATGCCCACGAAGATCTTACCAGATTCGGACTTCGCAACACAATGCACTCATGGTCACAGGACCCCTGGGATTGGGCTTCTGCAGCTCTGGTGTGGCACAGCAAGGCGGGAGTTGCGCCAAATGGAAGCTTGTTTTGAGGCTAGTTGGTCCCACCAGCACAAGGGAGGAAGTCGCCCGAATGGGTCTTCCCAGTCGCTATGGAAACGGGGTCAGCACAGCAGCACGGCTTAACCGGACACTTTGTTGTCCAGGAGGGTCTGCTGGCGTCACGCCTTAGGATGTTCCTTTCCAGTGGTCGTCTCTGCCCCTAGTCCCAAAAATATCACTTTTTATGCGTTTTCTTTTTTTTTTTTCCCTTTCATTCACAGCTTATGCTGTCAATCACACAGCAGGGTGGCTCGGCCAATCGAGACTTCATTCAGGCACACTTGGAGACCAAGAACAGGGAAGTTTTGGGACCCTTCCTCACTTCCTGCCTTTCCAGACACTGGAACCTGTGCGGCTTTCAGGGCTGAAGCCCGCCAAAGGCAAAACACACCAAGGGTTCAGACCAGTTTCAACTAACAAAGTAAAAGCCCAGAAGAAACTAACAGAAAATGGCGAAAAGAAGACTGGGGCCATTTTGAGAAAATGGACACCCCATGGGCGCTGTACTGCAGCTGAGGGTTCAGCCTGCGGTAAAGATGCACACTGGTAATAAAATGAAACCTCTGCCAGCAGCCATTTAAAGTAAGTTAGTGTAACAAAATATTACATGAGAAGTGGGATAGGAATTACTAGGTAACCCCCAGCACACCACATAGGGTGGTGTGTGCTGGTCCCACAAAGACAAAAGTAAGACAGGGATCATCTTAGGATTCTTGGGAGCGGTTGTTCACCCAAGAAAATGCATTTAAACATTCAGAGAAGTCCAAGGGACTGCTCAGTGGCACTGCGTCTAAGGTACTGTGTCATTGTACAAAAAGCAGATGCCTATGGCATTTGTCAGACTCCATAAAACAGTAAAACACAAAAATGCCAGTCAGGAAAAACACATGAGGGAGTGTGAGAAAAAGGTTTTGCTCACTCAGGAGGAAACAATCATAAGCCCTAAGCAAAAGAGCTAGGGATTTCTAAGGTTGAAGGGAATTGGCACAGAAATGAAGATTCTCCATAGCAGGAGCATACATGTGTGGTAACAAAAAGGGGGAGAGCGGAGGAGTTCAGGATGGGGAGGAAGGGTAATTCTCAGGGGGGGGTGGGGAGAAGTGAACTTACAAGTTCACTTTCTCTTTAGAATAGAGGGTGCACAAGGGCGTGCTAGAGAAGAAACTGGAAGGGCACAGTGGCAAGGAGTAATATCCGAGTTCACCTAGCATGGAGCAATGGAGGAAAGTGTCCTGAAGATCAGGAGGTACAGCTTTTGGATGAGACCCTCAGAGCAGTGCCGCACAGACCTTGCCCGGTGATGAGGTAGAGAAGAGTAGGAGGGAAGGGGAGCGGAGGACAGGGTAAGAGCAGGTGAGTGAGAAGCAGCAATGCAGCCATCTAAAAGCAAGCGTCCAGGATAAAGGGAAAAGCATACATTTCAACATACTGCAGAAAAAGCAAAACATCTAGATAAGAATTTTCAGAAAGGAGGAAAAGGCCTAGGTTTTAGCAAACATCAGGAAAAGAATGATATGGCATTTGTAACGCGCCTATACACAAGTGTTTCAAGGCGCGACGAGGCAGGGAGGGGGGGAACAAAGGGAAGACGGACAACGATCCTACTAGGCCAAGTGTCATTCAGATCGCGCAAGTGCATGGGTGGAGGGAAGGGAAAAGTGCAAGGCGACATCTTGATAAACCTCAAGATGCGAGTTATCCGGAACGGCCCAAGTGCCTGAGATGGATACCCTACAATTGTGGGCGACCTACAGCAGACTAACGCATTGGTAAAAGAAGTAATACGAGAGGTTGGACAGTTTAATAGGGAGAAGTAATGGCGGATTCCCCCTGCACACTCCTTTCTTACCTAGTCAGTCGCTGCTGGTTGACTGCTGCACTGCATGCTCCACCGGCGAACACAGGCAAACAGTCAGGAGCTGCTACTGGAGGAGCTGCTCTTACCCTCGGTTCCCTTAGCTGAAGGGGGCTGCCTGGGCATGAGGACTGCCCTTGGGGGCTGTACTAATATGGAACCAGGCAGCCAATGAAGGGTCAGGGAGGGCTAGGAGCAGGCAGAAGAGGGATGGGGGCGGGGGAGAAAAACGTGAGGCGCGCCAACAAACAAATTAAATGAAAGGACTAAAGTAGATAAGTTCGTCGGGGGACACCAGAGGCCTTGAGAGACGCAAGGGAAGAAGGGACCAAACTCCCCTGCAATATGGAGCTGTTACTTTGAATAGTGTTCCACATTCTAAAAAGTAATACATGTGTACGGTTTTAGCATTCTTAACTGAATGAGTGTAAAAGCTCATCAATAGAGTTCACCTAACTTGAAATGCATTGCCTTACTTAAAGTGTACCATTGGGTTTTGCTTTCCCTGCTCTGCTTTATACAGAGCTAAAACAATCCCTGAGTTAATAATTAGCTTTGAGTTCCTGATGGCCTGTGACAATGAGACCTAATAGGTACCTGGTTACGTGGTTTGAACGCAGGGTAATGGAAAAGAATACAGTCTGTAAATACAGGAAGTCCGGCATGTATGGACTTTCCTCTAGTGATTGTCTTTTGGTTTCCTAGGAAACGTGTCTCGTGGACGCTCAGGAGGAAAGCAACGGTTTGTCTTGGGCGTATTGAGAAGGAGATGAGATCAGCTGAGCGGAAAAAAAGCGGCCCTTATGTGTGAAAAATAAAACGACCAGCTGAGTGAGAAGCTGCCGAAGTGACACGTTTATAATCGACTCCGGAGCGCTGCTTCCCGGCTCCCATCGTTGTGTATGTAAACGAACGAGCGAAACTGATGAGGTGATCGTTGTCGCTGAACCGCTACAAAGTTTCTTTTTATAGTCGGTCTTCACCTCCAAGCCCGGCAGAATCCACAGTCTGAGGTGAGTGAAGGAGAGAGAGAGAAGGCTCCGCCTTACTTGTATGCGGTTTGTGGAAACGAATTCAAGCGACAGTTGTCACTGGAAAGACTAACGAAGATAGCACCGTTGCGCTTGCATTGGGTGTCTCCCGCACGACAAATGAGGCTACATAGGTTTATATAAGTTACAGTTTAAGCGCCGTTGCGCCATCGTTGTTTAGAGACTGTAGTGAAAATAGTGCTACGCCTGTCAACACCTGGGCAGATCAAGTTTAAACGTGTGAAGGCTAAACAGAGAAATTCCGCTCCTATCAGAGAGGGGATATTAAACACTACGAGCGAAGGAGAGAACGTAGTGAACTGAGAGGAGAGTTTAAAGAAAAGAGGAGACCGAGAAATACCGCTGCATTTTTTAAAATCATTTATTTTTCCTCTGTTAGAAGGGAAGCAGGTAAAATACAGAAGCTAAAGAGAAGTGCAACCCAGAAGCTACGTCAGCTCTCATTATCCTAAAGCTTCAGAATCCTGAGCAAGAGAGACAGAAACCAAGATAAACATCAGAGCGGAAAACAGTTCAAAGAAAAGACAGAAAATAAACTTACAAGAGAAGAGACACTAAAGAAAATCTATAGACACAAGAAAAAGAAACTTTTGAGAAACACATTTAAACTCTTACCTGAACTTTTTGCAACTTGCCCTCCGGCTGGAGCTCGAAGACCTCAAGAGAAAACGTATCCTTTTTCAGTTCCTAGGAAGAAAGGAAAAGAAAGCACCTGTTAGTTTAATACGAGAATTGGGTTCTCGTTGTAATCCAAACAACCTACGTAGTGGCTCGGAGTCTCATTTATGTCTTGAAAAAAAACATTGTTTCCACGTGGCCATTCTTAAAAGTATAGAAGTCTTACTCATCTTGATTACCTGCTGCTCTTCACTTTTAACCCTGGGTTGTGCTTCTCTAAATTGCTGTGGTGCCATTCTAAAATAGTTTCATAACATTCTTACTTACCTTAGAAACTGAATCATACACGTCTTAAAAGTATACTAGGTATAACTAGCTATTAGATATGTGCCAATGGGTCAATTTACCTGCCTTGAAATGGATTGTGCCTTTCTTAATGCGTAATTGGGTTTTTCTTTCCCCGATTTTGCTTAGTGCATTCTAAAATAGTTGAGTGTTTATAAATTAACATTGAGTAGTTTAAGGTACCTCCAGAAAATGTTGTTTTACTAGCTCTGAACTATGTTCTACAACTGTGTTTACTAGGAGGATGTCTTGGAATCTCGGTCTCGTGCTTACAAGCTGGTGTCCGGCATTAAGCACTTAATAAAAGAAATTATAATATCTGTTACAAGGTGTATACTTGTAACTGGGGTGGTTTATTAAGTGATCTCTGTAACGGAGTGTCACTGCATGACTGACAGGGTCTACTACCCTTGAATTACTGATGGTATTCTAAAAGTATATATAACCTGGTTTTACTCCCCATGAATAGTTGACTGCCATTCAGTGGGCAGATTATCAAAGATTTGCACTGGTGCAAAAAAAGTGGAGCAAATTACTTTAGTTCCGATTTTACTACTTGGATAATTGGGAATGAAGTCTGTTTGTATTATCTAAACATGTTTTGACAAGGGCAGAAATGAAACAGGTTTTTTTAAAAATCTTTGCTATATTTGTTTTCATGTTGTTCATCAAACAGATTTCTTTGTTATGCAGCAAACAGTACAAAACAGATTCATTTTTGCCTGTATGCAAACAGTTTTAGATAATATGGATTGTGAGAAAAGAGTGTTGCTCCATTTTGTATTATAAAAGCATTTGCTCACTTATTAGCACCAGTGCAAATCTTTGATAATCTGGCCCATGAATGTGTTGTAGGTCTGACTTGACTAGTGATTAAGGTTCTACTTTGGGTTGTATCCCTTAAGTATTGAGTTTGTTTTTATAATTGTGTTTATATGATATGTTATGGTACTTATTTCCCCAAGGTCTATCTGGGCATACTTGTATTTAAACAAACTCTTTATATTTACAGTGCATAGTGTTTCTTTGGACAATATGTATGCTATAAATTCTTTGTACCAAGCTACAGCCCTCTCTCCCTCCTACGATAGGCCCGACTGCTCTGTCCATGCTACCCACATTCTCAGGTGGTACAGCCTTCTACTAAGAGTGGAGCCGATGTACTGCCTCAGATGTTTTCTATGAAGTCTTGGTAGGATTTTAGAAAAACAGCCAGCAAAACGATCAAGGAACTACTTGAGTTAGCAAAAGGAGAGCCAAAAAGAGGTCAACCTAACAGATACCAGGGGTGAGCTAGGGGCACTTGGAAACTGCTCTGAGATTGCTGATCAGTACACAAGAGGGTTCCAAAGGCTCCATGGGCAGAGGTCCCACAACTCTCACCATCCATCAGGTTGGTTAATTTGGAGCTTGAACAAAATCCTGACCATTCCACCCAACGCTATTGAACCAAGGGAAAATGGGGATCGCCTGAACACATCCATTCAAACATTTGGTAGCTACATAATCACTGGTGGATACCACATATACTCTGTTCCGTGATAACACAGATGTAAAGCCCACGACGGTATTCCAGACATCATACAGCTCTCTAGCCTGACCCTAGGACCATATAACTCAGTTTCCTTTCATACAAGGAACGTAGTTTACCCGGTGAACAATTACTTGTTTATTACTCAGGAGGGAGCGCCATATACGGTGTCCTCTGGATACTGCAAGCACAATGCCACTTCCGAATTTATGTACATCTGCCACCAACCAAAGGATAACTTACTGTGCGATGCAATTATCCGTGTCTCTTTGCACTGCTCCAATACTGGGGCAAAGCCTCTCAGTGTAGATGGACGTGGATGCAGGCTTATTCTCGAGGCTGTGAAAAGCCAAACGTGCACGTCCTCTCGTCTGAGCTACATTTCACCCACACAAGTGTTTAAGTTGTAATGTGGGATTTGAACATAAGCTTTCAGTTGGCTAGAAATGTGTGAGATGGAACTGCAATGTGGTGTACTGAGGACTTGCATGAATAACACTGTTAAAAAGGGTCTTGTGGTTCCTTTTCAGGTGCATCTATCCAACTTATGACTACACACACTGCCTGTGTGACTCGATAGAACACATCACACACTCCCTATGCACCAAAGAGTTCCAGGCCAGGTAAGCAGGATCTGTGGAGAAAGAATGAGAACACACCTTGCCATTTATCAGCCAAACCTGGGTAGGTAAGGATGGCAATTGTTTTTTTCTTCATTGTTCTATCCCCTTGCTGGCTTATTAAAAAAAAGAACTGCTGCTTTGTTTGGTCTGGAATGGTCATCTGAGGAAAGCTAGAAGCCCATAAACATTGCAGTAACTTAAGTCCAATGGAGTGCAGCTAGTAATGTTCCTATGAAGAATAGAATTGGCTGTACGTCTCATAGCTTAAATCAACATCTAAGGGTAAGCTTTAGAGCAGTTAAGTGTGCACAAGCCTTGCAGTCTGCTGCCAGACATCAGACCAGTTAAGAGATGCAACATCATTAGAATTTTACCAGCCACCGATGTCTTCTACCTTAAAAGATTGAAGAATCGCCTCGTAAAAAATTATTTGACTAGGGTAGAGGTTCTGGAGCTCTTGGTATTCTCCACACCATCTTAATATCTTAAGATTCTTATTTACATTTATTGTAAGTGTAGATTAGCCCAAATCAGACAAAGCAAATTTGTTTGGATTTTTAATTCTGATTTGCAAATGTATTATGTGCATATGTATTCCTGCCCCTCTTTTGAGGACCCAGCATTACTAATTTGGCTCTTAGTGTCACGAGGGCTCGGCTAAACTCTTCTCATTGCTCTCTCTCTCTCCTACTCTTCTCCAGGCGATCTTCTTATTTCTGGCTGTGCAACGCATTGGATGTTTACTGCCCTGTGCAGTGGGAGTATGGCCGTCTCAATCTCCATTACACTGTTGTATCCAAGCGGAAGATCATCAAGCTGGTGGAGACTGGAGCAGTGAGGTGAGCTGTTCTGCAACCAGGCACCTGGTAACCAATGGTCCATCTTAGAGACTTGCTTCATCATTGCATTTTTAGAAGTCCCATGTTGCTTCTGACCGCTTATGGCAATAAGGTTATGCGTTGTATCAATGCTCCAGAGATACTTGAAAACTGGCACTGTGTGAGGAGTCAGGAATGAAACTCGGACAGAAGTTAGCCATGCTTTTGGTTAAAGACTTTTATTAAAATAAAAGGTTTTAGGAAAAGGCCTCTCTGACCTACCTAATCGAAAACTAAGAATCTGTCTGTTAGGATGTCGAAATCGAACTGTTGTGTCCCAAAAGATATTTTCTGACCCTCACACTAAAACTAAACAAAAAGGTGAAACGGGCAAAGTCTTTAACCTTTAATGCCTTTTGGCAAAAAGTGTTCATAATGAAAGAACAGTTAACTCCAACTCAAAAGTTCTTTAGGGATAAAGTCCCTATTCCAGAGGGTGACAGCCTTCCCCTGGATTCCTCTTTACCACAAACAGTTCTTAACACAACAGTTCCTTGCGTCTTGTTGGTACAGTGGTCTATGGTTCTATTCACTTTAGAGTTTGTTGGCCAGTAGTTTGCTCCTGCTTGTTGGCCAGCACCTAATAACCTTACTTAGGAACTCTTGATTCCAATCATTTGCAAATTGCCAGTCTTCTGCCGGAGCTTCTTGTGTTTACACCCTTGCGGTTACCTGGTATTCTATCCTGACAGGGCTTCTTATATTCATTCACTTGAAATCACACAAAATTGTAAATTGTACATTTACTTGGTTGGATAATATATCCTGTTAATATATTTTTTTATATCTGTTTCCATGTATTTATATTACATGCATTCACATTCTGGTTACAGCTTTGGTTTCAATTCACTTTCCCTTCTTAGAATTAATCTCTTCGCTGTCTGTTCTTCAATCTGCTTTACTATTTGCATTTGTTGCGCCTGCTGATAAGCCCAGGGGTCCCCACTATCCTTGGGTTGACTCTCCGGCACTTGTTGGCTTTCTCTGGCTCGTTCGCAGTCAATTGGTGAAGGTACTCTTCCTGCTTTTCCCTTCTTGACTGCTTTCTCAGTGTCCTTTCATCACCCGTGGCTTCCGTTCAGCACACAGTTTTCGGTTTGGGCTCTCGCAGCTAAGGACATGCTTTCTATGGTCGGTGCACGCGAAAGTCTACGCGAAAGTCTCTTCCTGTCTCCGGCGTCTCTGCAGAGCGCGTCTCCTTCTCGCAGCGTTCCCTTCTTCCTCAGCTCTGAGCCGCATAGCTCTGCCATACCTGTACGGGATCTCAAGCCTCACGGAGAGGCGGATCGTTCACTCGCCAACAGCAGCCTTTGACCCTGGGCTGCCGGTCTTTAAATTTCATGAGCATATGATATTATATGGCATTTGTAACAGACCTATACATAAGTGTTTCAAGGCACAACGCGGCAAGGAAGGAGGAACAGAGGGCGCACAGAGACAACGATCTTAGTAGGCCAAGTGACATTTATATTGCGCAGGAGATGAGGGGGGGGGGCCTGGTGGGGGTACGGGGGAAAAGGGCCAGGGGGGAGGGGAGGCAGTGCTGTAAATGGGATCAAAACAAGAACAAGTGTGGCCAGCAGGTTGCAGGTGCAAGGGTAAGTGCAGACAGGTGTCCAAAGTGCAGGTAGGGTGACTGTAGGGTTACAGATACAGACCCAAGTGCAAGTGTTTTGCCGGGAGACTGTGCGGGTGTGCAACTGGGCGGACAGGAACCTGGGCCTGAAATCCGAAGGTAGCCAGGTGACCAATGCAGTATCAGACAGGAAATCGGCAGGGGAGAGAAGGCAGAAGCAAAGCGGAAGGTCTTGAGGTGCCTCCGGACCGGAGATGGCTCTCCTGTTTCAGAGAAGCAGGGAGGCTGTTCCAGAGGGACGCCCCAGCTGAAGAAAGCGATCCCCCACCAACTTGTTGCTTGGAGAAGTAACTGACCCTGAGGGAGTTGGAGGAACGAAGAGCTTGAGTAGGAAGGTATTTACGAAGAGAGTTGGAGGTATTGAGGACCCAGGCCCCAGGGGTCTTGTGGTCAATGCAGAGGGTCTTGAACTTAATACTTGCAGCCACTGGGAGCCAGTGCAGAGATTTCTATCCTGGAGACATATGATCCCTGGGGTTGAGGCCAAGGACAGGTCTCGCATCCCTGTTCTGGATCAGTTGTGGAGAGTAGAAGTGGGCAGATTTAGAAGGAGGCTGTTGCAGTAGTCCAGCTTAGAGAGAACCAGTGTGTTGGAGACAGTGAGCTTCTGGGGGAAGGAGAGGAAAGGAGGAAAACGAGCTTAGTCATCCGCATAGCAATGAAAGTTGGAGCAGAGCGGCCATGCGGTGGGCGAGAGGTGCCAGGTATTGGATGAACAGCCAGGGAGAGAGTTTACACCCCTGGGGAATGCCACAGGTACAGAGTGAGATGGAGGAAAGGAAGGACCCAAGTTGGACCTGTGAAGGTCGATCAGAGAGGAACGAGGTCGGCCAGGCCAGGGCCTGATCAGTGGTACCCAGTTTATCACAGACACAATTGAGCTTGATGGCATGGTTGACGGTGTCAAAGGCAGAAGAGAGAGAGTAAGATGAGGACAGAGGGGAGATTAGAATCAAAGTTAGAGAGCAGGTCTTTACGTATATTCAGGAAAGCAGTTTCCGTGCTTCTGGCTGCTCTGAAGCCAGACTGATGGTCATGGAGACAACCAACAGATTCAGCATGAAGATTAAGCTGGGAGATGGCCAGTTTTTTCCAGGAGTTTGCCCAGGAAAGGAGTGATGGAGATCTGGCGATAGGTAGCTGGGCAGAAGGGGGTGGCTGAGGATTTCTTCAGAAGAGTGTGCACAAGAGTGCTTCGGGGGGGAAGGGAAGTCTCCAATGGCGAAGGAGTGGCTGCAGAAGTCAGCCAGGGTAGGAGCGAGGGCATCAATGTGGTCCTTCCTGTTTTGGAAGAACAGGGAGGAACCTGCTTTGACAAGACTTTCATAGATCGGACTTGTCTAGAAACCTCATCACGGGAGAATAGAGGAAAGGAAAAGAGGGGGGAGAGGTGGCCCTGGGGGGGCCAGATATAGAGGAGAGAGTAGAGGGTGGAGGATAGGACGAGAGGGTGGCAGGATGTCCTGGGTTTTTGAGATGAAATGAGAAGCCAGGGCTGTGCAGCGGCCCTGGCAGGGCATAGGAGAGGTAGAGACTGCCGCAGGATTGGCCAGCTCCTTGCAGATTTTAGAGTTCGGCCAAGTTGGTTGCTGCAGAAACACAGGCTTGGATGTAGGCTCTCTTCTTAATGCGGACAGAGAGCAGGTATTGCCTTTGGAGCAGGCGGCAGGTCAGTTGGTCTGAGGATGCACAATTAGCTAGCCATTTAATCTCAGCCACCCTGCACTTGCGTTTCAGGGTGATGAGGTCAGTCATACCAGGAGTTGCATTTGGCTTTGGGCTTCTAGCGGAACCTCCTGACCAGGGCAGAACATCAAGAGTATCAGAGTGGAGCATGAGGCGGAGGAGGAGCATGAGGCGGAGGAGGAGCATGAGGCGGAGGAGGAGGAGGAGCATGAGGCGGAATGACCGAGGCAGGAATCCACTCCTGGAAGATCAAGGCTACACCCCCTCTGGAACGGTTGAATCTGGGTGTGGAAAGGATCTTGTAGCCATCAGGGAGGAGAGTGTCAAAGCTTGTGACAGAGCTGGCCGTGAACCATGTCTCGGTGAGACCGAGGACATTGATACCAAGTTCTTCCAGGAGGCGGCAGATGTCGGAGGAGTGTTTGATAACTGAGCGAGAGTTGAGTGGCAATATGGACTAGGCAGGATTCAGTGGCAAGTGCCTTGTGACAAGAACACCGAGATTCCACCAAGAGATTTTTTAGGACCAAGATCAAAAGGAAAAGAACGAGGAGGGGGAGGAGGAAAAGGACAAGGAGTGACCACCAGGTTCCAGTCGAATCTGATTTATCAGATCATACTCTTATCAAATAAGAAAACCAAATATTACAGAAAGGCTTGAAAGGTATGGCAAGTTATAACACCAACATATTCAACACCAAAGTGGAATTATATAAATTAACGCGCAAACTAAAATTTAGTGTTCTTTGCTGAATTTCCAACACGACAAACGATGGAACACATGGAGGATGAATATGAAGAATTCAAACCCAAAAGCTCTTTTGTCGCACCGTTCAATGTGCCAGTAATCTATATCTTTGAGAAGATGGTGTTAAAGACTTTTGTTAATTTTGGGAAGACAAAATATAACAATCTGAGTCGGGAAGAATTATCTATTATCAAATCATTATACACAGACACAAAAATAACAATCAGACCAGCTGAGCAAACAAGCAAAGGGCCCACATTTTTACTTATTACCCAATATTCACAAAATACTTATTTGTCCCCCTGAAAGACCAATTGTAGCGGCTACAGATGGAATATTACAACCGCTAGGAACATAACTTGACCATTTTCTCAATCCGGCTATTCAGAAAACCTCAACATATGTAAAAGACAGTACCCACTTCCTTAACATCTTGGAAGGTATCGAATTAACACCTGAAGATCTACTATTTACAATTGACGTCACAAGTCTTTATACAAGCATACTGCATGACCTCGGTCAAGAGGCAGTTGAGTGGATGTTACTAAAAGGAGAAATTGGTGCAGCAAAGGAATTCCTCATGTCATTACTAGCATTTATTTCAGTTAATTCCTACTTTAAATATGAAGAGGATTTTTATTTGCAAGTCTCAGGCGACTATTGTCCCGTATGCCAATAGTTGCATGTACCATTTCGAAACTCAACACATCCTAGATAATGCCAGGTGGAAAGACTAGACATAAGTCTCGATACGATTTATAGGCGACATCTTTGGAGTGTGACATGAGGATAAAACATCGCTTTCACAATTTCTTGAAGAAATTAACCAAATTGATCAGAGAATACAATTCACAGCCGAGAAAGGTGAACCTGATATACACTATCTGGATGTCAAAGTTCATGTAACAAATCTACAGATAACCTCACTGAATATGAAGCCTACTGATCGAAACAACCTTTTACATTGCATGAGTTTCCATCCAATGAACACTTTACGCAATTTACCATATGGCCAAATGATAAGACTAAAACGGATTATCAGAGATCCAACCGAATGCAAACAAGAACTCGACAAACTAAGGAACAAAGTGAAAGACAAGAGGGTATCCAGAAACAGACCTACAATCAGCAATGAGCTTCTACAGACCAAGAAAAAGAGCACAAACTATCGTCTGTCTCCCGTTATTCAACCCAGAGTGCTCAGATCAAGAAGTACATTAATAAACATTGGAATATGTTAACAAGCAACAACCACAGAAAAGACCTGTTCACAATACCACCCATGTTTGCGTATCAACACAGCAGCATTTTGAGACTTATTAGTGAACACAAGAGGGACCATAAATGAAACATTTTCAGAGTGTAACAAACTGGGAACCTTCCCATGTTTAAACTGCAATAGCTGCAACAATATAATCCAAGGCAATACAGTTTCGCACCCACGGACAGCAGAAAAAATTAGACTTAGAAATTTTGCATCATGTTATTCTGAAAATACATTTCACTGCAGAAGGTGTCCTTGCGGCCTGTACTATGTAGGAGGGAAAGGACGAAAAGGAAGAACTCTCATGAATGAACATAAATCATGCATACGCAACAGCAATCCCACATCAACTGCTGCCAGACATTTTAACACCGAACACCACAACGTCGCACAGTTGAAATTCCAAGTCCTGGAAGTTATTGAAAAGCGAACGACCTCAAATATGAGTCGGACAGCAAAGAGAAGCTTTCTGGATTGATCGACTTGGGATAATTATGCCCAATGGAATCAATGAAGAATGGGATCTCAATGGTTTTCTGTAATTAAATCCGATCTCAATAAATAATTGGCATCAGCCACAGACAAAACCATATAAACAGGAGGATGGAAAACACGAGAGGGGGGAAGAAACTGTACTACATTTCAAGAGACCGTAGCGCTGAAGGGACTGCTTAACACAACCATATTGCTGAATTCAATTGAACTTGGTGCAGGGATTGAACAAGTGCTGTTTAACACTAAAACTAATCCAGACAAAAGCCATTGAGGCATGTGGCTATAAATGATTGCAGCATGTGATAAGATCGTGTTGATATGATTGTGTAAGCATGTATTCTAACTATACTTAATGCATTTAAAATCCTTAGATTAAATTTACTTTTCCACATGAGTACGATTGGCACTTCATTAATAATTAAGAATACAGATGGTGCCTTCACCGACACAATTAAGTTTATTAGTGCGAAAATGCACTGAACTTAAGCCATCAGCCACATTACAAGATGGCCACCTCGTTATTATGGCACGAACATTCAGTGAAAATAAGAGAAGCACCGTCATCTCCATGACAACCGATTATACTTAACATTCGGTGCCACGGCAACTCGGGTTGCTGAATATTATGTAGCAAACCGCAGCGTAGGAAGTAAGCGGTTGAATAAGTAGTGTAATGTCTGAGTTATACACGAGTATTTCAGAGCGGATGCGCAATATTTGACCTCCTGTCCAGCATTTGATTGAGAAGCATGATACGCGTGACTTCTCTAGATCACAGG
Organism: Ambystoma mexicanum; assembly: GCF_040938575.1. NCBI lineage: Eukaryota > Metazoa > Chordata > Amphibia > Caudata > Ambystomatidae > Ambystoma > Ambystoma mexicanum. Next base: position 84,855,016 of record NC_090923.1, read on the forward strand.
TCATTGATCCACGAACATTATTGCATCACGGTCGTTTGGACCGCCGTTCATTTTACATTTTTGACACCAATCACTGTAAGGATTAGACCATGCACCTACTAATAATAATGTAACATGAAAAATAAGTCACAAACATTAGTAGAAACGAGGAAGCCCTTAATCACACTGAGGCAACCCACGATAAGGGTGTCCACTATAAGGTGACACTTAAGGAAGTCATAAACACTGATTATGCATTCGTTTTTGACAATAAAATAGAAGTGATAAGACCACGTAAACAAATATGCACACAGGCATTTTCAATGTGTATAGTGTGTAAAAAAGAGAATAATTTTGGATACTTGTATGTTTCTTCTCTACCTATATGTGATTATATGTTCTACCTACTGTGGGCGCCTGGTTACTTTATCATTTTTAACAAATGCATTATATTTTTTCACAATATTAATGATGTGTACATGACATTTGTTGTATAATGTATGGATATAGACAGTGTGTCTTAGCTAGCATGCAAGGTCTGTGATTGATTTGAAAAGAAAGGTCAGAACATGTGGCCCCGAAGGAGGACAATAGTCTGAAATTCATAGGCCATATACATGTTCCTTTTGTGCCTCTTAAATTTACATACCAAGTTTTGGTGTTGCAAAGTAAAATAAACAGAACATATACTTGTATACAAAAGTGTTCAATAATTTTTGAAGATTGGGAAGTTTTGAAACCGAATAAACATACATATAAGACGACTGACCCTACTTGGACCAGAGGGTGTGCGGTCCATACAGACTGCTCACAAGCCTTGGTCTTAACTTTTCACAATATGGAGAACGTTGCCAACCTTGAAGGACTTCCTGCGGAGGTTTAGGTCCCTAAGTGGTGGGGGGGCTGAGGTCGGAAGGAGAGGGTAAGGTAGCCCATGTAGGAGGCAGAGGGGGAAAGCAAGGAAGCTGAAAAGTTGCGTGAAGCATCTATCAAAGAGGAGAAGGTTGGCCTGAGGGCCTTGGACCAAGACGGTGCCATTCCGGTAAACCTTAATGATGACCTTAGGAGTGGAAGATGACCAGGAGGGACTCCCACTGGGTGCCACCATTAATGGGAGAAGAAGAGAAAGAGCGCACAGCGACCATATGAAGAGTCCATAGGTCTGGCGAGGGAATGACAAATTATGTCGGTGAGGGTCTGTCTGGAGGAAGCACTGGTATAGGTGTCAGCGATGGGGAGGCCTGGGTTGGAGACCAGGATATCCTTTTTTAACTATTTCCTACCAGACTTAGTGAGGAGAACAGGATAGTCGATAGAAGAACGAACAGCTCTGGTTAGAAGTTACTTGATCCCTTGGTCCTGGACTCTGGTGAGGGGACTCTAGATGTCCTGCTTATGTAGGGTCCTGTGGATGCCCAAAATGTTTTGGCCGGATGCACTTGATGGTCAGGGGTCCCTGGGTATTGGGATTCTGCAGCCTTGGTAAGTCACAGCACATCAAGGTTTTCACCAAAATGAAGCTCGTCTTAAGGCTAGTTGGTCCCACCAGCCCAAGGGAGGCAGGCCTGCCTGTGCAGGTCTTCACAGTGGAAACGAAACCTGGGTCAGCACAGCTGCAGGGGTTCACCAGGAGGGTGCTACTGACATCTCGTCACGTCTTCGGATGTTGGCCTCCATTGGTCGACTGTTAGGGAGAATTCTCAAAAATGTGCTAATTCCCTCCACCTTCAAGACCCCCAGCAACTTTGATGGATTTTGAGGATTTTTTTTTTAAACCTGAAGAGTGACCCTTTTCCCCACTCTCCTATGCATTTTAATGTGATTTATCAACTGTTTCTTTTGGTTATGGAACCTGACAAACTCCATAGGCATCATCTTTACATTGTCCCACAGCACCTTCAGTGCAGTGGCACAGGGAAGTCTTTCAGATTTCCCAAAGGTTTAAATACCTTCTCTGGGATAAACTACCATTTCCCAGAGCATTAAAGTGGAATTGACTTTACTTATATTTGTAACTTTCTAGACCCAGCAAACACCATCTTACAATAAGGTGCTGGAGCGGTTACTTAGTGTCCCCTGTCTAGCTTCTCATGTAACATTTTTATGTAAGCCTTTCCTCCCTGAATGGCTGGTGGCAGTGGTTTACTTTTAACTTCCGTGGAGTGCCTTTACCGCAGGCTGCGTTCGCAGCTGCAGTAAAGCAACCAAAGTTGCCATTTTTGTCAAAACGGCCCTGATCTTTTTTTCGACCATTTCTTTGTGGAAAGGTCCTTCTTGAGATACTCTGCGTGCCAAACCAGGTTTGGTCCCTTTGTTCTCTTTGCCTCTGGCAGCATTCACGAGTGATGCCCACCTCTGGCTTCTGGCTCTCTGGCGGGGGCAGGAAGTGAGGTAGGTGCCCGAAACCCGCTGTGCTTAGTCTCACAGGAGACCCAAATGCACTCTGTGGTGATTGGCCGGCTGACTGTCCGGCAAGGAAAGCCACACTGCTGGGTGACTGACAGCTAGGCTGGAATGAATGGGAGAGAACTGAATAAAAGGCTAGGCATTTGGCTTGGAAGGCAGACAGTGAGATCTGCAGAGCTGCACAGGAACAGGAGTCACCTGCTGCACTTTTTCTGCAATCCAAAGGTACTGTAAATTCGAGGGGATTGGGTCCTCCGACGTATTTCATATCTATGGCAGTAATCACAAAAAAAAGTATTTGCCTGCTTAAGAATATTTGTGGTCTCTTGTTGGTGCTAATAACCTTTTCCTTTGACCAATTCCTAGAATTTTCTAAATGCTACAGTAAGGTACTCATGTCCCCAGCACCATAGCTATTGAAGTCACCTGAGGGTGTAGGTTGTGACTGTGGGCCATCCCAAAAGGGTTTTCACTGAATTAGAAACTAAGAGTGTCGTTTTAGAGTGTATTTGTGTGTTGCTTTTTATATTGCTCCCTTCTGAAGTAGGCTTATTCTAACTGACTGATAAATAAATTAATAATTGTTTATTCAAGAATCCTTGTGTGTAAGTGTTTATTTGAATACTCGTCACTGTGAATCTGTGTAAACCCCCTACAGCTCACATCGACACCTCTTGAGATGCGCCTGGCTGCTCAACACGCTAACAACCTGTGTAGTACAGACTTGTGCCAAAGGTTGGGTTCCTATTTCCAGGAGGTCAGGGTTGTGTAGTGCACCCAAAGGGTGCTGCATACAATTGTGCCTAACACTTACCCTCTAGGCTAGTAAGGGCTGCGCAATCGGATGTAGGTGGACTTGAGAAGGTCTCACTAACTGCAAGAAAAGTTAACCTATAGAAGCCAGCAAAGTGTATAGTGTACCTATACAGTTAGGCATAAAACCCCAAACATAGAATTGCGTAACACTTACAGTACTCACTTTTGCTCCCTTAGTGCCATGATAGCTTCTGAAGACCAATAGAGGCGCTTTGATATTGTACCGACCTTGTAAGGAGCTTGGCTATAGTGAGGTGTATTACACTGCCAAGGACAAAGCATGAATGTAGAGTAGTTTCAACCCTAATGAGTCTGTTTACAGCTGTAACCGTGAGACTGTCTTCTCCCCTTTTTCTGCCTATGATTGTGCTGCAGCACTTTTGAATTTTTAGAAAACTGTAATTGAACTTTGATACCCCTGGTCTGAGTATTGATAAAGTAAACTAAAAATAACTTGGTAAAATGACGTACCTAATTCTTAGCCTTATGTGCATCTCTAAAACCCCTCTGCGGTCTCATCTGTATGGCTGCAGAGACAAGATGGGATGCAACAGCAAAACAGCAAGACCTCCAAAGTACAGAGACTGACATGTTTTTGTGCGATTTCACTTCTTGCACAGATTTAGGGTGTATTCCTATCCTGGGTGTGGGTGCAAGTTGCGCGTTTCTTCATGGATTAATGTTTCTTTGTTTTTAGAGACTGGGATGACCCCCGACTGTTTACACTCACAGCACTCCGGAGACGAGGATTTCCACCTGAAGCCATCAATAACTTCTGTGCCAGGGTAAAGTATTTGAATAAAGCAGTGCAGTGTTGCGCAAGCAGTGCATGTATGGGGAAGATCTCGGATGCTGATGAGATGGTGTGTTGATGGATTTTCAGAATCCACTTTGGGGTGGATTCTGAGAGGGTCACCCGATCATAGTAAACAGGGCTAAGACACTGAAGACTTGCCAAACTCAGTTAGGGTAGGTTAGCAGACCGGCAAGGCATAGACTCGGGAGGATGATGTTCTAGGGCTACAAAAGAGAGCCAAACAGAGCACTACAATTATGCCAGTCAGACAGAAGATGTACAGAAATGTAAAATTATTTTTAGGCCTTCGAGTACACTCTAAGCAATGAAAACCTCTGGTAAATATTGTCACACAATATAGATGAACTATCCAGACACCGAAAGCGAAGCCTTGTCCCACGGCCCCTAGACCTCACTCGGCCTGACAAAACCTAGATGCAAGTGGGCCCACTGGATTTATGAATCCCTGAAGTGGTTGCTGAAGATATTGGAGTAATGGGGTAAGTTTGCATACCTATTCCTACAACCCACTCATGCCATATTGTTGTATTGGCATAAAGCCCCCGTGCTATCTCTCCCTTGACTGATTGGTGGTGGGTCAAAGACCCCCCTCCCTGGGCTTACCATAGAGTGGTTGGATTGGGAGAACTTTAAATGCTCCAGAAATTCAAGTAGTACTTGCAACCGTTGGCTTTGGCTAGTTTGCGAATCACATAATTAACTCTCCTGCAAAGTATATATTGTTGAACTGGTGACCTTTGGGCACTAGGCCCCAATGTCTAGCAGGTTTAAACAGGTTTGGACTTACTAAGAGCTATGGTCATTCCACATTTGATAATTACTCTACTCTCACCCCAACAGTCACTTGTAGAAGAACCACACCGAGCAACATTGCAGACTCCATAATTAAACAGACATACTGAAATGCTTCCTCTTTTCTGAGTTCCAACATGCATTTAAAATTGTATAAGGGCACACTTACATCATGGGAAGACTGCTTTGGGCAGCTCTCCAAACTGCAGGGTTCCTTCCTGCAAAAAGCAAAGCCACCAGATCCTCGGGTACAGTTAAGAGCATCCCTGCCACTAGTCTAAACGTCCACCTGACGCCCATTAAGCTCCTTTACTCCGACCTTCTGTCAGTTTGGGGAAATCCTCTTGCTCCCACTGGTTTTTTACTTCGGCCCTCCTCAAGGCAGACGAATCCTCACACTGACTGCTCACTACTCCACCATCCAACTCCCTGGTCGTCCTCATAGGCTGGGTCTGGTTTTTCTGCTGGTTGCTGTGCACCTTGATGTTTGGTGCGGCTGGAAGGGTGGATTGAATCCACTACCCGACTCATCTACTTGCCTGTGTTGGTCCCACCACTTTCATCATGAAACTGTCTTTTGCAGGAGGGCTACCTCTTTGTCCCTCAAGCAGCTGGTACCTGTTAGGGAAAATTCTCTGTAAAGGCTAATTTCCCAAACCTAGTGAGTCCCCCAGCAGCTTTGCTGGATTTTTGGGGTTTATTTTTTTCTCCTGCCAAGAGTGAGACTCTTTAACCCTCACTGTTGGACATGATTTGAGTGTTTTTCTTTGACTTTATACCATCATCTTGTGGACATACTGGTCGGGGCAATTCGATTGCCCCGGGGTCTGTTGTTAGAGGGGGCACGTCTCCGTCCCCCCTGATAGAGTTTTGGCTGGTGGCAGTGGAAACTACTTTTTATATTCGACCGCGAATATATCCCTATGGGATTTTCCCATTGTTCGAGACTACCACTTTTTAATATAGCCTCGAACATACCGCCGGTTTATTAAATTAATATAAAATCGCCGGTTGGTATATTTTGCCGAAACTCTGTTCCAAAATGGCGTTTGTGTTCGCTTCTGTGACCCCAACCCAATTCCAGCCCTTTGTTCCACCTTTTTGGCAGGCTTCTCCACAGACGCCCTCCACGTGGTGCCACTCTGTCTGGGGTACTTAGAAGGGGTGGAGAAGGATTTAGGCACCCTGGACTGCGTTGCCTTGGCAACCCAAGTCACACTCTTCTCTGGTTGGCCCAGTGGTGAGCCGCCCGGCTCACCACTTAGCATGTTTGAGTGACAGCTAGGACTGATGAATGGGAGTTGCTGCATAAAAGCAGGGGCTTGGGGACTGGTTCTTCAGAGGTCGCCACAAGACCTAAGAATCCGAAGAGGGAGAAGCTGAGCCGACCTGCAACGACGACACCACCGGTGGAGCCCTGCTGAACAGTCTCACCACTTCCCAACGACAGAGATCATCTCCAATCCGGAGAGTCTTCTTCCTTCGACTGGTTGGGATAACCAGTCTGCCTTCCTTTTTCGCTTCCTGGAGCATCTCGTGGCCGCCTTGCCCGTGCCAAGCACCCCGGCAACTGGGATACCACGTTTTACCACAACCGCGAACTAAAGGGTGGTACCTTTAACCGGAAAACTCTGCGGCTGGTTTCTTCCCTGGCAGCGCAACGACCTTCATCGTTCCTCCACGTCGAGATCTTCTCTTCCTCTGGACGATGCCGCGACTTGCACCTGCTGCCAGGAACAACTGCCCCCGCTGGAGGATCCTTTCCACATAAGGTACTGTGTTCTGCCTGGCTTCCCTTGCAACCGACTGTACGGGGTAGATTTAGCCCCCGGCTTTCAACCCTGGGTTAGCCTGGGACACCCTGGCTAAACTTTTCTGAGCCTAACTAAAACCTTTCTGAACTCCCTGCAAGACTTTTTAAGCCTGTCGTCAATGTGTGATCTTGGGTGCATTTGTGCCCTGCTCTCTCCAAGAATGGGCCTGGCCTATGGACTTTGGCTCACAAGTAACTTTTGACTTTCCTGCCTTGCTTAAGAGTTCCTAAGTATTAGTGTGGTGTATTTTCCTACATTCTGTCTTTTTCCCCCTCCCTTTTTCGTTAACTTATTGGAGTGCCATCTATAGTTAAGCACTCACCTCTGTCTGGAAATAAGTGGTGTTAACTAAGACTTGTCTGATAAGGAATAAGGGATGTATCTAGATTAATAGTAACTGTTTGAAGTGATTTACAATAATAGTGCTGGAGTGTTTCAACAAGTGTCTTTAAATAAATAATTATATACCTTGATACCAAAGCTCTGGTCAGTGTTTGTGCTATTGTGTCTGAGTGCCTATTGTGTATACTTTACATACTGCCTAACTCTTCTTGAGGGAAGTCTGACTTCTCAGCCACAGCTACCAGGTAAATCTGGGTGGTACAGGCTGCTACCAAGTGGGTTTACTGCCAATACCTGTAGTCCTAAATCGTTTGCAGTGGTCCCCAAGGGAACTGCACAGGTTTCTGCTTAACAGTACCTGCTTATCGGAATTATTCCTTCCTTCTAGAACAATCTTTGCAATTGCTTCCACTTCTAGCTGGTGTGTCTGACTCCTATGGAGGCTGTTTATTTTTATTTATTTCCTCCCACCTTTAAGTCATTATTGGTCTTAGTTTCAAGTCCCTGGGTGACTGGATCTTGTATTATGCCCTGCAAAAAATGACTCACTGGGTTGTTTAGAGCCATTCCTATGCCATGTTTTCCAGAACTGCCACTAGGAGTACCAACCACTGGGTTCTAGCAGGTCTCCTGTTAGGTAAGATTGTTAACCTTCGTGCTAAATCTACCTCACTTGTGAGCACCCCAGAACTTTTTTGCTGGACTGGTAGATTGTTAACCTATACCTCATTCAGTGGGAACCTTGTATTTTAGTCACTGTACTAAACCTCTTGCACTTGTGCTTAGCATTGTCTAGCTCAATTGTGTCCTGCCTAGTCTAGATATGCCCTGCAACTGCATTTAGCATACCTGTGATTAGCATTGACTAGTTTAAATATGCCCTGCGCACAAAACTGCATTCAGTATATCTTTGATTAGTATTGACTACCTTTGCACCCTGCTAGTGACCTATGCTTGTGTCCCGATTGCTAAAATCGAATCTAGGTGACCCATTGCCTATGCACCTTGCTAGTGACCCATTGCCTTTGCACCATGACCTATGCTTTTGTGCCTGATTGCTAAAAATCGAACTTGGGTGACCCACTGCCTATGCACCCTGCTAGTGACCTATGCCCTTGTGCCTTGATTGCTAAAATCGAATTTAGGTGACCCATTGCCTATGCACCCTGCCAGTGACTTATGCTCTTGTGCCATGATTGCTAAAATTCGAACCTAAGTGACCCATTAGACTAGACCTACGCTACCGGACAACAACTACACTGTACTAGCCTATCTTGCCCAACATCACAATGCATCTCTATGTGCTTTATACAGTGTTACTGAGATCAATACTGCACATCTTGAACAGCCAACACCTAACCATGCTACCCAACTCGCCCGCACATAACCCATACACATTTACTGAAATGAACTCCACACCTTACCCTGTTCTCACGAGGAACCTTAGACTACGTGCCAGGCTCGCAAGACTCTGACCCTCTATCTAAACCAGCCAACAACAAGGTGACTAGGAATCCATCCCTACACCTTCTTCAACTGAACAGTAGACTCCACCGTGAGCCCATCCGTGACCAGAAAAGTACGCACGAATCTGCGCCACCACCCCTAAACCCAGTAGATCTCGGGACCAAGGGTGCACTAATAAATGCCTGCTCCATGGTAGCCCATGCATCAGACATTGCCGACCTGCTTCACAACGAAGACCTGGACTTCTTAGCAGTCACCGAATCTTGGCTTCACCCCACGGCAGGCCCTGCAATTATGCTAGCAGTACCAGATGACTACACGCTATTAAGACTTGATCGTACCACCTCTAGAAGCGGAGGTCTTGCCATCATAGCCAAAATTAAATTCACTATCACAATTGAATCACCCACTTATGTTAGCTCCTGTGAATCTCTAACAGCCAAGTCAACACTATCTAGTACTCAATCCATCTCCATTCACTTTATCTACCGACCACCGGGCCCTCTAGGGTCATTCGAAGAAGACCTCACAGACATCTTATCAAACAATCTTAAAAACTCCTCACAACGTATCTTACTAGGAGACTTTGACCCCGCAGACGCCAATGCCAGTACAATCAATAACACCCTAGAGGAACTGGGCTTCACCCAGAAGATCACTGAGCCTACCCATATCAAAGGGAGAACTCTGGACTGGCTAACTGTGCACAACTGCCCAGACCTGGTCTCTGCCATACTCCCGCAGCCCTGGACAGACCATTACCTGATCTCGTTCACCCTAGAGGCAACCCCAGCACAAGCTAACGGCATAGCTCCAGCTGTCCAATCCCGAAATAAAAAAAAAAATCACCCCCGGAAATTTGATCCCCGCTAATCACACCAACCTTGAATGCCATCGGGGATCACACAGATCCATTCACGATGGTGGACATCTATAATAAAATCATGCTCTCATCCCTTGATGCCATAGCCCCTTTGAAGCTAAAAAAGAGCAAGTCCAGGAAACACATCAACTCCTGGTTTTCGCCTCATCTTAAAGCCCTCAGACAGGAAAAGCGACGCTGTGAAAAAAATCTGGCGAGCTTACCCCTCAGAAAATAACAAAAAAAAACTTTAGTCTAGCCTCCCAATATAAAAAAGAAATTATACTGGCCAAACAAACGTCATATAGCACGCAAATCTCTCAAGCTAAATCTAACACTAGAGAGCTTTTCGCAATACTTAGAGGTTGAATCCCCGATCCAAGTGCCCAACTCGTGTATCAAAGATGAAAACTGGTGCACGGGCATACAAAATGCCCTAGCGAATAAAATCTCCTCCCTTAAGACTAAGATAAGCATTAAAAAAGAATCTCTGCTCTCCTCTACCAAGCAGAGTACCGTCTCCCATAAAAAGGTTCACCTGACTCGATCATCCCCCCCCAGCGCACAACCCCTCCTTTAATTTCCACAAAGTATCCACCAAAGAGGTAGAAAATATCATTCTCACCCTCAAACCCTCAAATTGCCACGGAGACCTATGCCCCGCTCAACTGATTAAGGATGCAGCCCGTGATCTCGCACCATTTATTACCAAACTAATAAATGCGTCTTTCACATCAGGCACCGTACCTAATAATTTAGAACAGTCCTGGGTCCTCCCTCTGCTTAAAAAACCAAATTTAGACCCATCCACCCAAACTAACTACCGCCCTATTACCACAGTACCGTTCCTTCTTAAAATCGACAAAAGAGCATACCAACAGATCCAACATTGCCTTGAGCACTTCCATCTCCTATGCGTCCAACAATCGGGCTTCAGGCCACAGCACGGAACTGAAACTGCACTCATAGATCTCAAGGCACAGATAGACGAGCTGAGAGACCAGAGTAAGACAGCACTATTGCTTCTCCTTGATCTCTCTGCGGCCTTCGATCTGGTCGACCATGAGATCTTGTGCAACCACCTACAAAAAGCTGCCCACTTCTCTCAAGAAGCAACCAACTGGATCCAATCCTTCCTTAATAACCGTACGATGAGTTTTCTCATTGTCAGCAGCAGCCGACCCTACACCTAACACTTGCGGCGTGCCTCAAGGATCTTGCGTCTCCCCTACACTTTATAACATCTTCACGAAGCCCCTTTTTGATCTAGACGACCTGGGTATCACCTACACTAATTACGCCGATGATACCCAGATCCTCATCCCGTTGTCGGGGGATTGACAAGGATTTGGCCTTCGTTAATAGTGTACCTCATCATCCAGGCATGGATGGCCTCACACGGTCTATGCCTGAATGATGACAAGACGGAACTCCTCATTCTAGGCTCTACACACTACCTCAACAAAGTGGGCCACAAATACTCATCGTTCATAATTGACAATAACAAAATCAAGGTAGCTAAGGAGGTTAAAACCCTCGGCTTCTATCTAGATTCCACCCTTACCTTCAACAAACAAGTGAATGCAATGGCCTACGCCACCTCCTACACTTGCAAACTCATCAGGGCAGCCAAACCCTTTCTCTCCCCCACCAACTGTACCACCTTGGCCAGGGCGCTGATCCTGTCTAAGATGGACTATTGCAACGCCTTATATGTAGGCTGCAACAAATATATCTCAAACAAAATCCAAATCCTCCAAAATAATGCCCTTAGAACGGCCCTCAGTATCCCGAAGAAAGCCCATATCTCAGATTCCAGAAAATCTGTCAATTGGCTATCCACCAAGGACAAGATATTCCTTAAATCGGTGTCTCTGATTCATAAATGCCTCCACCAAGCAGCCCCTCAATACCTCATTGCCAGATTTACTAGACCCACCCTCTCCCGCCCCTCGAACGGCCAATTCAAACCTTCTTCTGGTGCCCAGGTTCAAACGTAAAACATCTGGAGGCAACAGCTTTCCAGTAAAAGCAGCGCAATTCTGGAATTCCCTCCCCCCTACTTGCAGGGAGGACCTACCCTATCACCAGTTCAGAGCCAGGACTATCCACTGGCTCAAATCTCTCAACTCATAACGACTTTCAGATGCCCAGATACGCCACTACCATGTGGCTCCTCATTGAATGTAAATATGTTTATAGTATTGCCTTTAGTGTACATGTTCCACCCTTCCTATTTGACATGATACGTCCGGCACTGTAACCTTAGCTGGACCTCACCCCACTGTATGTAACTAAGCTTTGCAACCCTCTTGCTGCCTTTGCGCCTGGCTACCCTTGGGTTAGGTGCGCATTACAAATAAAATACTAAAATACTAAAAAAAAATACTCTGATCCTTTTTCTCTTTTTTATGGGTGTCATCTTTAAGACGCTCCATAGTGGTGTTTTAATTGTGTTCTCTTTGACAACGTTTTCGTGTATACCATTTATTAGTGGTGCCCTGTGGGACTCCCCTTTTACTTGCTTACCTTATGAGAACTACAGTTCCCAATGGTAGAAAGGATATTTCGAAGGGATTGTGTCCTCCGACGTATTCCTTATCTTTGATAATACGTTTCCAGCTTGCTGGCCTCGGAAATTTTTTCTGTAGAGGGCGCTGCGCGTCGACGTCCGCCGAGTCGATGTCCCTTGATGGCCACGGTATTGGCGCCGACGTCACCATGCCCATAAAAAGCCACGCGCTGCGTCCATTGCTCAGTTCCATTTTTCCGCGCTTGGTGGGGCCTCGGAACGTCGTTGCTCAGTTCAGTCAGGATAATCTATATCTACTCGAATAAATACCTACTCGTTCTCGATGGCATCTTCATCGGAACCGACGCCGCGATCCGGCTTCAAGAAATGTCGAGACTGCGGTAAAAAAAAATGTCTAACGGATCCACACAGGATCTGCTTGTGGTGCTTGGGAGCCGAGCATCATTGTTCGGAGTGTGAGGACTACATGTCCATGACGGCGAAAGCCTTGAAGGAGCGCAAGGGGAAGCTCGAGAGAGGTAAGTCAGTCAAAACCTCCACGAAGGTTTCTTCGGCTGAGTCGAGGCATTCGTCTCCTCTCCGTCAAACATTCCCATTCTAGATCTCGAAGTAGCTCCCAACATTCGTCGAGATCAAGACACTCAAAGACGTCGATATCCCCTTCCTCGTCTTCTGTTTCCCCAGAAAGGGTCTCCTGTCCCACAAAACACAGCTCTCCGGCTGAGTGGGAGGAATTCAGAAAGAAAATGTTCAGCGTCTTCGAGAAAGCGGCCTCGACCCCCTCTAAGACAGCTGAGGGTGATACCCCGGGTGAAAAACCCAAAAAATCAAATTGCCGCGAGTCGCAGCACCTGGCGAAACATTCCACCCGAGAGCGCCTCAAGCCATCGGGTAAGAAGGCACCATCTTCGAAGATTTCTTCGACGCATGGATCAGCGCCATCTACGTCGTTGTCGAAGGATTCCTCGACGCATCGATCGACTCGACGCCATCGTCTATGCCGACATCGCCGATGAAAGCGAAGACCAAGGCTACTCCACAGCCAACAGTGATTCCAAGGGCCTCCGGCACGACGCCGAGACCGTCGTCTATGTCCTCGAGTAGGATCCCGATCCTCTCAAGTTCTTCGAGACCCCTTCCAGTTTTTTCGACACCGTTCTCTGCGCCTTCGAAGCCTGTCACATCGGCATCGACGTTTTCTCACCCAATAATGACGAGTTTGGCTCCTTCAGCCTTAGAGATGGGTTTTACACCATTTCATAGGTCAGAGTACTCTGGACTATCTTCAATTTATGAAGAGGGGGAAGATTCTGACCAGGAAACATTTGGGTTACAGAGGACCACACTGCCTATTTCAGAGGACTTCACCTCTGAGGAAAGAAGGTTGAAGGACCTACAGGAGTCACTACATGAGGCAAGTGGGCTTGACACTTCCCCAGAAGTGGAATTTGTTAAGCCAGACCCAGGGGAACATGCCGAAACACCCTATAGAACCCTTATGGCAAGAATTATTGAATGTATGGGTTGGTCTGCGCCTTCGCCTGTTTTTCAACAGGATGACCAGCATAACAGACATATTAGACAAAGGTCCACAGGAGGACCCTGTGATCCCCTTCCATGCAGCCTTACAAAGGAAAATTACATCTAATTGGGAAACTCCTGAAGTTATCCCTGCGGTCAATAAAAGATTGTCAGCCAAGTATAGGGTAGCGACTGCTGACCCTGAATACTTATCAAAACACCCAACTCCAGAGAGCCTGGTGGTTCAAGCGGCAACTTCATCTAGCAGTAGGACCGCTTACCCTACTGTCCCACAGGATAGAGATGACAAGAGGTACGATTCTATGGCGAAGAAATTCTTCTCTGCTTGTAGTATGGCGTTGAAGTCCATCAACGCCACCTGTACGCTCGCCAGGTTCAGTCACACACTGTGGGAGTGTGCTTCATCAGCGGCTGACTGCATACCTGAAGGAGAGGAAAAGGAAGCCTTCCTTAACATTATTAAAGATGGCAAAGATGCCATGTGCGAATCACTTCAAACTGGCATCGATTACGCTGACAGTGTCAGCAGGGCCATGGCGGCAAGTACGACAATCCGCAGGCATGTGTGGTTGCGAAAGTCTGGCTTTGCTCCAGATGTACAGGCCAGACTTTTGAATATGCCCTTTGACGGCTCTTCACTATTCGGAAAAAAAAAACGGCTGAGAACAGTCTGGAAAAGTTGCAGACTTCTAAAGCAGCAGCAAAATCTTTAGGAGCTGCTATCCGCCAAACTCCTTTTCGCCCCTCAGGAACCTCTGGGAGAGGAAAGTCCTTTCGCTATTATTCCGCATTCGGGAAAGGCAGAGGACAGCCGGCTCAAAGAGGCCAAAGGAGATCCACCCGAGGTGGACGGGTCAAAGGTACTAAGGCCGCAGCAGGTGCCTCTTTACCCTCGGCATCTGCATCAGCCGCCCCCAAACCACTCTGAGGCCTTTCCACACAATACACCTGTAGGGGGCAGGTTAACTCACCATCTGACGGAATGGCAGGCTATAACGTCAGATGCTTGGGCATTGGAGACAGTTGCCCAGGGTTACTGCCTACCCATTCTACACATCCCTCAGTCATCCACCGGGGAACAGCTCTCTAAAAGTTCCAGATCCGCTCCTCTTGCAAGAAATTATAGACCTGCTAGAGAAAGGTGCCATAGAACCGGTACCTGTAGCGGACAGGAACAAGGGCTGGTACTCCCCCCTACTTCCTCATACCAAAGAAGGACGGAGGACTGAGATCCATCCTGGACTTAAGAGAATTGAACAAGTTCCTCAGGAAGGACAAGTTCAAGATGGTAATTCTCTGATCCTTCAGGCCCCCCAGCTCCAGGAGTGGCTGGTATCTCTGGACCTTCAGGATGCTTATTTCCATGTGTCAATCCATCTCAAACACAGGAAATACCTGAGGTTCGCAATTGGCGACTCTCATTATCAATTTCGAGTTCTACCATTTGGGCTGACCTCCAACCCGAGGGTCTTCAAGCTAATGTCGGTAGTGGCGGCGAGTCTGAGGGAAGGGATCCACGTCTACCCCTACCTGGACGATTGGCTGATCAGGGCTGTATCTTCGAAACAAGCCAGGCCCAGCTAGATTGTCTGCCACTTCCTTCTCAAACTGGGCTTCTCCCTCAATTTAAAGAAATCACAGATGATACAATCACAGAGACTCCAGTTCATTGGAGCGGTCCTGGACACTTGGAAAAGCCTCGCCACCAGAGGTGAGGGCTCAAGATATTCTACAGATGGTCACCAAATTTCAAAATGCCCAACGTCTCCCAGCCTTCGACTTTCTGAGGTTGCTAGGCCTCATGGCATCTGCATCTTCCTTGTGCCAGAGGCTCGCCTGAGAATGAGATCTCTTCAGTGGGTACTGAGAAGTCAGTGGTCGCAATTCTCAGGGAGAATGACAGATCTCCTCTGGATTCCGGACAGGGTAGCCCACGACCTTCAATGGTGGGCCTATCCAGAGAACATCTTGAAAGGAGAACTGTTTTGGCAACCATGGCCGGAGATAACAGTAGTCAGACGCCTCACTCACGGGGTGGGGAGCCCATGCCAACGACTTGACCATCAGTGGTCGTTGGTCTCCATCGGAGTCCGGACTACACATCAACCTATTGGAGCTGAGAGCGATCAGACTAGCGCTGAAAGCTTTCCTGCCATCAGTACAGGGGAGAAATGTCCTGATAATGACGGACAACACGGTGGCCATGCACTACCTCAACAAAAGAGGAGGCGTAGGATCACTGCCACTGTGCAGAGAGGCGATACAGCTTTGGTTTTGGGCAATCCAAGAAGGAATCTCTCTATCGGCAGTCCACCTAGCCGGAGAGAAGAACTTGACAGCGGACGCTCTGAGCAGGCAGAGCAGTCTCCCACGAGTGGGAGCTGGCTCAGGAAGTCCTTCAAGAGATCTTCGCCCTTTGGGGAACCCCTCAGGTGGATCTGTTCGCCACAAGCACCAACAGGAAGTGCGTTCTGTTCTGTTCAAGGGAATTTCCCCCGAGAGGAGCTCTAGGAGATGCGTTCGTCGTGGACTGGGAGTTTCCACTCCTTTATGCGTTCCCACCAGTCCCTGTTATTCCTCAAATGATCAGGAGGTTGAGAAGATTCCGGAAAACCATGATCCTAATTGCCCCGGATTGGGCCAGGAGAATGTGGTACCCGGATCTTCTAGATATGTCCATCTGTCCTCCAATCCGTCTTCCACTCAAAGAGAATCTTCTCTCGCAGAAGGGAGGTCAGGTTCTCCATCCAGACACCAGAACCCTTAACCTTCACGCTTGGCTTCTGAAAGGGTGAGGTACACGGATTGGGATCTCCCTGATGACGTTATGGAGGTGTTGCTTTCGGCCAGAAGGCCAGCAACAAAGTCTTTATACCGCTGCCGTTGGAACAAATTTTGCAGCTTGTGTAGGAAAGAGAATATCGACCCTTTTTCATGTGGTACACCAACGGTGTTATCGTTTCTACTCTACTTGGCAAACTCAGGCCTTCAAGTTGGCACTGTTAAAGGCTATCTCGCAGCGCTTTCTATCTTCAAGCGCACTGCGGAGGAACCATCGTATTTCAAACTGCATCTAGTGATACAATTTCGAGGGGATTGGGTCCTCCGACGTATTCCATATCTATGACAGTAATCGCCACAGCTGTGCTGCTTCGGAAACTTTTTTCGGCGCCTGCGTCCTGCCTCGATGCGCCGTCGTCGAGGACCTCCCCCGACGTCATCCGATGTGATAAGTAGGACGCACAACGCCCGTAGCCGCAGTTCCGTTTTTTCCACGAACGTGTTGCTTCGTGAATCTCGGTTACGCCTCGACTCTTTGGAATTCTGTTCTTCTCGGTTCTTCGAACCTGTTCGTTTTTGTGAGATAATCCTTCGTAAGAAGATGTCTTCTACTTCGTCTTCGACCCCGCATCCGGGCTTCAAGAAGTGCGGGGAGTGTGGGTCCAAGATGTCGGTGACGGACTCGCACGACGCCTGACTCTGGTGCCTCGTGGAGGCCCACGACACGGATGACTATCGACTGCCAGTCGCTCACGTCCAAAGCCTTACGGGAACGTAAGATGTTGTCGGTAGGTCGGGTGTCCAAGCCCCGGAAGTCGAAGTCTGCGGGGCTTTCGACGGATGATTCGAGAGGTGACTCTCCGCATCGTCGTCGGAAGTCTCGTGGGTCTCCTTCTAGGAGAGTCTCGCCACTCCTCGGCCTCTTCGAGGCATTCTCGGAAGCGCCGACACCGGTCGTCTTCCAGGTCCTCTTCTGAGGACTCTGCCCGGCACGTCGCTTACCCCACCAGCCGTGCAACGCCAGAGGAATGGGCTTCCTTTGGGAAGAAAATGCTGGCGATTCTCGAGTCGCAGGGTACTAAGCAGTCCGCGCCCCCGAGTGGGGTCTGCTGTGAGAGGTCGAGGGACGCCGCTCGCAAGAGTGGTCGGCACGAGTCACAGGAGAGGTCCCGTTCGGACAAGGACTCGTTCTCGACGTTCCCGGTCCTCGACGCGTTCGAGACCGTGTGCACCTGTGATGTCTTCGAGGAAGACATCGACGGCTGAGGCGTCGAGGGCGTCGACAGGCTTTCTCGAGGCTCCGAGGAAGTCGTCGAAGCAGTCGATGCTCAGGTCGTCGAAGGACACGCTCGGAGCTCCGGCTTCGAGGACTGTGTCGACGCCGTCGATGCTGGCAGCGCTGCATCTGACGTCGACGCCGATCCCCTTGACGCCTTTCGGGGTAGGGGTGTCGGAGGTGACCCGTGGCACGGGGGAACCCCCTAGGAAGGCTCTGGTTAAGAGCAAGCACTCTCGGGTGCCTTCTTTTCACCACCTGGAATATATTTCGGAGGTGGATGAGGATTCTGATGGCCTGGTTCCTAGTCAGGTTCCAGATGAGATGGTCTCGGGCCATAGTCAATTTGACGATTTGAGGCAGTCCATGCATGATGCCAGTGGACTGGACACCTCTCCGGAGGTGGAGTTTTGTAGGCCTGAGCCTGGCTCTCATGCCGATTCCTCGTACCGGCGCCTTATGGCTAGGGTCTTCGAGTACTTGGGATGGTCTGCTCCCCCAGGGGAGTTTGTGCAGGATGATCTCACGGACATCCTTGATGTTGGTCCCCCAACTGACCCAGTACTGCCGTTTCATATGGCTCTACAGAGAAGGGTGGCGGCAGCTTGGACTGCTCCGGAGAGTCTCCCGGCGGTGGGCAGGTCCTTGTCGCGAAAATACCGTCCAGCCAGTAGCGACCCCTGCTACTTTACCAGGCACCCCACTCCAGAGAGTTTGGTGGTGCAGGCGGCCCCGGCAAAGCAGGCGTCGTACCCTACCATCCCTCCTGATAGGGACGACAAACGTTTTGATGGCTGGGCGAAGAAAGTGTTTTCTTCAGGTGGTATGGCGCTTCAGGCGGCCAACTCCATATGTGCCTTGTCTCGTTTCACACACACACTGTGGAACTGTGTTGCGTTAGCGGCTGAACATATTCTCGAAGGGGACGAACGGGATGGTTTCCTTGCTATGGTCCAAGATGGTAAGGATGCCATGTGTGAGTCCGTTCAGTCGGGTTTGGACATGGCTGAATGCGTGATACGCAGGTTTGCGTGGTTGCGGAAGTCGGGGTTTGCTCCTGATGTGCAGTCCTGGCTCCTCAACATGCCCTTTGACGGTGAACACCTCTTTGGCAGCAAGGCTGACGAGAGCCTTGAGAGGTTGCAGACCTCCAAAGCTGCAGCGAAGTCGTTGGGCGCTGCACTTCGCCAACCTCCGCCTTTTCGTCCTAGGGGACAGCAATGGAGGGTTGGTTCCTTTTGCTATTACTTGTCCTTCAGTAAATCGAGAGGAGCTGGCAGTCAAAGAGGCCAACACAGGGGTACCAGAGGTGGACGTCAGGGTACCCGTGGTGCCAAAACCACTCGGGCAGTTGCCTCTTTGCCCACAGGTAACGCCGCAGCCGCTACCACTCAGTCATGAGGCCATGTCCCATGGTTCGCCGGTTGGGGGAAGGCTGGCGCAGCATCTTGTAGAGTGGCGTGCCATTACTTCAGATGTGTGGGTTCTGGAGATCATAACCCAGACTACTGTCTTCCTTTTCGGCAGAGGCCTCACGACAATCCACCAGGGAACCTCTCTTTGAAGAGTCCAGATCCGCTCCTTGAGCAAGAAATTCAATCCCTGCTGGAGAAAGGCGCCATAGAACTGGTGCCTGTAGCTGAGAGGAACAAGGAATGGTATTCCCCTTACTTTTTGATTTCGAAGAAAGACGGGGGGTTTGAGACCCATCATGGACTTGCGCTGTTTGAACAAACTCCTCAGGAAGGACAAGTTCAAGATGGTTACTCTCTCTCTCTCAAGTCCTCCAGGCCCTTCAGCTTCAGGACTGGTTGGTGTGTCTCGACCTCAAGGATGCTTACTTCCATGTGCCGATCCATCCCAAGCACAAGAAGTACCTGAGGTTCGCTGTTGGCGACTCGCACTTTCAGTTTCGGGTCCTGCCGTTAGGATTGACCTCCGCCCCAAGGGTTTTCACCAAGCGCATGGTGGTGGTGGCAGCGCATCTCAGGCAAGGGGGGATTCACGTCTACCCCTACCTGGACGATTGGTTGATCAGGAGGAGCTCTCCCGAGCAGGTCCTGGATCATCTGTCCGTCACCTGCTACTCCCTTCACAGGCTGGGCTTCTCCCTCAATTTAAAGAAGTCCCATTTGACGCCAACGCAGCGGCTCCAGTACATCGGAGCAGTGCTCGACACTTCCCTGGGGCAGTGTTTTCCTCCCCAGGTGAGGGCTCTTCACATTCAGCAGATGGTGCACAAGTTTCAGCATGCCCAGACGCTCCCAGCGTTCGAGTTCTTGAGGTTGCTCAGCCTCATGGCATCCTGCATTCTTCTGGTGCCAGAGGCTCGCCTGCAGATGAGGTCTTTGCAGTGGGCACTCAAGATGCAATGGTCGCAGTCCTCCTGCAGGATGTCGGACCCGGTTCAGGTGTCACCCTCGGTTGCCCAGGACCTTCTGTGGTGGGCCGTCAAAGGCAACTTGATGAAGGGGGCTCCGTTTTGGCTTCCGTGGCCAGAGGTGACGATCGTGACGGATGCATCCCTCACTGGATGGGGAGCTCATGCCAACGAGCTGACAGTCGGCGGTCGTTGGTCTCCGTCGGAGTCCAGACTCCATATCAATCTGTTGGAGCTGAGGGCCGTCAGGCTAGCCCTGAAGGCTTTTCTGCCGACTGTGCGAGGAAAGAATGTCCTGATTCTGACGGACAACACAGTGGCCATGCACTACCTCAACAAAAAGTGGGGGGGCAGGGTCACTTCTTTGTGCAGGGAGGCGATGCAGCTCGAGTTCTGGGCCATCCAGCAGGAAGTTTCGATCTCGGCAGCTCATCTGGCCGGAGACGAAAACGTGATGGCGGATGCTCTGAGCAGGCAGAGCACGCTCTCTCACGAGTGGGAGTTGGCTCAGGAGATTCTCCTGGAGGTCTTCGCCCTTTGGGGGACCCCTCAAATGGATCTCTTCGCCTCCAGTGTCAACCGGAAGTGCGAGAGGTTCTGCTCACTGGAATTTCCTCCAAAAGGAGCCTTAAAGAGACACGTTCGTGGTGGAGTGGTCATTCCCACTGCTGTACGCGTTTCCTCCAGTCCCCGTCATCCCGCAAGTGCTGTGGAGGTTACGGAAGTTCGGTTCCCGGATGATCCTCATTGCTCCGGCGTGGGCTCGGAGGACATGGTACCCGGACCTTCTCGACTTGTCCATCTGCCCTCCACGTCGCCTTCCCTACCGAGACGATCTGCTCTCACGGAGGGGGGTCAGGTTCTCCATCCAGAGGTCAGATCCCTCAACCTTCACGCTTGGCTTCTGAAAGGTTGAGGTATAAGGATTGGGACCTCCCTGAAGACATGATGGAGGTGTTGCTCTCGGCCCGACGGCCAGCAACAAAGTCTCTGTGCCGTTGGCGTAAGTTCTGCGACTGGTGCAGAGTTCAGAATGTGGATCCTTTTGCATGTGACATCCCCATGGTTCTGTCCTTTTTACTTTCTTTGGCCCATAGGGGCTTGCAAGTGGGTACCATTAAAGGTTACCTGGCGGCGCTGTCCATCTTTAAGCGCTCGTCTGAGTGTTCCTACTTTAAAATCCCTTTGATGTCACAGTTTCTGAAAGGGCTCACTAATGTGTTCCCTCCATCACCTTTCCTGGTGCCCGGTTGGGATTTGAACCTTGTTCTCAGGTTTCTAACGGGTGCTCCCTTTGAGCCTTTGCACTCATGTCCTTTGAGACTGTTGACTCTTAAAACTGTATTTTTAGTTGCGGTCACTTCCGCTCGCAGAGTGAGTGAGTTACAGGCACTTTCAGTTAAGCCTCCCTTCACTGTTTTCCATAAGGACAGGGTTGTCCTTAGAGTTCGTCCTTCTTTTCTTCCGAAGGTAGTGACGGAATTTCATTTGGCCCAGAAGGTTGTTCTTCCGGCATTCTATCCTCCTCCGCATCCTGGTAAGGAAGAGGAGAGGCTCCGTAGGCTTGATCCTAGGAGAGCTTTAAGCTTTTATGTTTTACGCATGTCCCGGGTCAGAGTGGACGATCAACTCTTTATTGGTTACGCTGGAAAGCGTTTGGGACAAGCTGTGACGAAACAGACTGTCTCGCTGGATTGTTTTGGCCATCTCGGAGTGTTACCGCTTGGCGGGTAAAGACCCACCGGCTGGCTTGCGGGCCCATTCTACCAGGGGTATGGCTGCATCTACAGCCCTGCAGAGGGGTGCTCCTATTCGCAACATCTGTGATGCAGCCACCTGGGCTTCAGTACATTCATTTGTACGTCACTATTCCCTCGATTCCATCCGAGGACAGGATCTGGCCTTTGGCAAGGCGGTCCTTTGCTCTGCTATTTGATTGGCAATTCTAAATTAGTTCTAAATTCTTTCCCTCCTCCTTGCTCTGGTACTGCTTTGGGAGTCTGTCATAGATATGGAATACGTCGGAGGACCCAATCCCCTCGAAGAACAAGTTACTTTCTTACCTGGTAACGTTCTTTCGATGGGATGGTCCTTCCCTACTTTCCCCGCTGCAGAATTTCTTATGCGATTGCAGCTTACGTTCCGCAAGGCTTTGTGTCTGACTGGCAGTAGACTAATGTCACACGTTCTGGGGGAAAAAACTACAACTGAGGCTACGGGCGTCGTGCGTCCTACTTATCACGTCCTACTTATCACATCGGATGACGTTGGACGTCGGGGGAGGTCCTCGACGACGGCTCATCGACGCAGAAAAAAGTTTCCGAAGCAGCACAGCTGTGGTGATTACTGTCATAGATATGGAATACGTCGTCGGACCATCCCATCGAAAGAACGTTACCAGGTAAGAAAGTAACTTGTTCTTCTCAAGGGATTAACTAATGTTTATCCTCCCAAACCATTCCAGGTTCCCTTATGGGACTTAAATTTAGTCTTATTAAACTTCCTAATGGGCACTCCAATCGAACCACTTCACTCTTGTTCGCTGAGATTTCTCACGCTTAAAACTGTCCTATTGGTAGCACTAACATCTGCTAGGAGGGTGAGCGAGCTACAAGCTCTCTCCTGTAAACCCCCATATACAATTTTCCACAAGAACAAAGTTGTCCTACAGGTGAAGCCTAATTTCCTCCCAAAGGTGGTTTCTGAATTTCATATTACTCAGAAAATTACCTTACCTTCGTTCTACCCTCCTCCCCATCCGGGGAAAGAGGAAGAAAGGCTACATAGGCTGGACACAAGGCGAGCTCTCAGCTTTTACATTAGCAGAATGGCTAGGATCAGGCAAGCAGACCAACTGTTTGTAGGATACTCAGGTCACAAGTTGGGACTACCCAGAACAAAAAAAACAGCTCCAGGTGTATTATTTTGGCCATTCTGGAATGTTACAAACTGGCAGGGAAAGAGCCACCCCAAAATCTCGGGGCTCATTCAACCAGGGGTATTGCAGCCTCTTCGGCCCTCCACAGAGGGGTACCGGTCCGAGACATATGTGCAGCTGCCACATGGTCGTCCGCACATACATTCACAAAATGTTACAATCTGGATTCCTCCACTAGTCAAGAGACCAGATTTGGCAAGGCCGTATTACATTCGGTCCATCCCTAAAGGGATACATAACATTCTCACTCCCACCTCCAATTACATGCCACTGCTATGGGAGTCTATCAAAGATAAGGAATACGTCGGAGGACACAATCCCTTCGAAGAACAAGTTAATTCTTACCTTGTAACGTTCTTTCGACGGGATGTTCCTCCGACGTATTCCTGATCGCCCCTCCCATCCATCCCCGCAGTGATACTTCCCTTGTGGTTGCAGCTTACGCTCCTTCAAGGTCAATAAACAATTCAGGCATGACTTTTCTTATGCTACAAAACAGAACTGAGCAACGGACGCAGCGCGTGGCTATTTATGGGCATGGTGACGTAGGTGCCGATACGGTGGCCGTCGAGGTACATCGACTCGGCGGACGTCGACGCGCAACGCCCTCTACAGAAAAAAATTCCGAGGCCAGCAAGCTGGAAACGTATTATCAAAGATAAGGAATACGTCGGAGGAACATCCCGTCGAAAGAACGTTACAAGGTAAGAAGTAACTTGTTCTTCTAGCCCTTCTACATTTTGTTAATTGAAAACCAGCACACCTCACCTTATGTGGAGTGCGGGGGATACACAATGTGCATCTCCTTTCTCATTTGCACTTCTGTTAAAGGGACAAGCTTACCTTAAATGTCTGGTGGCAGTGGACCTTTTTTCAGATTCGGTGCACCTTAACCGCAGGCTGTTTTCACAGGCCCGGTAAAGGCACCGATGGGTGTTCATTTTACCAAAATGGCCCGGTCTTCTTTTTTTGCCACTTTAGCGTTCCTGGTCCTTTCTTGGATCTTCCCCTGCCCTTCAGGCCAGGAAAGTCCTTTGTGTGATTTCTATCTTCGGTGGGAGACCTCGGTCAAGCCCACCCAGGCTCCAGTGTCTGAAGAAAACAGAGATCCAAATTATGGAAAACTACGTCCCCTGCACACTTTTTAAGAGGCAAAAGCCTAAGGGATGTTATGTAGAATTTCAAAAGGAATTCTATTCAAAAAACAATTTTTGTAATACACAATTCATAATAAACAAACTGGCAATTTCAATAATTAGCAAATATCCAACTGTGCTATTATCTATCAGATAACACTTTGCCTTTTACTCCCAGGGCTCACTGTACAAGAGGCACAGGAGCCACTCTGGCATTCCTTGCAAATGTCCCGCTAGACCGTATTTGCAAAGCAGCTACATGGAACTCTGTTCACACCTTTACTCAGCACTACTGCATTGACACTCATTCCAAGACAGATACACAAGTGGGACAAGCGGTTCTAAGACATTTGTTCGCTCACGACCCTTGTCTCATCCCACCATCTTCTTCGAACACTGCTTGCTTGGATCACATGCTGTGCATAGATTAGCTGATTTCACAAACATCAGAAGGGATACATTACTCACCGGAATCATATTTCTGATGCTTCGATCTGCTTAGATTCACATGCTCCTGCCCTTCCTCCCCTCTGAGAGAAGGCGCATGGATGCTTGTGGTCTTATCTATCTTATCTGCTTGGATACTCTGTACTTCCGCTCCTCCTCATGCTACCTCATGTCACAAAAAATACAATCTGAGGGACCTACATGCGTGGGGGATCATGGGTACAGGGGACGTCACACTAAAGATAGAATTACTGGCATTCCAACGTCTCTTTTCGAGTTTCAAAAAAACAAACTAATACTGTGCAGCTTCCACTAGATGTTGGCCTATGCACATGTGAATTCAAGCAGATACAAGCATCAAAAATACAATTACGGTGAGTAATGTATCCCATATATATGTATATTTATTTAATTTTTTTTATTTTATTAGTATTTGGTCAAAATATAATCTTTTACCAAATACATCTTAATCGCCAACAAATATCTTATCCACCAAATTCAATATAAAAAAATCTATTTCATAACACCTAACACAATCTCATTTTGGTGAACTCAATAAGGACAAGTACAGCATTTATCCAGACAATTAATAACGTAAGTTCAGGCAAAAAGAACCAATAGAAGTAGTTTGCCCCTATTAGATACCATTTCCAGAATCCATTGATCTTAAAAGGCGAAACCATTGGTCCTTTGAAAACGACAAAGGCTTCAAAGGTGGCCAGCTATGTATATTTTATTTTGTCTTGTGTGATATTACATGCTAGTGGTCAATTTTCATACTATTATATGACCATAAATATTTTCAGAACTGTATGTCGAAGTGTTCCTTGACTTTTTCACTGTGTGTGTGCTAATTGAGCACACTTTACCAGGCTCACCCCTCCTGAGAATTGGCCTTGACCACTCTTCCAGCTACCTTGAACTGGTTTGGCTACAGCTCCCAGCGGTGTCCCCGTCATTAAACTAGGTTGGCCTTCTGTACATCTATCCACCAGGACAGAGTATAGAAAATCAGTCGTGTGTGGGTGGATTTGGGGGCTGGGGCTATCTGCTCCCAGTCAACATATGGGCCACAGTGTATGCTGCTAGGCAGAAGGTTTGGCAGTCCCGATCCATGATTGGACAGCCCCCATCAGTTTGAATGGTGCCGTACCATTGGTGGACCTGGTGGCGACTCCACACCCTTCAAGGTATTAACCACTCCCAACACCAAGGCAGTAAACTGCCTTAACCTGGCTCTGACAACAGTCCGAGGATGAAAGGCCGGAGGAGTTGTAGAGGGTATTGCCACTGGTGATCTGTCGGGCGGCAGCTTAGTTCTCCCTCCATACATTTTCCAAACATTACTTCCTTGTTTTGCTGGCTTGTTGCATGTCAGTCTTGCAGAATTTACTACTATAGAATTACCACTTTCAGAACTTCTCCTGATCCTTTGCATTGGTTTAGCTAGAAGAGGAATCTGTTGAAAGATGCAATGTATTAGTAACAAAACATTACTTCTACCGTTAGTGTTCTTTCTGTGAATTCTCCTCCCACAGATTCCACATTGCCCCTTATCTGACAGAACAAAATCTGAAGGTTGTACAGCAAACAATAGAAATAAGAAGCGAAGTGACCCGGGCAATGGGATGGGGAGGATAACTTAAACTAGAATCACCACTGTGGAAGAACCTCAAGATGTCTGAAGTCTGGAAATTAGGCAACCAGCCTCAATGGTGACCAGAGGCATCAAACCCATGAGGGATGTTATCCAACATAGTGAGTGAGCACCCTTCAGGTACCTGGTAGATAAATATAATCTAACCAACAAGGAGCATGATACTTATGACTGAGACACTCCATGTTCTCTGAAGTTGGAGAAAGCTGTGCTACGTTGGGCAAAGCAATATCCACTCATTATCAAGTCATTGTTAACCACACATCCCCACCACTGACCAAACTCAAAAGTGATGGCGAGGCAGGCCTGGGTACACTGGAAGATGGGGCCTAATCGACACCTAGAGAAGGTAATATGCCTAGCAGGCTATGCTTAATCTGGTACAAAATGGAAAGGAAGGAATGGAGAACTGCTGCACGCTTGAGGAAAGGGTATATAGGTCAAGAGGCTGCCCTACCAAACATAAACGGATATGGGGAAATGGACAGGACAGGAGGTACATGTCTAGTACATGTCTAGTAGAGATCACACCTAGGGCGGTGTTAGGGGAGTTTTCCTAACCATCACTTGGAGGTACGACTATAAAACTACCCCTTGGTATAGAGGTACCCAACTCTTAGTAGAAGTCTGTACTACCCGAAGGATCTGGTGGAAAGGCAGAGCAGCCAGACCGATCTTAGGAGTATGTGAGCTGTACGCAAGTACACTGAACCCAGTGTTGGGTATGAATTGATGCAGTCCCACTGTGTGAGACTGCACAACACTTACCTGCTTGGTATTGGGTAACCCACCTTTTGGTATAGGTCTGTACTACACAACTTGGTAGTGTGACTCAAGGGGGGGGGGGGGGGTAAATGTGAGCTGTAGAGCTGTACAAATGAAATTCGTAAATAAAAGTAACCCACTCAAGGTTTCAGTTTAGTTATTTAGATAACATCAGTTCTTTTTAAATAAGCATTCTTTAAAAAGGCAATTCGGTATAACAATTCAAATATACTTTAAATGTACTTATCAGAATCAAAACAAGTTAGTGGATAATCTTTGGATATGCTTCATACACAATTCCTACACCCTGGGGTGACTTCACTCACAAGGACAGTAATGACATTTATGTAAGTCACTAGTATACTTTGCCGATTCTGAGGTTGCAGAAGGAAAGGTTAGGAAAAAAGGTTAAACGGTTTCTCAGTATATGTGATGACAACTAAATCTTCCAATGAAATCTAGATAAGCCTTTCCCAGCAGTAACGGTCTACAACAAGCTACCACCTTTGAGGGACTAACGGTATCAGTCAGTGGACTAGAAGAGTCTTCAGGAAGCCAGGACAGCCAGTCATTTGAGAGACAGTCTATGGATCTGCTGCACATCTTAGATCAAAGTCTTGAACAAAGTTGGATAGTTTCAGAAAAATCACTTCTAGGGTCACACGCTGAGAAGAGTGCTGCTAAAAGGCAATAAGGTAAGTACCCCAAGCCTAAACAGTAGAGTGATCCAGCTGGAGTTCGACTTGCTACATCGGTGTAGATCCTGGTTCCTAAGCCTCAGTCGTTGGGGACAAGAGGGAGGACATCTAAAGGGCTTCTGTGACGGTACTTGGGCAGTCGTCTGCAGCTACGGGCTCTTTTCGGTTCATTGGCACTTTTCAGTTTCAGCGCTTAGCAAACAGCACCATTGCGGATCTTGGATACCGGTTGCACTCTTTGCTTCCTTGGTCCTGCACTCTGGTGAGGGGTCTCTGGCTTTGGAGGTCCTGCTTCTGTGGGAGTCTCCTGGAGCTTCTAGCTGGAATTGTGCTGCGGCAGACGTTGCACTAGACTACGGACCCTCGATCCGCGGCATTGGGCTTCCGAAGCAACAGAGGCACCGCAAGTTGAGGATGATGGTCCAGTGGAGTTGGTCTTGGGGTTAGTTGGTCCCACTAACCCAAGGGCAGAAGTCTTTCCATTCTGAGCTTCTCTGTCAAGGTGAAAAGGGAGTTCAGCCCAGCAGCAGGGCTTCACGGGCAATTCAGAGGTCCAGGAGGTTGCAGCAAGCTTAGTTCACGGTTTCTTTGTCCGGTGTTTGCCTGTAGTCCAAAACACTCGCCTTTTAAGCGGGTTTCTTCCGTTCATACACAGCAGGATGACTATCAAGAAAGGACAGCCAGCCAATCGGGGCTAGCTACATTCAGGCATTCCTAGAGAAAGTGCTCAAACCTGTCCACGCACAGAGGAAAACCCCCAGAAAGACCTCACAAATGGAAAATGGTGAAAAAAGAACAGGGCGGGGGGGTGAAAAAAGAACAGGGTTTGGAGGAGCGGTCATTTTTGACAAAATGTTCACCCATGTGTTCTGTACTGCAGCTGAGGCTTCAGCCTGTGGTAGAAAAGAACAATGGTTAGGAAAAAGTAAACCACTGCATCCAGTCATTTAAAGTAGTAAGGGTAACAGAAAATTGTTACATGAGAGAGTAGGATAAGGGGCTATTGATAACCCCCCACCCCCGCCAAACACCCCACATAAGATGGTGTGTGCTGGACCTACAAAGAGAAAAGGGAAGTAAAGTCATTGTCACTTTACTATTCTTGCGAACTAGTTGACACAAGAAAAGGTATTTAAACCTTATTGCACTGAAGGTGCTGTCACCATACAAAAAGCAGATGTCTATTGAGTTTGTCAGACTCAAAAAAACAGTGAAAGCACAAAATCCCAATCAAGTAAAAACACGCGAGTGAGAAAAAGGTCTCAAACACTCCAGGGTTAAAATTAAAAAGTCTTAAGTCTAGCAAAGAAGCTGGGGGTCTCTTAAGGTTAAAGGGAATTGGCACAAATGAGAATTCTCCTAAACACTCAGTCAATACAATAGTCAAAAGAAACTCTTACACACTGAAATAATAAAACGAATAATAGTTACTCTTAAACAGTGCAAATAGTTTGAGTTCACCAGAGGAGTAGTTCCAATGCAATAGATAGGGCAAAGTCAATGGGCTAGAGTCTTGTATAAGAAAACGGTTCAAGTAGTTTAAACGGAAAAGTCTTTGCCACGGTTCTCAGAAGTAGTTCATAGAAGAAAGGTTAGTATGTCTGACTCACAAGCTGACTAGACCTGCAAGTTGCCAAAGTTTCTCTCACTTTCGCAGTGAGAGGTAAGTTCTCTCGGTCGGGTTTTCACAGTACCTCATATTGAAGAAAAAGATGCAGCTGAAGACTTTTGTCCCTAGCAGTTCCTGTAGATCTCACTGTTCCTGAGCCTCAGTCATGGGAACAAGAGGGAGGACGTCGGGGCTCTTGCACTGCACAGGGACTGCTCGGAAAAGCTGGCAAACTGGCAAATCGTCGATTCCGGTAGTTGTCGTCAAGAACACAAACTGTTGTCGTTCTCCCTGGCTATTCGGTTTCCTGCAGCACGCTGAGGAAAATACAACCAGCTCAGAGAATGGTGTCCAGGTGGCTTTTGAGTTGATTGGTCCCACCAACTCAAAGGGAGAAATCGTCCTTGAAGGTCTTCTCCATCGAGATGAATTTGGCAATTCGGACCTGCAGCAGGGCTTCACCGGGCAAACCAACAGTCCAGGAGTTGCAGCAGCCGTCCTCTTCCAGCTCGTCTTCGGTACTTTTGTTCCAGTGGTCGACTCTGCCTTTTTAATCCAAGAGACCCGCCTTTTAAACAGTTTCCCCCCATTCATTCCAGTCTAGCTGCCACTCACCCAGCAGGGTGGCTATCCTCGCCGGACAGTCAGCCAGCCAATCATGCCAGAGTGCATTTGGGTCTCCTGTGAGACTAAGCACAGGGAGTTTCGGGCACCTCCCTCACTTCCTGCCCACCTCAGACGCACAGGCGCCAGAGGCGGTCTTCAGTCCTGAAGCCTGCCAAAGGCGTAGGAACGAAGGGACCAAACCTGGTTTGGCACGCAGAGGCAAACTCTCGAAGGACCTTTCCAAAAGGAAATAGCAAAAAAAGACCGGGACCTGTTTAAACAAAGGGGGCTCAGATGCCAGCTTGAAAACATGGCTCCTGTGATTTTTAGCTACTGGTGTTTGCAGTTGGGGAAAATCATGATAGTTTGCTGTAAAACCACTGCCACCAGCCATTTCGATAGGAAAGGGTAGCATTTGACGGCTACATGAGTTTCTAGACATGGGGGAAACTAGGTAACCCCTCCAGCGCTCTATTGGAAGATGGTGTCTGCTAGGTCTATGAATTTAAAAAGACTAGTAAAGTCAATTTAATTTTACATTCTCTGGGAAGCAGTAGTTTAAACCTTGGGACAGCCTAAAAGGCTATCCTGTGTCACTGCACTGAGGGTGCTGTGTGACACACATGACAAGATGATGCCTATGGGGTTGTCTAAAACTCCATAATCAAAGAAATAAACATAAAGTACAGAGTCCCAAAGTTCAGCAAAAGAGCTGGGGGTCTCTAGGGTAGGAAGTAATTAGCACATTTGAGAATTCTCCCTAACACCCAGAGCGGATGTGGAAGCTGCTGCAGCGACACAGTTAAGTGGGGTTGTGGAGTTGGGTGGGAAATGTGTTTAAAAAAAGTGGGATGGGCGATGGCGGCTGAGATTGTAGGTTTCAGCCTGTGTTTCTAGCTGCCTTATTGGCTGGTTTCACAGTGCCGGGAGCTAATGACAGTTATACTGCATTCGTAGTGCCACACACTCTCATTGATTAGATAACAGCCATTCAGGTAATGGATACAATCAGTCTGTAGGAGGAAAAAGGATGGCTATTCACACTTTAACAATATTTTGTTATAGCAGCACTTTTAAGGCTTCTATGCTTTGCAAGTCCAATCCCCAACTATCCAAAAGTCAGTGTACGAGTAGAACAAAAAGTCTAATGTAGCACTAGGAAAGGATACTTGAGTTACTAAAATTAAAATGCTTAGCAAGATAACACAAGTTCTAGGGACTCGGCAAAGGACGCCCTAAAGGGACACAAGCCGTTGAGCCTGGGACAGAGGTATCGGTGAACACCCAAACACCGTGTAACGCACTCCAGTCACACTGGAGTGACTCTTAGGTTTGAGGTAAGTTCTACCTTGGGCCCCGCAGTACCGTAGATTAGAATTAGTAAATGCAGCTGGATGCTTTCCTGTGCAGCAGCGACAAACCCGGTCTCCTGATTCCTTGGTCTGGCGACGAAAGGAAGAACTCTGAATGGAATGTCACAGCAGCAGTCGTGAGATAGCACCCTCAGCTTGGATTTCTTCGGTCTCTCACGCTGGTCTACCGTTTTGGCACCTTTTTATCAACTCCAGCAAAGGACGGTCATCACAAGGTCGATCTTCCACGCTTCTTCAGTCCTGTACTCTGGTGAAGTGACTTTGATTTGTGGGATCATGACTCTGGAGGTCCACTAGAGCTCACCAAAGTTCTGGGCTGATTGGTTCATGCCAAGAGGTTGCACTGAAAATGGGTCGGAGGTCTCTTGCTATTCGCGGTTTGCAGCCTGGGAAGGTTGCACCACCTCCGGAGATGGCTCTATTTGTAGTTAGACTTGAGGGCTGTTTGGTCCCACCAGCCAAAGGAAAGGAGTCCTCTTCAGAGGTCCTGTGGCGATATGAAAACGGGGTCTGGACAGCAGTGGTTGCATCATGGTTACTGTTATGTTATGTTACTTTGCATTTATATAGCGCCTCATGTATCATTGGTATGGTCTGAAGGCGCTGGTAGGTTGAACGCCCTTGGGAACCGAAGTTAAGTCAGTAGAGGGACTAGAGTGTCAAAGGTGCGTGTGAGTACCGGATATGTGTGCAGCTGGTGTGGTATTCATGAAATAGCTGCTTCTTAGCAGTAGGTGTGGTGGTTGAGTGGTCAATAGTATGTGTTCGTTTGGCAGGATTTATCCAGACCGAATTGTGGCTGCATTGGGCCTGTGGAGAATGCCTGCCTGTGGGGTGTGTAACCAGCAGTGTTTAGAGTGATGGGGAGTTTGAGGCAGATGTTGGTATGAGAACAGCTATACCGAATGGTGTCATAGTATCTCTGTGTTCTATTTGAGTGGTGGTGTAAAGAGAGTAAGCGTGGAGATGTGAAAATGGTGGTTTATTGTAGGTGCCTGAGATCGTGCCCACTCCAATAGTTCCATGAACTTCATCCGTTCCGTGTACTCTGATTGTTCCGTGTATTACGACCGCTTCAAGCACTCAGACCGTTCCTTTCAAAGCTCTTTCAGATGTTCCATGCCCTCGAAATCATTCCATTCCAACGTCGTGCCGTTCCGTGCACTCCCATCCGTTCCATGCACTCCCATCCGTTCCATGCACTCCCATCCGTTCCATGCACTCCCATCCGTTCCATGCACTCCACCATTTTATGCACTATTCCTTTCATTCGTTCTACCCACGTTATCCTTCTCATGCATCATCCATACACATACGTCATCTTCGCACTGCTCGTTTCATTCGTTCTACCCATGTTATCCTTACTCCAAGCATCATCTATCCACATACGTCATCTTCACACATTCCATACACTTAACTAATTGCACCCATTTTACTTGTTCCATGCACTTCTAGTTCCGCCCACTTCACAGGTTCCAAGCACATCACCCGTTCATTCACCTACTTCATCCGTTCTACCATTTCACCCGTTCCACCCGCTTCACCCGTTCTGTCCACCCGCTTCACCCGTTCTGTCCACCCGCTTCACCCGTTCTGTCCACACGCTTCACCCGTTCTGTCCACACGCTTCACCCGTTCTGTCCACACGCTTCACCCGTTCTGTCCACACGCTTCACCCGTTCTGTCCACACGCTTCACCCGTTCTGTCCACACGCTTCACCCGTTCTGTCCACACGCTTCACCCGTTCTGTCCACACGCTTCACCCGTTCTGTCCACACGCTTCACCCGTTCTGTCCACACGCTTCACCCGTTCTGTCCACACGCTTCACCCGTTCTGTCCACACGCTTCACCCGTTCTGTCCACACGCTTCACCCGTTCTGTCCACACGCTTCACCCGTTCTGTCCACACGCTTCACCCGTTCTGTCCACACGCTTCACCCGTTCTGTCCACACGCTTCACCCCTTTCTTCCACATGCTTCGCACGATAAAGGGTATCTACTTCACCCGATATAGGGCAGACTTACTGGACTTTGGCATAGTGAAGTTATTGGGGACACTGTAAAATCCCGCTATGCCAGAGTGGTGGTGTTATATACACTTCTAGAATCAACTTTGTACCGAGAGGATATTGGGCACACTTCTAAAATCAGCCAAGGCATGCTATTAGGCACACTTCTAACTTCAACTTTGCACAAAGAGGATAATTGCACACTTCTATATTCAGCTTTGCAGAAAGAGGATAATAGGCAGCCAAAACAACTTTGCAATGGGGATATTAGGCAACCAAATTTAAATTTGCACAGTGAGGATATTCAACTAAGGCGCGCTAATGGGCACACTTCTAAAGTAAACCAAGGGCACGCTATCAGGCACAGTTTTAGATTCAACCTTCTAAAATTCAGCTGTGCACAGAGGATATTGGGTGCACTTCTAAATTCAACCAGGGCGCATTATTTGGCACCCTTCTAAAATTAGGCAAGGCACGTTGTTAGGCACACTACTAAATTGAACTTTGTACTGAGAGTATATTATGCATACTTCTAAATTCAACCAAGGCATGCTAATAGGCATACTTCTAAATTCAACTTTGCCCAGATAGGTGTTAGGGAGAATTCTCTGATGAGGCTAATTTCCCAAACCTAATGAGTCCCCCAGCAGCTTTGCTGGATTTTTGGGGCTTGTTTTTTTCTCCTTCTAAGAGTGAGACTTACTCCCACTCTAAGGCATGATTTGAGGTATGTCTTTGACTTATGTGCTTATGGGCTATGGGATTTATTTTACTCCATAGGGTATCATCTGTTTTTCTGTGTGTGGTACACAGCACCCTCAGTGCAGTACCACAGGGGTGTCATAGTGACCCCCAAACATAGACTCCATACCCTGGGACTGACTACTGTCTCCCAGGGCATGTAAAGTCACCATTGGCTTTACTAGTCCAAAATTGTGAACGGAACCAGTGCAAACCATCATATTGTGGAAGTACTGGTAAGGGGTAATTCGATTGCCCCTGGGTCTGTTTTCGAGGGGGCACTGTCCTGTCCCCCCTCGTCGAGTTTCTGGCTGGTGGCAGTGGTTACCACGCGAAATATTCCACCGGAATATCCTCTATGGGATTTTCCCATTCATTTTAAATGCACCACTTTTTGGTGCAATGTTAAAGATGCCACTGGTTTATTTATTTAATATTAAATCACTGGTTGGGTATTTTTGCCAGAACTCTATTCTAAAATGGCGTTTGTGTCTGCCTCTGTAACTCTGACCAAGGTCGAGCCCTTTGTTCCACTATTTTGGCGGGCTTCTCCACAGAAGCCCTCCAAGTGGTGCCACTCTTTCTGGGTTCCACAGGAAGGGTGGAGGGGGGAATTGGCACCCTGGACTGCGTTGCCTTAGCAACCCAAGTCGCACTCTACTCTGATTGGGCCAGTGGTGAGCCGCACGGCTCACCACTTAGCATGTGTGATTGACCGCTAGGCTGATGAATGGGGGTTTTCTTCATAAAAGCAGGGCCTTTGGGACTGGAACTTCAGAAGTCGCCACAGGATCTAAGAATCCGAAGAGGGATGAAGCTGAGCCATCTGCAACGACGACACCGCCGGTGAAGCCCTGCTGCAGCTACCTCACCACTTTCCCGACGACAGCAGAAGATCTTCTGCTGGACGAGTCTTCTTCCTCTGAGCTGGTGGGACCAACCAGTTCACCCTTTTCGCCTTCCAAAGACGGCCCTTGGTCGAATCGCCCGTGCCAAGCACCCCGGCGGCCGGATAGCCAAACTCGCCACTTTTGACGGCGAATAAAAGGACCGCACCTTTTAACCAGGAACTCCGCGGCTGGTTTCATCCCTGTGCAGTGCAACGACTCCAAGTTTCCTCCTCGACGAGATCTTCTCTTCCCCTGGTCGGAACAACGAACTGCAATCACTGCCAGGAACAACTGCCCACGCTGGATCTTCCTTTCTCTTTAAGGTACTGTGTCCTGCCTGGCCTCCCTTTCTACAGATTGCTAAAGGTGACCCTTAAATCCTTGGCTTCTATACTGGGTTGGCTCCAGGCCTCTAACTAGATCTTTTGAATCACCCCAACCTCTTTTGAACACTCTGCAAAGTCTTTCAGTGCACTTTAAACCGTGTGATCCTGGGCACATTTCGCTTTGCTCCATTTAAAGGGGGCCTGGCCTATGAACTTTGGCTCTACAGTATAACCTGCCTTTCTCCCCTTTCTCTGAACTCTTAAGTGTTGGGAACTGCTTTATTTTATGCTCTTCCTTTTCTCTCCCTTTTTAACCTAAACTATTGGAGTGCCATCTAGGTTAAGCGCTCACTTCTGTCTTAACGAATAGTTGTGCTTTAACCCTGACTTGTCTGATAGTTATCAAGGGAGGTGTTGATACTTACCTGACTGTGTTTTAGATTACTTTTCATTGAGAGTGCTAGTGTATTACCTAAAGTGTGTTTTAAATAAATAACTATATACTTTTTACACAAAGCTCTGGTCCGTGTTTGTTTGCTCTACTGTGTTTTGACCCTATTGTGTGTACTCTGCATACTGTCCTACTCTTCTTGAGCGAAGTCTGACTGCTCAGCCACAGCTATCAGGTAAATCTGGGTGGTGCAGACTGCTACCAATTGGGTTGACTGCTGCTCCTGTAGTCTTAATCTTTTTGCAGTGTTCCCCAAGGGAACTGCACAGGATTCTGCCTAACAAGAGGATATTAGGCACATTTCAATATTCAACGAGGGCACGCTATTAGGCGCACTTCTAAATTCATCTTTGCACAGAGAGGATGTTAGGCACACTTCTAGATTCAACCAGGGCATGTTAATGGGCACATTTCTATCCAGATGCAGTGCAAGCTAAAGTTCAGTTTCCTACATGTGTGGCACTAGCTAAAATGGCAAGTAAGTTGATATGCATCACAAGGCAACATTTACTATCCATTTATAGTGGTCACAAGTCTTCCTAAGTATGTATTGTTCGAGGGGATTGGGTCCTCCGACGTATTCCATATCTATGACATGTAATCCCCACAGCTGTGCTGCTTCGGAAACTTTTTCGGCGTCTGCGTCCTGCGTCGATGACGTCGATGCGCCGCCGTCGAGGACCTCCTCCGACGTCATCCGATGTGATAAGTAGGACGCACGACGCCAGTAGCCTCAGTTCCGTTTTTTCCGCGAACGTGTTGCTTCGTGTTTCTCGGTTCTAGCCTCGACTCTTTGGAGTTCTGTTCTTTCTGGTTCTTCGAACCTGTTCGTTTGTGAATATTTCTTCGACGATGTCTTCCGCTTCGTCTTCAACCCCGCGTCCGGGCTTCAAGAAGTGCGGGGAGTGTGGGTCCAAGATGTCGGTGACTGACTCGCACGACGCCTGCCTCTGGTGCCTCGGGGAGGCCCACGACACGGATGACTGTGTCGACTGCCTGTCGCTCACGTCCAAGGCCTTACGCGAACGTAAGAAGAAATTGTCGGTAGGTCGGGTGTCCAAGCCCCGGAAGTCGAAGTCGGCGGGGCTTTCGACGGATGATTCGAGGGGTGACTCTCCGCGTCATCGTCGGAAGTCTCGTCGGTCTTCTTCTAGGAGTCGGTCTCGCCACTCCTCAGCCTCTTCGAGGCATTCTCGGAAGCGCCGTCACCGGTCGCCTTCCGGGTCCTCTTCCGAGGACTCTGCCCGGCACGTCGGTTATCCCACCAGCCGTGCGTCGCCGGAGGAATGGGCTTCCTTCGGGAAGAAAATGTTGGCGATTCTTGAGTCGCAGGGTACTCAACCGTCCGCGCCCCCGAGTGGGGTCGGCCGTGTGAGGTCGAGAGACACCGCTCGCAAGAGTGGTCGGCATGAGTCACGGGTGAGGTCCCGTTCGGACAAGGAGGCTCGTTCTCGCCATACCCGTTCCAGGTCCCGGTCCTGGTCCTCGACGCGATCGAGACCGTGTGCACCTGTGATGTCTTCGAGGAAGACATCGACGTCGAGGGCGTCGACAGGCTTTCTCGAGGCTCCGAGGAAGTCGTCGAAGCCGTCGACGGTCAGGTCGTCGAGGGACACGCTCGGGGCTCCGGCTTCGAGGGCTGTGTCGACGCCGCCGATACTGGAGGCGCTGCATCTGACGTCGACGCCGATTTCCTCGACGTCGATGCCGATCCTCTCGGCGCCGTTGCCGGTTTTCTCGACGGCGGCGCCGATTCGCTCGATGCCATCGGCGCCTTTCGTGTCGGAGGTGCCCCGTGTCTCGGGTGTACCCCCTAGGAAGGCTCTGGCTAAGAGCAGGCACTCTCGGTGCCTTTCCACCACTTGGATTATATTTCTGAGGCGGATGAGGATTCGGATGGCCTGGTTCCTAGTCTGGTGCCAGATGACATTGTCTCGGGCCATAGTCAATTTGACGATTTGAGGCAGTCGCTGCATGATGCCAGTGGACTGGACACCTCTCCGGAGGTGGAATTTGGTCGGCCTGAGCCTGGCTCCCATGCCGATTCCTCATACCGGCGCCTGATGGCTAGGGTGTCTGAGTATCTGGGATGGTCTGCTCCCCCAGGGGAGTTTGTGCAGGATGATCTGACGGACATCCTTGATGTTGGTCCCCCAACTGACCCGGTACTGCCGTTCCATATGGCTTTACAGCTTAGGGTGGCGGCGGCTTGGACTGCTCCGGAGAGTCTCCCGGCAGTGGGCAGATCCTTGTCGCGAAAATACCGTCCAGCCAGTGGCGACCCCTGCTACTTGACCAGGCACCCCACTCCGGAAAGTTTGGTGGTGCAGGCGGCCACGGCCCCGGCAAAGCAGGCGTCGTACCCTACCATCCCTCCTGATAGGGACGACAAACGTTTTGATGGCTGGGCGAAGAAGGTGTTTTCTTCTGGTGGTATGGCGCTTCAGGCGGCCAACTCCATTTGTGCCTTGTCGCGTTTCACGCACACTCTGTGGAACTGTGTTGCGTTAGCGGCTGAACATATTCCCGAAGGGGACGAACGAGATGGTTTCCTTGCTATGGTCCAGGATGGTAAGGATGCCATGTGTGAGTCCGTTCAGTCGGGTTTGGACTTAGCTGAATGCGTCAGTAGGTCCATGGCGGCGAGCACCGTGATACGCAGATTTGCGTGGTTGCGGAAGTCGGGGTTTGCTCCTGATGTGCAGTCCCGGCTCCTCAACATGCCCTTTGATGGTGAACATCTTTTTGGCAGCAAGGCTGATGAGAGCCTTGAGAGGTTGCAGACCTCAAAAGCTGCAGCGAAGTCGTTGGGCGCTGCAGTTCGCCAACCTCCGCCTTTTCGTCCTAGGGGACAGCAGTGGAGGGGTGGCTCCTTTCGCTATTACTCGTCCTTTGGTAAAGCAAGAGGAGCTGGCAGTCAAAGGGGCCAACGCAGGGGTACCAGAGGTGGACGACAAGGTACCCGTGGTGCCAAGGCCGCTCGGGCAGTTGCCTCTTTGCCCTCAGGTAACGCCGCAGCCGCTCCTACTCAGTCATGAGGCCATGTCCCATGGTTCGCCGGTTGGGGGAAGGCTGGCGCAGCATCTTGTAGAGTGGCGTGCCATTACTTCAGATGTGTGGGTTCTGGAGATCATCACCCACGGCTACTGTCTTCCCTTTCGGCACAGGCCTCGCGACAATCCGCCGGGGAACCTCTTTGAAGTGTCCGGATCCGCTCCTTGCGCAGGAAATTCAAGCCCTGCTGGAGAAAGGCGCCATAGAACTGGTGCCTGTAGCTGAGAGGAACAAGGGATGGTATTCCCCTTATTTTTTGATTTCCAAGAAAGACGGGGGATTGAGACCCATCATGGACTTGCGCGGTTTGAACAAACTCCTCAGGAAGGACAAGTTCAAGATGGTTACTCTCTCTCAAGTCCTCCAGGCCCTTCAGCTTCAGGACTGGTTGGTGTCACTCGAC
The DNA here is from genome assembly GCF_040938575.1 of Ambystoma mexicanum. Taxonomy (NCBI): domain Eukaryota; kingdom Metazoa; phylum Chordata; class Amphibia; order Caudata; family Ambystomatidae; genus Ambystoma; species Ambystoma mexicanum. The sequence goes on from NC_090923.1 coordinate 84,893,928, forward strand.
CTCAAGGATGCTTACTTCCATGTGCCGATCCATCCCGAGCACAAGAAGTACCTGAGGTTCGCGGTTGGCGACTCGCACTTTCAGTTTCGGGTCCTGCCGTTCGGTTTGACCTCCGCCCCGAGGGTTTTCACCAAGCTCATGGTGGTGGTGGCAGCGCATCTCAGGCAAGGGGGATTCACGTCTACCCCTACCTGGACGATTGGTTGATCAGGGGGAGCTCTCCCGAGCAAGTCCTGGATCATCTGTCCGTCGCCTGCCACTCCCTTCACAGGCTGGGCTTCTCCCTCAATTTAAAGAAGTCCCATTTGACGCCAACACAGAGGCTCCAGTACATCGGAGCAGTGCTCGACACTTCCCTGGGGCAGTGTTGCCCTCCCCAGGTGAGGGCTCTTCACATTCAGCAGATGGTGCACAAGTTTCAGCATGCCCAGACGCTCCCGGCGTTGGAGTTCTTGAGGTTGCTCGGCCTCATGGCATCCTGCATTCTTCTGGTGCCAGAGGCTCGCCTGCGGATGAGATCTTTGCAGTGGGCACTCAAGACGCAATGGTCGCAGTCCTCCGGCAGGATGTCGGACCCGGTTCAGGTGCCGCCCTCGGTCGCCCGGGACCTTCTGTGGTGGGCCGTCGAAGGCAACTTGATGAAGGGGGCTCCATTTTGGCTACCCTGGCCGGAGGTGACGATCGTGGCGGATGCATCCCTCACGGGATGGGGAGCTCATGCCAACGGGCTGTCAGTCAGCGGTCGTTGGTCTCCGTCGGAGTCCAGACTCCATATCAATCTGTTGGAGCTGAGGGCCGTCCGGCTAGCCCTGAAGGCTTTTCTGCCGACTGTGCGAGGAAAGAATGTCCTGATCATGACGGACAACACGGTGGCCATGCACTACCTCAACAAAAAGGGGGGGGCAGGGTCACTTCCTCTGTGCAGGGAGGCGATGCAGCTCGAGTTCTGGGCCATCCAGCAGGAAGTTTCGATCTCGGCAGTTCATCTGGCCGGAGTCGAAAACGTGACGGCGGACGCTCTGAGCAGGCAGAGCACGATCTCTCACGAGTGGGAGTTGGCTCTGGAGATTCTCCTGGAGATCTTCGCCCTTTGGGGGACCCCTCGAGTGGATCTCTTCGCCTCCAGTGTCAACCGGAAGTGCGAGAGGTTTTGCTCGCGGGAATTTCCTCCGAAAGGAGCCTTAGGAGACGTGTTTGTGGTGGAGTGGTCATTCCCGCTGCTGTACGCGTTTCCTCCAGTCCCGGTCATCCCGCAAGTGCTGCGGAGGTTACGGAAGTTCGGTTCCCGGATGATCCTCATTGCTCCGGCGTGGGCTCGGAGGACGTGGTACCCGGACCTTCTCGACTTGTCCATCTGCCCTCCACGTCGTCTTCCCTACCGAGACGATCTGCTCTCACGGGAGGGGGGTCAGGTTCTCCATCCAGAGGTCGGATCCCTCAACCTTCACGCTTGGCTTCTGAAAGGTTGAGGTATAAGGATTGGGACCTCCCTGAAGACGTGATGGAGGTGTTGCTTTCGGCCCGAAGGCCCGCAACTAAGTCTCTGTACCGTTGCCGTTGGCGTAAGTTCTGCGACTGGTGCAGAGTTCAGAATGTGGATCCTTTTGCATGTGACATCCCCATGGTTCTGTCCTTTTTGCTTTCTTTGGCCCACAGGGGCTTGCAAGTGGGTACCATTAAAGGTTACCTGGCGGCGCTGTCCATCTTTAAGCGCTCATCTGAAGAATGTTCTTTCTTTAAAATCCCTTTAATTTCACAGTTTCTGAAAGGGCTCACTAATGTGTTCCCTCCGTCGCCTTTCCTGGTGCCCGGTTGGGATTTAAACCTTGTTCTTAGGTTTCTTATGGGTGCTCTGTTTGAGCCTTTACATTCTTGCCCTTTGAGGCTGTTGACTTTGAAAACTGTGTTTTTAGTTGCGGTTACTTCCGCTCGCAGAGTGAGTGAGTTACAGGTACTTTCTGTTAAGCCACCCTTCACTGTATTTCACAAGGACAGGGTTGTCCTTCGTGTTCGTCCTTCTTTTCTTCCAAAGGTAGTGACGGAATTTCATTTGGCCCAGAAGGTTGTTCTTCCGGCATTCTATCCTCCTCCGCATCCTGGTAAGGAAGAGGAGAGGCTCCATAGGCTTGATCCTAGGAGAGCTTTGAGCTTTTATGTTTCTCGCATGTCCCGGGTCAGAGTGGACGATCAACTCTTTATTGGTTACGCTGATAAGCGCTTGGGGCAAGCTGTGACGAAACAGACTTTGTCCCGCTGGATTATTTTGGCCATCTCGGAGTGTTACCGCTTGGCGGGTAAGGACCCACCGGCTGGCTTGCGGGCCCATTCTACCAGGGGCATGGCTGCATCTACTGCCCTGCAGAGGGGTGTTCCTATTCGCAACATCTGTGATGCTGCCACCTGGGCTTCAGTACATACATTTGTACGGCATTATTCCCTCGATTCCATCAGAGGGCAGGATCTGGCCTTTGGCAAGGCGGTCCTTTGCTCTGCTATTTGATTGGCTATTCTAAATTTTGTTTCTAAATTCTTTCCCTCCTCCTTGATTTGGTACTGCTTTGGGAGTCTGTCATAGATATGGAATACGTCGGAGGACCCAATCCCCTCGAAGAACAAGTTACTTTCTTACCTGGTAACGTTCTTTCGATGGGATGGTCCGACGACGTATTCCATATCGCTCCCACCCTGCCTTCCCCGCTGCAGAATTTCTGTTGCGATTGCAGCTTACGTTCCGCAAGGCTTTGTGTCGGACTGGCAGTTGACTAATGTCACACGTTCTGGGGGAAAAAACTACAACTGAGGCTACTGGCGTCGTGCGTCCTACTTATCACATCGGATGACGTCGGACGTCGGAGGAGGTCCTCGACGGCGGCGCATCGACGTCATCGACGCAGGACGCAGACGCCGAAAAAGTTTCCGAAGCAGCACAGCTGTGGTGATTACATGTCATAGATATGGAATACGTCGTCGGACCATCCCATCGAAAGAACGTTACCAGGTAAGAAAGTAACTTGTTCTTTAAGTCTATGGCAGTCTACGTTATGGAAGGTAAGGTAGAGTGACAGGGGCTTTCTGAAGTAGAGTAATTGTTTTACACCCCACCCATGCCACACTCACGGTTTTGTTGGTGTCTGTTGGCTTCCTTGTCTTCCCCTGCTGACACCTGCAGACACATCTTGGAGCCGCCAATGTCGGAGCCGCCCTTGGCCTTGGGGCCCTTAGCTGCAGGGGCTGCCAGGCAGAGGGCTGCCTTGGTCGGTTCATTTAAGACCAGACAGTCAGCCAATTACAGGGTGGAGGGGGGTCCGGGAGGCGGGCGGAGGGAGGGGTAGGGGGAAGCAAAGGAGACGGGGAACGGAGCAACACGAGGGGATCTGGGGGCGCATGGGGACATGGCTGCTGGCCAGAAGATAGCAAAATGGAGCAGGAAGTCCCTGCAGCTCATCTGGGATCGCCACGTTGCGATGTTAATGTAAAGTGGAAGCAGGGGGCAGCAAGAGGGTCGCTCGACCCGAGGCACAACGGGACAGTTAGCCAATGGGGGGCGGGTTGGGAGGCGGGAGGGAGACCAGGAAGTGGTCGCATGGCTACGCGGCCATATGGGAGTTGGAGATTTTTTAACCATAATTTGGCCCAAAATGAGGTCGCTGGGGCATCTGCATTCACCTGCTTCCACGATGTAAAGTGGAAGCAGGGGGCAGCAAGAGGGTCGCTACTGGAAGGGTCTGCAGATGTGTCTGGTCGTCTTCAGCTTCTTTTGCAGTGGTCGACTTGCCTTCTACCTCAGGAACCTCGCCTCATATTTGGATAACCCATTCACTCCTTTGCAAACTCTCAGCAGTTTACAGAAAGGGGCGTGTGGCTGATCAGTGAGGACAGAAGAAAAAGGACCTAGGCTGATTAGCCATCGGTGCGGGCCGCACACCTGTAATTACCACAAATGGTTAAATGCTTTATATTATACTTTGTCAAATATCTAATGGAGTCGAAAACAGTTGAAAATGATTTTGAAATTATTCTCTTTAATCCACTGCTATGTGAATTAATAAAAGCCCGTCATTGGTTAAGAATTACCAATTTGTAATTTGCTGTTTTGTAGGCCAATGATAAACCTGTGGCTAATGCATTTCGGAAAACCTAGTTTCCTTCTTCAGAGAGTAAATCTATTCAGGATTACTTAAATTGTTCTACCATCATCAAAAAAATCAAAAATTATACATTCATATTTCAATAGACGTATTGCAAGAACATTGAAAAATACAGGGTACCCACAGGGGACAAAAACGATTGACAAATAACACGTAAAGAGAAAGAGAAAACAACATATGCCGCTGTTAGTGACTTGTGTAAAAATACCTATACATTTATGCAAGGTCCATATTTAACGTATTCCTTGCGCACTCATAATGTAATAATGAAACTTGATAATGATGAAACTTGTTCCACGTGTTATTACAGCATAGAGAACCATCTACCCAATCTTCTCCGTTGTCTTAAGGATCATTATACATTTCGTCTAGTCAATCTATTTATTCACGCTGGTAGTTAAACTAAACATTGTCGGCTCTCACCAAATGTTATATATATCTGTTCTTCCTTATGTCGTATGCGTGAACTAACCTGCCAGTGCTTCTGTATCGCAGGCGCGATTAGCGGCACTGGTCAGCGTTGTCGGATGCGTTTGTGTAACGCTGAAAAAAGGTTAAATAGTTTGAGTCGAACGCGTGTTTTAACGTGTTCGTGCTGATAAGGAGCACTGCTGCTCTTGGTTCTTGTTATTTCATAGTGCTTACCTAAAGAGCTTTGTTATCTGTAAAGCGTTCCTTTCGTGCCTTTCCTTCCGAACTGCTACCAATCCCGGGTGTCACAGAAAAGTAAAGCGTTGTCTAGGCAACGTGTATATCTAAAATGACAGCTCGCAGTCGAGCCCGACGGCCATATTGGTGTGGGCATCTCTCTGGTGCTTAATGCAAATTGCTGTGCTCTGCCTCTGTAATCTGTTAATCAACTAGATGGTGGGTGTCAGGTACCTTAAAACTAATTGTAGTTGTAATTTGTATATGTGCAAAATATGCTGCAATTACTATCAATAAATGAGTGACGAGGTACGTGTATGATGCGTGAATGCTATGGAGTGTGTAATAAAGTTATGGTGTTGCATGGTATGATAGTCGGTGCCTGTGTGAGTGAGTAATACTCGTAGGTGATCTGCTCAAAGACAGGAGATACTTGGAAAACATTTCTTTATATATCTGAACCGTCCAATCTCTATCACTCATTCAAAATGTAAGTGTGTGAAATATTAATTGTTGCTGAGGTGCGGAGCACCCTTCCGGTACGTGATTGACAAAAGATAACAGTCTAACTGTGTGGATACATGAAACATAGTGCAGTACTTGTAAAAACAGGATTCATTGAGAGTAACAATACATGTTGCAGTTAAATGGTGCTAGGCAATATGCAAAGTCTTTAAAGAAAACTATTCAGGTCGAATTCATCGTTAATTCCTCTTGGTGATAACGCTTCTAGTCGATCAATCCAGTATGCTTCTCTCTGTTGCCTTTTTTTAATGTCTCTAGAGGTTTTGTCAATTAGTTCAAGTACCTGGAATCTGAGTTGAGAGATGTTATGCTTTTTCTCATTGAAATGTTTTGCCATTGCTGAGTTGGTATTATTGTTGCGTATACATGATTTGTGTTCATTAATACGTATACGTAGTTTTCGTCCTGTTTCAAAAACGTAATATATACCACAAGGGCAACGTATACAATATACGCAATTTTCTGTGTTGCAGGTTGCTTGGCATTTTAGTGTAATCTTTTCTCCTCTGTAGGGATGTACCACTGTACCTCCTTTTTATTATGCTGTTACAATTCCCACAGTTTAAGCATGGATAAGTTCCAGTTTTTGTTACTGTGCTTCTTCTGGGTGGGTCTTCTTGTGTGTTAACAAGTAGGTCTCTCAGGTTGTTTGATCTTTGGTGCGCAAATATTGGTGGAGCAGAAAAAAGATCTTTGGTTCTTTCATCTTTAGTCAGTATTTGCCAATGTTTATTTATGCATCTCTTAATTTGTGTACTCTCAGTAGAAAATCTTGATACGTATACCAATTATGGTGATGTTGGTTTGCTTTTTGGCATGAGGATGCTGGCTCTTGTTTGTCGCTACCTTCTCTGTTGCTGTTAGTATATCCTCTTCATGGTATCCCCGATCTTCAAGCTTCTTACTCAATCTAATTAACTCTTGTTCGAACTCACTTTGATCACTGATTATCCTTTTGAGACGCAACATCTGACCATAGGGCAGATTCCGTAGTGTGTTTTGTGGATGAAAGCTCATCCGATGTAGTAAATTGTTTCTATCTGTTGGTTTGGTGAATAATGATGTTTTAATCTGTTGATTATGTACATTGACTTGAATGTCCAGGTAATGAATTCCAGGATTCCCTATCTCGAAGGTGAATTGTATTCAATGGTCTATACTGTTGATGTACTGAAGAAACTCATCTAGCAACTCTCTCGTGTCTTGCCATATGCAGAAAATATCATCGATGTATCGTATCCACAATTTTATTTTGTCTTTCCAGTCTGTTTTTTGTAGAATATGTGACATTTCAAATTGGTACATAAAGCTGCTTGCGTAAGACGGTGCCATAGTTGCACCCAGGGCTGTGCCTGACGTTTGTATGTAGTACTCATTCTTGTATTTGAAATGAGTTAGTTGAGATGAACATCAGCAAGGACATTATGAATTCTTTGACTGCTCCTATGTTGCCTTCTCATAACAAGAGCCGCTCTACCGCTTCTTTACCCGGCTCTGAAGAAGGAAACTAGGTTTTCCGAAATGTATTAGCCACAGGGTTATCGTTTGCCTACAAAACCGCAAATTACAAATTGGTGATTCTTAACCAATGACGAGCTTTTATTAATTCACATAGTGGATTAAAGAGAATAATTTCAAAATCATTTTCAACTGTGTTTGACTCGTAATTAGATATTTTTTGACAAAGTATAATATAAAGCATTTAACCATTTGTGGTAATTAGTTGTGCGGCCCGCACCGATGGCTAATCAGCCTAGGTCCCTTTTCTTCAGTTCATTACGTAGGCCAGCACGGAGGCACTATTTAGTGGGCTGCACCCGACTAAGCAATTATTTTAATAAGTTTACATGGAGTAAATTTACTAAATCAGAGTACATAGCTGTGCACCCTCTTCCTACTCAAATTTCTGTACAATGAGGACAGCCAGCCCCCCAGTGGGAACTAGTTCCTTTCAGGTACTCTGGCAGACAAAGGACAGGGGAGTGTTAAACTCCTCCTGTTTCCTGCCATCGCAGACACACTGGAGCCTAGACGGGGGGGGACACAGGGGTTCCTACCAAAGGGATAACGCACACGAACCTCTCCCTCCCAGAATGGTAGAAGGGCTAAAACAAAGGACAACCACACAAGAAATGGTAAAGAAGGGAGCCTTCATGTTGGCACATAGGTGACCCTATTGTGCACAACTGAGACTGTGGATACATTCTTCGGTTAAAGAAAATAGCACAATAGCTGGTAGAAAACATCCACTGCCACCAGCCAAAACTGTGGGGTTGCCATTGTGATAGGAAGGCACAGGAGAAGAGGGATACTCTGTATCCCCTTACCACTCCACATACGGTGGTGTGTGCAAATCTCTCATAAGATTAACTTTTAGGAAGGATACAAAGTTATCCGTCTTTCCTTAAGAACAGTAGTTCTTGTGGATAACTAAAGATTCTCAAAGGAGAACCCAAAGGGTTCCCAGCAACACTGCAGAGGGTGCTGTGTGCTGCAAACGTAAAACAGAGATATGGAGGAAAGCAGACTCATAGAATAAAGTAAAACAGGAACAACAGAGTTCCCAAAGTGAGAGCAAAATCAGACAATGAGGGGGTAAAAGGGTTCCCCTCATTCAGGATAGAAAGAAAAAGGTCAAGCAAAGTGCTAGGGGTTAGGGGGTCTCGTTAGGAGACAGGATTAATCACGAAACTGATAAATATCCCTAAACAGGCAGATTGATAACTCTGCCAACGGGACATCAGTGAGAGGTGATTGTGAAGCTGGAACTAGAAATGAGAGAGGTGGAAGGCAGAGGTGATTGGGAGTTTTTCAAATTGAGCTTTTTAGTCGCTCAGCTGCTGAGCATTGTGAGGGCATGAAAATCTAATTTGGGCGGAGGGGGCATATATCTGCATTTTTACTGTCCTGTCTAGTCAAAGTAAAGCAACAGTTTACATGTTTCGAAGCACAATATGTGCCTAAGTTTCCAAGAGCACCTGGTGCTGAAGGAAGGTGATGCTAGGTACACAACT